>NC_056743.1:556252974-556505891 GCF_019279795.1 Protopterus annectens | reverse complement strand
CACTAAGTGTGCACTGTTCTGAGTGAACGGACAACACATACAGAACTCACACCTTCTTCCTCCTACACTGTGTACAGTGCTCTGAGTGAACAGACAACACAGGTATAACTCACACCTTCTTCCGCCTACACTAAGTGTACAGTGTTTTGAGGGAACAAACAAAACAGACATAACCCACACCTTCTTCCTCCTACACTGTGTACACTGTTCTGAGTGAAATGACAACACAGACATAACTCACACCTTCTTCCTTCTCCAGTAAGTGTACAGTGTTCTGAGTGAACAAACAACACAGACATAACTCATACATTCTTCCTCCTACACTAAGTGTACAGTGTTCTAAATGAACAGCCAACACAGACATAACTCACACCTTCTTCCTCCTACACTAAGTGTACACTGTTCTGATTGAATAGACAACACAGACATAACTCACACCTTCTTCCTCCTACACAAAGTGTGCACTGTTCAGAGTGAACAGACAACACAGACATAACTCACACCTTCTTCCTCCTACACTAAGTGTACACTGTTCTGATTGAATAGACAGCAAAGACATAACTCACACCTTCTTCCTCCTACACAAAGTGTGCACTGTTCAGAGTGAACAGACAACACAGACATAACTCACACCTTCTTCCTCTTACACTAAGTGTACACTGTTCTGAGTGAACAGACAACACAGGCATAACACACACCTTCTTCCTCCTACACTAAGTGTACACTGTTCTGAGTGAAAAAACAAAACAGACATAACTCACACCTTCTTCCTCCTACACTAACTGTACAGTGTTCTGAGTGAACAGACAACACAGTCCTAACTCACACCTTCTTCTTCTTACACTAAGTGTACACTGTTCTGAGTGAACAGATAACAGACATAACTCACACCTTTTTCCTCCTACACAAAGTGTACACGGTTCTGAGTGAACAGACAACACAGACATAACTCACAAATTCTTGCTCCTACACTAAGTGCACACTGTTCTGAGTGAACAGACAACACATACATAACTCACACCTTCTTCCTCCTACACTGTGTACAGTGTTCTGAGTGAACAAACAACACAGACTTAACTTGCACCTTTTTCCTCCTACACTGAGTGCATGCTTTTCTGAATGAACAGACAACACAGACATAACTCACACCTTCTTCTTCCTACACCAAGTGTGCAGTGCTCTGAGTGAACAGACAACACAGACATAACTCATACATTTTTCCTCCTACACTAAGTGTACAGTGTTCTGAGTGAACAGACAACACAGGCATAACTCACACATTCTTCATCCTACACTAAGTGTACACCATTCTGAGTGAACAGACAACACAGACATAACTCACACCTTCCTCCTACACTGTGTACACTGTTTTAAGTGAACAGACAGCAAAGATATAACTCACACCTTCTTCCTCCTACATAAGTGCACAGTGCTCTGCGTGAACAAACATAGACATAACTCACACTTTCTTCCTCCTACACTAAGTATACACTGTTCTGAGTGAACAGACAACACAAATATAACTCACACCTTCTTCATCCTACACTAAGTGCACACTGTTTAAAGTGAACAGACAACACAGGCATAACTCAGACCTTCTTCCTCCTACACAAAGTGTACACTGTTCTGAGTGAACATACAACACAGACATAACTCACACCTTCTTCTTCCTACACTAAGTGTACACTGTTCTGAGTGAACGGACAACACATACAGAACTCACACCTTCTTCCTCCTACACTGTGTACAGTGCTCTGAGTGAACAGACAACACAGGTATAACTCACACCTTCTTTCGCCTACACTAAGTGTACAGTGTTTTGAGGGAACAAACAAAACAGACATAACCCACACCTTCTTCCTCCTACACTGTGTACACTGTTCGGAGTGAAATGACAATACAGACATAATTCACACCTTCCTTCTCCAGTAAGTGTACAGTGTTCTGAGTGAACAAACAACACAGACATATCTCATACCTTCTTCCTCCTACACTGTGTACAGTGTTCTAAATGAACAGCCAACACAGACATAACTCACACTTTCTTCCTCCTACGCTAAGTGTGCACTGTTCAGAGTGAACAGACAACACAGACATAACTCACACCTTCCTCCTACACTAAGTGTACACTGTTCTGATTGAATAGACAACACAGACATAACTCACACCTTCTTCCTCCTACACAAAGAGTGCACTGTTCAAAGTGAACAGACAACACAGACATAACTCACACCTTCTTCCTCTTACACTAAGTGTAC
Organism: Protopterus annectens; assembly: GCF_019279795.1. Taxonomy (NCBI): domain Eukaryota; kingdom Metazoa; phylum Chordata; order Ceratodontiformes; family Protopteridae; genus Protopterus; species Protopterus annectens. Next base: position 556,503,633 of record NC_056743.1, on the reverse strand, counting down.
ACTGTTCTGAGTGAACAGACAACACAGACATAACACACACCTTCTTCCTCCTACACTAAGTGTACACTGTTCTGAGTGAAAAAACAAAACAGACATAACTCACACCTTTTTCCTCCTACACAAAGTGTACACGGTTCTGAGTGGACAGACAACACAGACATAACTCACAAATTCTTCCTTCTACACTAAGTGCACACTGTTCTGAGTGAACAAACAGATATAACTCACACCTTCTTCATCTTACACTAAGTGTACACTATTCTGAGTGAACGGACAACACATACAGAACTCATACCTTCTTCCTCCTGCACTAAGTGCAGAGTGCTCTGAATGAACAAACAGCACAGATATAACTCACATAATCTTCCCTTTCACTAAGTGTACAGTGTTCTGAGTGAACAGACAACACAGACATAACTCACACTTTCTTCCTTCTACACTAAGTGCACACCGTTATGAAAGAACAGACAACAGAGACATAACTCACACCTTCTTCCTCCTACAATAAGGGTACAGTGTTCTGAGTGAAAAGACAACACTGACAAAACTCACACCTTCTTCCTCCTACACTAAGTGCACACTATTCTGAATGAACAGACAACACAGACATAACTCGTACCTTCTTCCTCCTACACTAAGTGTACAGTCTTCTGAGTGAACAGACAACACAGAAAAAACTCACAACTTCTTCCTCCTGCACTAAGTGCACACCGTTCTGAATGAACAGACAACACAGACATAACTCACACATTCTTCATCCTACACTAAGTGTACACCGTTCTGAGTGAACAGACAACACAGACATAACTCACACCTTCCTCCTACACTGTGTACACTGTTTTAAGTAAACAGACAACAAAGATATAACTCACACCTCCTTCCTCCTACATAAGTGCACAGTGCTCTGAGTGAACAAACATAGACATAACTCACACTTTCTTCCTCCTACACTAAGTATACACTGTTCTGAGTGAATAGACAACACAAATATAACTCACACCTTCTTCATCCTACACTAGGTACACACTGTTTAAAGTGAACAGACAACACAGGCATAACTCAGACCTTCTTCCTCCTACTCAAAGTGTACACTGTTCTGAGTGAACATACAACACAGACATAACTCACACCTTCTTCTTCCTACACTAAGTGTACACTGTTCTGAGTGAATGGACAACACATACAGAACTCACACCTTCTTCCTCCTACACTGTGTACAGTGCTCTGAGTGAACAGACAACACAGGTATAACTCACACCTTCTTCCGCCTACACTAAGTGTACAGTGTTTTGAGGGAACAAACAAAACAGACATAACCCACACCTTCTTCCTCCTACACTGTGTACACTGTTCTGAGTGAAATGACAATACAGACATAACTCACACCTTCCTTCTCCAGTAAGTGTACAGTGTTCTGAGTGAACAAACAACACAGACATAACTCATACCTTCTTCCTCCTACACTGTGTACAGTGTTCTAAATGAACAGCCAACACAGACATAACTCACACCTTCTTCCTCCTACACTAAGTGTGCACTGTTCAGAGTGAACAGACAACACAGACATAACTCACACCTTCTTCCTCCTACACTAAGTGTACACTGTTCTGATTGAATAGACAACACAGACATAACTCACACCTTCTTCCTCCTACACAAAGTGTACACTGTTCAAAGTGAACAGACAACACAGACATAACTCACACCTTCTTCCTCTTACACTAAGTGTACACTGTTCTGAGTGAACAGACAACACAGGCATAACACACACCTTCTTCCTCCTACACTAAGTGTACACTGTTCTGAGTGAAAAAACAAAACAGACATAACTCACACCTTTTTCCTCCTACACAAAGTGTACACGGTTCTGAGTGAACAGACAACACAGACATAACTCACAAATTCTTCCTTCTACACTAAGTGCACACTGTTCTGAGTGAACAGACAACAGATATAACTCACACCTTCTTCGTCCTACACTAAGTGTACACTATTCTGAGTGAACGGACAACACATACAGAACTCATACCTTCTTCCTCCTGCACTAAGTGTAGAGTGCTCTGAATGAACAAACAGCACAGACATAACTCACATAATCTTCCCTTTCACTAAGTGTACACTGTTCTGAATTAACAGACAACACAGGCATAACTCACACCTTCTTCCTCGTACACTAAGTGTACAGTGTTCTTAGTGAACAGACAACACAGACATAACTCACACCTTCTTCCTCCTACACTAAGTGTACAGTGTTCTTAGTGAACAAACACAGGCATAACTCACACATTCTTCCTCGTACACTAAGTGTACAGTGTTCTTAGTGAACAGACAACACAGACATAACTCACACCTTCTTCCTCTTACACTAAGTGTACAGTGTTCTTAGTGAACAGACAACACAGACATAACTCACACCTTCTTCCTCCTACACTGTGTACAGTGTTCTGAGTGAACAGACAACACAGGCATAACTCACACATTCTTCATCCTACACTAAGTGTACACCATTCTGAGTGAACAGACAACACAGACATAACTCACACCTTCTTCCTCCTACACTAAGTGTACACTGTTCTGAGTGAACAGACAACAAAGATATAACTCACACCTTCTTCCTCCTACATAAGTGCACAGTGCTCTGAGTGAACAAACATAGACATAACTCACACCTTCTTCCTCCTGCACTAACTATACAGTGTTCTGAGTGAACAGAGAACACAGACATAACTCACACCTTCTTCATCCTACACTAAGTGTACACTGTTAAAAGTGAACAGCCAAAACAGACATAACTCACTCTTTCTTCCTCCTGCAAAACATAGACATAACTCACACCTTTTTCCTCCTGCACTAAGTGTACACTGTTCTGAGTGAACAGACAACACAGATATAACTCACACCTTCTTCATCCTACACTAAGTGCACACTGTAAAAAGTGAAAAGACAACACAGGCATAACTCAGATCTTCTTCCTCCTACACAAAGTGTACACTGTTCTGAGTGAACAGACAACACAGACATAACTCATACCTTCTTCCTCCTACACTAAGTGTACACTGTTCTGAGTGAACAGACAACACAGACATAACTCACACATTCTTCCTCCTACACTAAGTATGCACTGTTCTGAGTGAACAGACAACACAGACATAACTCACACTTTCTTCCTTCTACACTAAGTGCACACCGTTATGAAAGAACAGACAACAGAGACATAACTCACACCTTCTTCCTCCTACAATAAGGGTACAGTGTTCTGAGTGAAAAGACAACACTGACAAAACTCACACCTTCTTCCTCCTACACTAAGTGCACACTATTCTGAATGAACAGACAACACAGACATAACTCGTACCTTCTTCCTCCTACACTAAGTATACAGTCTTCTGAGTGAACAGACAACACAGAAAAAAACTCACAACTTCTTCCTCCTGCACTAAGTGCATGTTATTCTTAATGAACAGACAACACTGACATAACTCAGACCTTTTTCTTCCTACACCGTGTACAGTGTTCTGAGTGAACAGACAACACAGACATAACTCACACATTCTTCCTCCTACACTAAGCGTACAGTGTTCTGAGTGAACAGACAACACTGACATAACTCAGACCTTTTTCTTCCTACACCGTGTACAGTGTTCTGAGTGAACAGACAACACAGACATAACTCACACCTTCTTCCTCCTACACTAAGTGTACAGTGTTCTTAGTGAACAAACACAGGCATAACTCACACATTCTTCATTCAACACTGTGTACATCGTTCTGAGTGAACAGACAACACAGACATAACTCACACCTTCTTCCTCCTACACTGTGTACACTGTTTTGAGTGAACAGCCAACAAAGATATAACTCACACCTTCTTCCTCCTACATAAGTGTACAGTGTTCTGAGTGAACAGACAACATAGACATATCTCACACCTTCTTCCTCCTACACTGAGTGCACACTATTCTGAATGAATAGACAACATAGACATAACTCACAGCTTCTTCTTCCTACACCAAGTGTACAGTGTTCTGAGTGAACAGACAACATGGGCATAACTCACACATTCTTCATCCTACACTAATTGTACACTGTTCTGAGTGAACAGACAACACAGGCATAACTCATACCTTCTCCCTCATTCCCTAAGTGTACATTGTTCTGAGTGAACAGACAACACATACATAACTCACAACTTCTTCCTCCTGCACTAAGTGCACATCATGCTGAATGAACAGACAACACAGACATAACACACACATTGTTCCTCCTACTCTAAGAGCACAGTGTTCTGACTGAACAGACAACACAGACATAACTCACACCTTCTTGCTCCTACAATGAGTGCACACTATTCTGAATGGAAAACACAGACATAACTCACAGCTTCTTCTTCCTACACTAAGTGTACAGCGTTCTGAGTAAACAGACTACACAGACATAACTCACACCTTCTTCCTCCTACACTAAGTGTACAGTGTTCTGAGTGAACAGACAACACAGGCATAACTCACACATTCTTCCTCCTACACTAAGTATGCACTGTTCTGAGTGAACAGACAACACAGAGATAGCGAACAGACAACACAGAGATAACGCACACCTTCTTCCTCCTACACTAAGTCTACAGTGTTCTGAGTAAAAAGCAACACAGACATAACTCTCACCTTCTTCCTCCTACACAAAGTGTACAGTGTTCTGAGTGAACAGGCAGCACAGACCTAACTCACACCTTCTTCTTCTTACACTAAGTGTACACTGTTCTGAGTGAACAGACAACACAGACATAACTCACACCTTCTTGCTCCTACAGTGTGTACACTCTTCTGTGTGAACAGAAAACACAGACATAACTCACATCTTCTTCCTCCTACACTGTGTACACTGTTCAGAGTGAATAGACAACAAAGATATAACTCACATCTTCTTCCTCCTTCACTAAGTGTAGAGTGGTCTGAGTGAACAGAAGCCACAGACTTAACTCACAGCCTTCCTCCTCCTACACTAAGTGTACCCTTTTCTGAGTGAAAAAACAACACAGACATAACTCACACCTTCTTCTTCCTACACTAAGTGTACACTGTTCTGAGTGAACAGACAGCACAGACCTAATTCACACCTTCTTGTTCCTACACTAAGTGTACACTAGTCTGAGTGAACAGACAACACAGACATAACTCACACCATCTTGCTCCTACACTGTGTACACTGTTCTGAGTGAACAGACAACACATACATAACTCACACCTTCTTCCTCCTACACTGTGTACAGTGTTCTGAGTGAACAAACAACACAGACATAACTCGTGCCTTCTTCCTCCTACACTAAGTACACACTGTTCTGAGTGAACTAACACCACATACAGAACTCACACCTTCTTCCTCCTACACTAAGTGTATAGTGCTCTGAGTGAACAAACACCACAGACATAATTCACACCTTCTTCCTTCTACAATAAGTGTACACTGTTCTGAGTAAACAGACAACACAGACATAACTCGCACCTTCTTCCTCCCACACAAAGTGTACAGTGTTCTGAGTGAACAAACACCACAGACATAATTCACACCTTCTTCCTCCTACACTAAGTGTACAGTGTTCTGAGTGAACAGACAACACAGACATAACTCCCACCGTCTTCTTCCTACAGTAAGTGTACACTGTTCTGAGTGAACAGACAACACGGACATAACTCACACCTTCTTGCTCCTACAGTGTGTACACTCTTCTGAGTGAACAGACAACACATGCGTAACTCACACCTTCTTCCTCCTACACTAAGTGTAGAGTGGTCTGAGTGAACAGAAACCACAGACTTAACTCAGAGCCTTCTTTCTCCTACACTAAGTGTACACTGTTCTGAGTGAAAAAGCAACACAGACATAACTCTCACCTTCTTCCTCCTACACAAAGTATACAGTGTTCTGAGTGAACAGACAGCACAGACCTAATTCACACCTTCTTCTTCCTACACTAAGTGTAGACTCTTCTGAGTGAACAGACAACACATACATAACTCACACCTTCTTCCTCCTACACTGTGTACAGTGTTCTGAGTGAACAAACAACACAGACATAACTCGCGCCTTCTTCCTCCTACACTAAGTACACACTGTTCTGAGTGAACTAACACCACATACAGAACTCACACCTTCTTCCTCCTACACTGTGTGTATAGTGCTCTGAGTGAAGAAACAGCACAGACATAACTCACACCTTCTTCCTTCTACAATAAATGTACACTGTTCTGAGTAAACAGACAACACAGTCATCACTTGCACCTTCTTCCTCCCACACAAAGTGTACAGTGTTCTGAATGAACAAACAACACAGACATAATTCACACCTTCTTCCTCCTACACTAAGTGTACACAGCTCTGAGTAAACATACAACACAGATGTAGCTCACATCTTCTTCCTCCTAAACAAAGTGTACACTGTTCTGAGTGAACAGACAACACAGGCATAACTCACACCTTCTTCCTCCTACACTAAGTGTATAGTGCTCTGAGTGAAAAAATAACACAGACATAACTCATACCTTCTTCCTTCTACAATAAGTGTACACTGTTCTGAGTAAACAGACAACACAGACATAACTCGCACCTTCTTCCTCCCACACAAAGTGTACAGTGTTCTGAGTGAACAAACACCACAGACATAATTCACACCTTCTTCCTCCTACACTAAGTGTACAGTGTTCTGAGTGAACAGACAACACAGACATAACTCCCACCGTCTTCTTTCTACAGTAAGTGTACACTGTTCTGTGTGAACATACAACACAGATGTAACTCACATCTTCTTCCTCCTAAACAGTGTACACTGTTCTGAGTGAATAAACAACACAGACATAACTCACACCTTCTTCATCCTACACTAAGTGTACAGTGTTCTGAGTGAACAGACAACACAGACATAATTCATACCTTCTGCCCCTTCACTAAGTGTACAATGTTCTGAGTGAACAGACAACACGGACATAAGTCACAACTTCTTCCTCCTACACTAAGTGTATACTGTTCTGAGTGAACAGACAACACATGCATAACTCACACCTTCTTCCTCTTTCACTAATTGCACAACTTTCTGAATGAACAGACAACAGAGACATAAATCACACCTTCTTCTTCCTACACTATGTGTACAGTGTTCTGAGTGAACAGACATAACTCACACCTTCTTCCTCCTACACTGTGTACACTGATCTGAGTGAACAGACAACACAGACATAACTCACACCTTCTTCCTCCTACACTAAGTGTACACTGTTCTGAGTGAACAGACAACACAGACATAACTCACACCTTCTTCCTCCTACACAAATTGTACACTGTTTGAGTGAACAGACAACACAGACATAACTCACACCTTCTTCCTCCTACACTAAGTGCACTCTGTTAAAAGTGAACAGACAACACAGGCATAACTCACACCTTCTTCATCCTACACTAATTGTACACTGTTCTGAGTGAACAGACAACACAGACATAACTTACACCTTCTTCCTCCATCACAAAGTGGACACTGTTCTGAGTGAACAGACAACACAGACATAACTCATACCTTCTTCCACATACACTGTGCACATTGTTCTAAGTGAACAGACAAAATAGACATAACTCACACCTTCTTCCGCCTACACCAAGTGTACACCATTCTGAGTGAACAAACAACACAGACATAACTCACACCTTCTTTCGCCTACACTAAGTGTATACAGTTAAAACAGAACAGACAACACAGACATAACTCACACCTTCTTCCTCTGCAAAACATAGACATAACTCACACCTTCTGTAGAGGCCAACTATACATAGCTTCTTATGTTTATTAAAAATTGAGATGAGAGATAAGAAGTTCTGCATTTTGGAAGGTTGATATATTAAACAACTAAATAAAAAAATGGAAAAACAAACAAAACAATTCTTGCAGCCAGAAAAAAATGTCGTACTTTTGAAACTAAAATTTATTGTTAACGCTTTTATCACCTTTCATTAAAGGAACTTCTTCAGACATTTGTAATAGCTCAATTTACAATTTAAATAGTCACAAGTTGATGACATGATGGACCTGCCTTTATCCAAATTCAGCAAGTATATAAGTAAATACATTCAGATTTCTTTGTGTATAAAAACTTTTTAAACCACAAACAAATTCTTCACTGATATTAATTACAACAAAAATATCAAATATTAAATGACCCCATAGAAATGTTTTTTACATAGTTAATGCTTTAAGTTTTAAAAAATATTTCAGGGAACAAGAATCATTCAACCCAGGGTAGGAAACGGCATTTACTCTCAGTTGCCATAGCAATTCCCTCTCCTCGAGTCTTAAAGCCTAAGGCCCTTTCCTGGGATTCAGCTCTATTTTCTCAATAACCATAAAAAGGAAATTGTGGTTGGTGTGTTCCAAAATATGCTTGGACAAAGCATTGTTGTTGTCCTGTTTACTAATACTGCACTGGTGCTCATATATCCTTTGTCTAAAGTGCCTCTTGGTCTTTCCTATGTAGAAAGATGGGCACTGTTGGCACCTAGCTAAGTATATAACACCTGTTGTCCCACAGTCAAATTTTCCTTCTAAGGAATATTTAATATTCCCTATAGTAAATGAGGAAGACGTTTCTATATGTTTATAAGAAGAACATCTTCCACATTTCTTCATCCCTTTGTTTGGAACATATGAGTTAACTTCTTTTTCAAGTAGTTTTTTTAAATTAGAGCCTTTTCTAAATGTCACCCTAGGTCCTGGCCCTAACTTGTTCTTAGCCATAGTGTCCTCATTAATCATGACCCAGTTTTTATTTATAACCTCCCTCAGGAGTTTGGCATCACTTGAAAAGGTTGTTACCTTTTAATTGTTAAATTTTAGTTTCAAAAGTACGGCATTTTTTCTGGCTGCAAGAATTTTTTATTTTCCCTTATTTTTTTTTATTTAGTTGTTTAGTGTGCTTTTGTTTGTAACCAGAAATAAGTGCCAGTTCACCACTACTTTATTCTCAGAATAACCGCTTATCGAGTGAGCAGAATGCTATTGGGAACCTTACTCTGCTTATACAACAGTTTACTAACCAGGTTGATGATTTAGCTGGCAAGATTGCAGCACATGAAACACTTCCAACTCGTACCAGCAGGCAGACTCTCCCAAATGGAAACATGGTTAATCAACTGAACAGGGTGAGTCAAGGTAATTTAAATCTCAGTAACATTTCTTCGGGTCCTTTACCTAACTCACAGACTGCACAAGAAGGGACAGCCCGTGAACTTAATATGAGCACTGAGGCTAGTAATAACATCGCTAATAATGTGAATATTGCTAATGTCCCCCATCTTAATGACTGGCTAAATAGCGATGCTATTTTTAACTTTCGGCAAGGGGGAGGTGAGAACCAGGACCGAGCATCAGGTGTGATGCAAAGTGAGAGCAACATTGTAACTAACCTGAAAGAGTTTGATGTGAAACTTATGAAATACAAGAAACTCCAACTTGAAACAGCCTATTTGCGAGAATGTATACAACGACAACACATTCCTCGTGGGCTTAGACAATGGCGTTACCCAACTGGGTTGGTTAAAGATTCCCCCTTTCACCTGGACTTGTTGAAATTATTTGACAAGCAAGGAATTGAATTCCTTGAACTACTTGTCAAAAACTATTTTTTACAAATGGATGGGCTGAAAAGCGAACTGAACTTACTAGAACAAAGGATCAAACTTGATTCTAATTTTTTGAGATACAAGTTTGACTTTTGTCGCATCTTTACTAGTATCGATGCAACCATAGAGAAATTAAAAGGAGCAAAAATGAAAAAATTAGACAGGGACCAGAAGGAATATGAATCCGGCAGAGCATACCCAGTTCCCCCTAATTCACAACAATCTAATGGGACAGTCCTTTCTAACAATGAATCTTCCATAAATATGGCACAAGGGGAAACACAATTCATTACATTGGGAAATACTACTGATGGTGAAACACCTGATACCCCTGTGGGTTGGAACAACTGACTCAGAGGCCAGCAAATACACAATAATGGTGATTTCCAGCAACAGGATTTTCGGAACAGTCAGCAGCAGCAAGTGAGCAGAGCCCAGAACAACAACCATAGGAATGCCCGAACCAGGAAGCAGAACAGGCGAAGGAGGTAGCAGAGCGAGTCATTATTGGTGGAGCGGAGGGTTCGATCCATCGTGTCAGTATCTGCACAAATTTAAAAGGTGACTTTAACATCTACAATTATACCATGGAGACTGTAAAACCTGGGTTAATCGTGACACTTGAAAAAGGACTTACCTTTGTCCCTTCAAATAGGGCTAATTTGGCAAGGACTTTACTAGACTTAAAATTGTATGCTCGCAAACTAAACCTTAAACTACTTTTAGGTAACACTTTTTCTGTACTATCAGAGTTTAGGATTTCAAGTGTATTTAATCCCCCATTACAGGTGATTATTGCCCATTTTGAGAAATCGTGTGAGGTTGATATAAGACACCTTCTGGGAGCTTCCCGTAATGTATATAGAAGTAAAAACCTGACTAAAACAGAAGTTCAGGAAATTAATGACCTAAGGACAAAAGGAGTCAGGGTTATGCGTCCTGATAAAGGGGGAGGATTGTTTTTTATGAAACAGGAGGAATACAAAAACAAAATAAGAGATATGTTGGATAGTGAAGCATATGAGCAGGTCTCGGTTAGTGAAATGAATGGAGCCTATTAGCATATAAAAACAGCGATTAACGAATTGTTTTTGGAGGGGTACATTGATATAGATATACTGAACTATTTGGATATGATAACAACTGTTACCCCGGTCCTATTTGGGATTCCAAAAATGCATAAGAACTGCAATGACCCCCCTTTTAGACCCATAATTGATGGTAGGAACTCCATAACCTATGCCTGTGCCAAGTTTGTTGATTTGAAAATGAAAAAATACTTGGAAACAGAGACAAATCTGCAGAGACTCCTGGCAGTTTTTGGGAACACTGAACAACCTGGAATTTAACCAAGAATACAACTTCATTACAATAGATGTTAAGGACCTGTACACGGTCATTCCCCAGACCACGGGATTTCTATTGGAAAAGGGGGCACCTGGTGAGGAGACTGATTTAATTATTACCCTCCTAGATCTAATATTGGCTAATAATTTTTTTCTTATTTGATGTGGATTTATTTTTGCAGAAAAGAGGTGTCGCGATGGGGTCACCCAGTGGGGGCACTTTCGCCAATTGTGTTATGGCCTATGGGGAAAGACATTTGTTATTCCAACATGAAATATTCAAAAATAAGGTACACTGGTACACAAGGTACCTTGATGATATGTTTTTGATTTTTAAGGAAAATAAAGAAGATGTGCCAAAATTTGTTGAGAACTTATCCAACATGACCCCCTTTTTGAAATTCACATATCATTTTGATACTACAGCTATATCATACTTGGATGTGTGGCTTGTCAAGGACATAACACATAGTAGGTATATTGCCAAAATATACCGCAAACCTACGTACTCCAATGATTTCCTTCAATACAGCAGTAATCACCCTTACCACCAGAAGAGGGCCATTGTAAAGGGCCAGTTGGTAAGGGTGGCAAGGATGATTACACTGGATGTTGATTTTGAGGTGGAGAGTAAAAACTTGTGGGGGATGTTCACCAGGAGAGGATACCCAATAGATTTATTGGATGATATTGTTATAGAGGTTAGAAGGAAAAGGGAAATTGGACATTTTAAGCCCATTTTAAATAGGGGAAACTTAAGGGGTGACGAACAAATGGTCTTGGCAGAACACTTTTTTAATAGAAAGGATGATTTAGATTACAACATCAGTTTTATAACAACCTTTTCAAGTGATGCCAAACTCCTGCGGGAGGTTATAAATAAAAATTGGGTCATGATTAATGAGGACACTATGACTAGGAACAAGCTAAATAAAAAACAAATAATACCAATGGCAATACCAGGAGTCAGTCCACTGAAAAAACCTTTATTGTGTTAGCGCTTTCATGCACATAACTGTGTGCACTTCATCAGACACATATTCTTGTAAAAAGCCATGTTTTATAAACTAACCAATTAAAACAAATTGATATCACATAATTTCAATTAAGCTATAAACTCACCGTTTAAAAAGACAGCTACTATATTTGAAGCATACTTAAAATGCAACTACTAAAATAACAGACCTAGAAAATCATGTATTATAATGTTATGATCCCAATATTAAACCTATTATTAAACTATGCCTAAATATATTATACCAAACATGTTATAAAAAGATTTATGTATATATATATATATATATATATATATATATATATATATATATATATATGTATTAAAACCTAACGCTCCAATGCTTTAAGTAAACATTTGATGGAACAAGCATCACTGATGCCCGGATAAATATGGGCATTGGTTTTTAACTGCCACATTAGCTCCTGCTCCTCTAATTTTAAGTGCGAAGGTCCACCTCTAGGGTTCTTTGGCACTGACTGAGCAACTACAAATTTAAAATAATGTGTATTATTCTCTGAAATATGTTTAGCCAAAGTGTTGGTATTTGTGCTCTTAGAAATGGCATAAATATGCTCATAAACCCTTTGTTTTAACTGACGCTCAGTTTTGCCAAAATAAAATGCAAGGCATTTTTGGCACAAAGCTACATAAACCTTAGCTACATTAACATTATAATACATGATTTTCTAGGTCTGTTATTTTAGTAGTTGCATTTTAAGTATGCTTCAAATATAGTAGCTGTCTTTTTAAATGGTGAGTTTATAGCTTAATTGAAATTATGTGATATCAATTTGTTTCAATTGGTTAGTTTATAAAACATGGCTTTTTACAAGAATATGTGTCTGAAGAAGTGCACACAGTTATGTGCATGAAAGCGCTAACACAATAAAGGTTTTTTCAGTGGACTGACTCCTGGTATTGCCATTGGTATTATTTGTTTTTTATTCAGTTTGTTTGTGGTTCGTGGTTCAATTTTTATGGCAGTTAGTATTGGCAACATGGAGTCTCAGTCCTTGTTTGAATCTAGTCCTAATGGCTCTAGTACGAGTAACTGTGAGAAAGACTCTAACGGAAATCTAACATTACTAATCCAGCAATTGACATAACGCGTTGACGATCTGGCGAGGAGAATGTCCAACCAGACCAAAGACAGCGAAGTCATTGTGAGACCTAGACCTGGAGTTACTTTCAATACCTCTCTTATCGATCCCCGGAATTCCTCTGCTCCATTACCGGCTTCTACATTAAATTCACCAAACAACGGTGAGCCAGTTTTTTCATCTTTGCCGGGCAACCGAGCAGGTATTCAATCTGATAATTCTTCTATTAGCAGTGATAATATCACTAATAATATGAATGCTGCGAATAATCATAGACATGGATTACCGAATTTGAACGATTTTATTACTACGCCAACTATTTTTCAAGTTCCTGATACTAACACTGTTGCAGGTTCTGGTATAAATCATGATAATAACAATGACAATAACATTTTTTTGAAGTTAAAACAGTTTGATCAGTGTTTAGCGAAGTATAAAAAATACAAATTGAAATTTTATACTTCAAAGAATGTATCAGGCTTGCTATCGTTCCTAAAGGCTTACGCCAATGGAAGTTTCCATCTGGCGTAATTAAAGATTCAGACTTTCATTCACAATTAATTCAGTTTTTCAACAAACAAGGATTGGATTTTTTGGTACTTCTGATTGATCAATATAATAAACAAATGGCTGAATTGAAACATCAGTTGGACCATTTAGACAATGACATTATTACCAATTCTGAGTTTGTTAAATATGAATATGATTATAGGCGAATTTTTTCTAGCATTGATGCCTTAATTGAAAAGATTACTGAAACCAAAAAGCGTAAAATAAATCGTGACCAAGTGGCATATCAACAGAATCAGGCGTACCCTGATCCACCTTTAAGGTACGCTGAGCCTGTCCTAAACACAGGAATGTTACCAGCTACCATGGTTACGAGTGTTAATAACAACGCTCCAGTTGATGATATCATCAACCCTATGGTTACTAATAATACTGCGACTAATGGAGAAATACGCCGAAGTGAGCGTATTTCCAAACAAAATCAAAATATCCAACATCCCAACCGGCAGGATAACCATTAGGGTTTTTACAAGAACAATTACAAAACATCCACCTCCTTAACGAACACAGGCTGGAATCAACACCCACAGCGGAAGAAGAACAATCAACGCAGGAGGTGATCCTTACTGAGCAGACAAGACATTTTTGTATCTTACAAAGAAGTAACAACCATGACTTTAAGGTTTACAATTATACTTCGTTGCCGATCTTACAAGAGCAAGTTGAGTTTTTAGCTAAAGGTTTTAATTTTGTTCCACTTTCTCAGCCAAATTTGGCTCGTACATTATGTGACCTCATGGTGTATACACACAAGTTAAACCTAAAGGTAATGTTTGGTCAGATCAATGGTACGTTTGCTGATGAGAGAGTTGCAAGCATTTTTAACCCTCCTATGGACAATACGTTAGCATTGTTTCAGCGTATGTCTTTGATCCACTTTAGGGCTGCCTCTTTTGATTATTTTTGTAATATGTCTAGAACTGTTAGCAATTTTACTCTTGATGAGATGCAATTTATTGAACACATTCAAGTTCATAAGATTCGTGTGATGCAGCCCGATAAGGGTGGGGGGGCTATTTTTATGACAGAAAGTGAATATACTGATAGGATGTATAGTATGCTTTCAACTCTGAATTATAGCAAAGTCTCATTGAACGAGTTAAATCAAGCATATCAACGTATAAAGAATCATTTGAGTGATTTGTTCATAGAGGGCAGCATTTCTTTAGAATTGTATCATTATTTAACTATGCCAGCACCTCTTACTCCGGTTATCTTCGGAGTTCCGAAACTACATAAGAGCATGGTGGATCCTCCATTTAGGCCCATAATTGATGGGCGTAAATCCATAACTTATGCATGTGCTAAATGGATAGATGGCAAGTTAAAGGAGGTTCTGAAAACTGAGCCCGAAATATGCCGTGATTCATGGCACGTGTTAAATTATATAAATTCTATTCCGTTTGATGCTTGTCATGGATTTTTAACGGTTGATATCAAGGATCTGTATACCGTTATCCCCCAAGATTTGGGCATGGAATGGGTCAGGGAATTTCTACACATTAAATATCTTCCTGGAATAGATATTGATTTAATTGTTTCTTTGTTAGATGTTGTGTTAAAGAATAACTATTTCATGTTTAAGGGTGAGCATTTTTTGCAAACATCAGGCGTGGCTATGGGCTCCCCTTGTGGAGGGAGCTTTGCCAATGCAGTAATGGCATATTGGGAGCGTACTTTTTTGTTCCCTCATCCCCCGTTCCACAATATGGTGATTTGGTATACTCATTACCAAGATGATATATTTATCATCTTAAAAGGGTCTAAACAGGATGCGCAGACTCTAGTGAATACCATGACTACTTTTACTTCATTCTTGGAATTTATATTTCAATACGACGATGATAATATTAATTTTTTAGATATTCATTTGTACAAGGATGTGTCAAATTTCAGGTTCAGATCCCTGATCTACAGGAAACCTTTTTATAGTAATTCCTTTTTGCATTTTTCTAGCAACCATCCTTTTTTCCAAAAGAGAGGCATTATCAAAGGTCAATTGGTCAGGGCATCTAGGATGTGTTTGGATGAAGCCGATTTTGAACAAGAATGTAATAATTTAAAAACCATGTTCTTAAACCGTGGATAGCCATTAAAGTTGTTTCAAAGTATAAGGAGGGAAGTAACGGACAAGAGATTTAGTGGTGCTTTAGGCCCTTTATTAATCAATCATGCGATGTCCCATTCTAGCAACAATGTACAGCCCAACTTGGTTAATACTAAAGACAAAAGGTATGTTACTAGTTTTATAACTCAATTCAACGACATGCCGGCATGTTTCAGAGATATTTTAAATTATAATTGGAACATTATTTCACAACAACAGTCTCTCAGTAAGGTTCTGGGTGATAGACCTACAATTGTGTTTAAAAAAGGTACCAATTTAAAATCATTATTTGAAGTACCACTAAAACAGTTTAGATATCACAAAGGTATGCACAAATGTGGCAGATGCCACTATTGCAGGTACATTCTTACTGGGCATTTTTTTATTGTCAATGGCATTAAATATGCTATTCATGATAAATGTAACTGTGAGAGTCAAGGGGTAGTTTATGTAGCTTTGTGCCAAAAATGCCCTGCATTTTATTTTGGCAAAACTGAGCGTCAGTTAAAACAAAGGATTTATGAGCATATTTATGCCATTTCTAAGAGCACAAATACCAACGCTTTGGCTAAACATATTTCAGAGAATAATACACATTATTTTAAATTTGTAGTTGCTCAGTCAGTGCCAAGGAACCCTAGAGGTGGACCTTGGCACTTAAAATTAGAGGAGCAGGAGCTAATGTGGCAGTTAAAAACCAATGCCCATATTTATCCGGGCATCAATGATGCTTGTTCCATCAAATGTTTACTTAAACTTAAGGCATTGGAGTGTTAGGTTTTAATACATATATATATATATATATATATATATATATATATATATATATATATATATAAATCTTTGGTATAATATATTTAGGCATAGTTTAATAATAGGTTTAATATTGGGATCGTAACATTATAATACATGATTTTCTAGGTCTGTTATTTTAGTAGTTGCATTTTAAGTATGCTTCAAATATAGTAGCTGTCTTTTTAAATGGTGAGTTTATAGCTTAATTGAAATTATGTGATATCAATTTGTTTTAATTGGTTAGTTTATAAAACATGGCTTTTTACAAGAATATGTGTCTGAAGAAGTGCACACAGTTATGTGCATGAAATCACTAACACAATAAAGGTTTTTTTCAGTGGACTGACTCCTGGTATTGCCATTGGTATTATTTGTTTTTTATTCAGTTTGTTTGTGGTTCGTGGTTCAATTTTTATGGCAGTTAGTATTGGCAACATGGAGTCTCAGTCCTTGTTTGAATCTAGTCCTAATGGCTCTAGTACGAGTAATCGTGAGAAAGACTCTAACGGAAATCTAACATTACTAATCCAGCAATTGACACAACGCGTTGACGATCTGGCGAGGAGAATGTCCGACCAGACCAAAGACAGCGAAGTCGTTGTGAGACCTAGACCTGGAGTTACTTTCAATACCTCTCTTATCGATCCGCGGAATTCCTCTGCTCCATTACCAGCTTCTACATTAAATTCACCAAACAACAGTGAGCCAGTTTTTTCATCTTTGCCGGGCAACCAAGCAGGTATTCAATCTGATAATTCTCCTATTAGCAGTGATAATATCACTAATAATATGAATGCTGCAAATAATCATAGACATGGATTACCGAATTTGAATGATTTTATTACTACGCCAACTATTTTTCAAGTTCCTGATACTAACACTGTTGCAGGTTCTGGTATAAATCATGATAATAACAATGACAATAACATTTTTTTGAAGTTAAAACAGTTTGATCAGTGTTTAGCGAAGTATAAAAAATTACAAATTGAAATTTTATACTTCAAAGAATGTATCAGGCTTGCTATCGTTCCTAAAGGCTTACACCAATGGAAGTTTCCATCTGGCGTAATTAAAGGTTCAGACTTTCATTCACAATTAATTCAGTTTTTCAACAAACAAGGATTGGATTTTTTGGTACTTCTGATTGATCAATATAATAAACAAATGGCTGAATTGAGACATCAGTTGGACCATTTAGACAATGACATTATTACCAATTCTGAGTTTGTTAAATATGAATATGATTATAGGCAAATTTTTTCTAGCATTGATGCCTTAATTGAAAAGATTACTGAAACCAAAAAGCGTAAAATAAATCGTGACCAAGTGGCATATCAACAGAATCGGGCGTACCCTGATCCACCTTTAAGGTACGCTGAGCCTGTCCTAAACACAGGAATGTTACCAGCTACCATGGTTATGAGTGTTAATAACAACGCTCCAGTTGAAGATATCATCAACCCTATGGTTACTAATAAAACTGCGTCTAATGGAGAAATACGACGAAGTGAGCGTATTTCCAAACAAAATCAAAATAACCAACATCCCAACCGGCAGGATAACCATCAGGGTTTTTACAAGAACAATTACAAAGCATCCACCTCCTCAACGAACACAGGCTGGAATCAACGCCCACAGCAGAAGATGAACAATCGACGCAGGAGGTGATCCTTACTAAGCAGACAAGACATTTTTGTATCTTACAAAGTAACAACCATGACTTTAATGTTTACAATTATACTTCGTTGCCGATCTTACAAGAGCAAGTTGAGTTTTTAGCTAAAGGTTTTAATTTTTTTCCACATACTAAGCCAAATTTGGCTCGTACATTATGTGACCTTATGGTGTATACACGCAAGTTAAACCTAAAGGTAATGTTTGGTCAGATCAATGGTACGTTTGCTGATGAGAGAGTTGCAAGCATTTTTAACCCTCCCTTGGACAATACGTTAGCATTGTTTCAGCGTATGTCTTTGATCCACTTTAGGGCTGCCTCTGTTGATTATTTTTGTAATATGTCTAGAACTGTTAGCAATTTTACTCTTGATGAGATGCAATTTATTGAACACATTAAAGTTCATAAGATTCGTGTGATGCAGCCCGATAAGGGTGGGGGGGCTATTTTTATGACAGAAAGTGAATATACTGATAGGATGTATAGTATGCTTTCAACTCTGAATTATAGCAAAGTCTCATTGAACGAGTTAAATCAAGCATATCAACGTATAAAGAATCATTTGAGTGATTTGTTCATAGAGGGCAGCATTTCTTTAGAATTGTATCATTATTTTACTATGCCAGCACCTCTTACTCTGATTATTTTCGGAGTTCCGAAACTACATAAGAGCATGGTGGATCCTCCATTTAGGCCCATAATTGATGGGCGTAAATCCATAACTTATGCATGTGCTAAATGGATAGATGGCAAGTTAAAGGAGGTTTTGAAAACTGAGCCCCAAATATGCCATGATTCATGGCACGTGTTAAATTATATAAATTCTATTCCGTTTGATGCTTGTCATGGATTTTTAACGGTTGATATCAAGGATCTGTATACCGTTATCCCCCAAGATTTGGGCATGGAATGGGTCAGGGAATTTCTACACATTAAATATCTTCCTGGAATAGATATTGATTTAATTGTTTCTTTGTTAGATGTTGTGTTAAAGAATAACTATTTCATGTTTAAGGGTGAGCATTTTTTGCAAACATCAGGCGTGGCTATGGGCTCCCCTTGTGGAGGGAGCTTTGCCAATGCAGTAATGGCATATTGGGAGCGTACTTTTTTGTTCCCTCATCCCCCGTTCCACAATATGGTGATTTGGTATACTCGTTACCAAGATGATATATTTATCATCTTAAAAGGGTCTAAACAGGATGCGCAGACTCTAGTGAATACCATGACTACTTTTACTTCATTCTTGGAATTTACATTTCAATACGACGATGATAATATTAATTTTTTAGATATTCATTTGTACAAGGATGTGTCAAATTTCAGGTTCAGATCCCTGATCTACAGGAAACCTTTTTATAGTAATTCCTTTTTGCATTTTTCTAGCAACCATCCTTTTTTCCAAAAGAGAGGCATTATCAAAGGTCAATTGGTCTGGGCATCTAGGATGTGTTCGGATGAAGCCGATTTTGAACAAGAATGTAATAATTTAAAAACCATGTTCTTAAACCGTGGATACCCATTAAAGTTGTTTCAAAGTATAAGGAGGGAAGTAACGGACAAGAGATTTAGTGGTGCTTTAGGCCCTTTATTAATCAATCATGAGATGTCCCATTCTAGCAACAATGTACAGCCCAACTTGGTTAATACTAAAGACAAAAGGTATGTTACTAGTTTTATAACTCAATTCAACGACATGTCGGCATGTTTCAGAGATATTTTAAATTATAATTGGAACATTATTTCACAACAACAGTCTCTCAGTAAGGTTCTGGGTGATAGACCTACAATTGTGTTTAAAAAAGGTACCAATTTAAAATCATTATTTGAAGTACCACTAAAACAGTTTAGATATCACAAAGGTATGCACAAATGTGGCAGATGCCACTATTGTAGGTACATTCTTACTGGGCATTTTTTTATTGTCAATGGCATTAAATATGCTATTCATGATAAATGTAACTGTGAGAGTCAAGGGGTGGTTTATGTAGCTTTGTGCCAAAAATGCCCTGCATTTTATTTTGGCAAAACTGAGCGTCAGTTAAAACAAAGGATTTATGAGCATATTTATGCCATTTCTAAGAGCACAAATACCAACGCTTTGGCTAAACATATTTCAGAGAAGAATACACATTATTTTCAATTTGTAGTTGCTCAGTCAGTGCCAAGGAACCCTAGAGGTGGACCTTGGCACTTAAAATTAGAGGAGCAGGAGCTAATGTGGCAGTTAAAAACCAATGCCCATATTTATCCGGGCATCAATGATGCTTGTTCCATCAAATGTTTACTTAAACCTAAGGCATTGGAGTGTTAGGTTTTAATACATATATATATATATATATATATATATATATATATATATATATATATATATATATATATAAATCTTTTTATAACATGTTTGGTATAATATATTTAGGCATAGTTTAATAATAGGTTTAATATTGGGATCGTAACATTATAATACATGATTTTCTAGGTCTGTTATTTTAGTAGTTGCATTTTAAGTATACTTCAAATATAGTAGCTGTCTTTTTAAATGGTGAGTTTATAGCTTAATTGAAATTGTGTGATATCAATTTGTTTTAATTGGTTAGTTTATGTGTCTGAAGAAGTGCACACAGTTATGTGCAGTAAAACGCTAACACAATAAAGGTTTTTTCAGTGGACTGACTCCTGGTATTGCCATTGGTATTATTTGTTTTTTATTCAGTTTGTTTGTGGTTCTAGGAACAAGCTTGGGCCAGGACCTAGGGTGATGTTTAGAAAAGGCTCTAATTTAAAAACACTACTTGAAAAAGAAGTTAACTCATATGTTCCAAACAAAGGGATGAAAAAATGTGGAAGATGTTCTTCTTGTAAACATATAGAAACTTCTTCCTCATTTACTATAGGGAATATTAAATATTCCTTAGAAGGAAAATTTGACTGTGGGACAACAGGTGTTATATACTTAGCTAGGTGCCAACAGTGCCCCTCTTTCTACATAGGAAAGACCGAGAGCCACTTTAGACAAAGGATATATGAGCACCAGTACAGTATTAGTAAACAGGACAACAACAATGCTTTGTCCAAGCATATTTTGGAATACACCAATCACACTTTCCTTTTTATGGTTATTGAGAAAATAGATCTGAATCCCAGGAGAGGGCCATGGGGTTTAAGACTCGAGTAGAGGGAGTTGCTATGGCAACTGAAAGTAAACGCCTTTTCCTACCCTGGGTTGAATGATTCTTGGTCCCTGAAATGTATTTTAAAACTTAAAGCATTAACTAGGTAAAAAAATATTTCTATAAGGGTATTTAATATTTGACATTTTTGTTGTAATTAATATCAGTGAAAAATTTGTCTGTGGTTTAAAAAGTTTTTATACACAAAGAAATCTGAATGTATTTACTTATATACTTGCTGAATTTGGATAATGGGAGGTCCATGATATCATCAACTTGGGACTATTTAAATTGTAAATTGAGCTATTACAAATGTCTGAAGAAGTTCCTTTAATGAAAGGTGACGAAAGCGCTAACAATAAATTTTAGTTTCAAAAGTACGGCATTGTTTCTGGCTGCAAGAATTGTTTTGAAGGTTGATATATTAATTTTTAGAGGTGAGAAAGTTAGACAGTTATTGTATACAGTTTTATTGTGTCACAGTGAACTATATTTTAACCAGGGGCTAGAATATCTGTTGAGTATTGAAGAAACTCAGCTTGTAGGTCTGTAATGTAGGTAAGGAGAAGTTATGTGGGTGTTGTGTTGGAGTTAGAGGCAAAGGAGGGTAGAACTGATGAGGCTGAGGGGCCAGGGTCAGGATGAATGTCACCACAAAGAGTGAAATTTAGAGAAGATTGGATTAGGATTGGTTAGATATTTTATAAAGTGTAAGAATTTATTTCAGGTTATGTTATGTCAAACTGAACTGAATGGTTAGATGGTTGTATTTGAAAAGGTGGATCAGTTGGAATATAAATAAATTTGAGGAGAATATAAGATATGAAGGAAGGTTTAGCCTAAGTATAGGTAGGGTGACTGGTAGTGTGTGAGTGTGAATAAAGTGTGACAGTACCATGATAGGTAGTAGGGTTGCATAAAATGAAGAGCAGAGAAGTGAAGATGCACAGAAATAACATGGTAGCTATAGAGGAGTATGAAGAAGTTAACTACAGTTGAATGAAAATGAAACCATGTTAAAGTAGAAGGGAGGAAGGTAAAGGGGAAAAAGATGAGACTGGAATTGATTTGCTGAAGATTCCAGGTGGGGCGGTCCCTTATTATGGGGCTGGAGAAGGGGAAATGTATTCGAGGTTATGTCAAAGTAAACTGAATGGTTAGATGCTTTGTATTTGAGAAGGTTAATAGCTTATAGAATAGAGTATGGTCAGAGAAATGTAGAATAAACCATGTTGCAGTAGGGTGAAATTATGCACTAGAGGAAGTATTAGGAAGATAATAATTAAGTGGGTAATTATACAATTAAATGTTTTTGGGTATGACATTTTGGGTCAATATTCTGAAGGAAAGGGTAATACTGAAGAAGGACTTCCTTAGGAGGAAGATGTAAATATATTAAATGGGGAAAAATGAGAATGAAAAGTATAGATTGTAATGTTATAACGATAGAGAATAGTAAATTAAATACGCAGTAGGAAGTATAACAGTGGAAGTTAAATTAAGCAGTAGGAAGAATAAGTGTGGAAGTAAAGTGACATTAAGACTGTAAAGTGTTTGAGTGAATGCTATTGGATAATGAGATAATAGCAAGGATTGCTTAGGCTAGTAGGAAGAGGAGTGGATAGGAATAAGAAAGGGGGTGTGTGGGTAGGAATTAAGGGTAGAGAGCTCACAATGGATCCCACAGCACAGACTTCAACCAACCAAGGATCTGCAAGCACTGATATTGGACTTTTTATCCACAACCTAATGGAAGCCACAAGACTGAATTATGATGGTAACAAATGAGAATGATCTTGGACCACATGGCATAGAAACTAGAAGAGGAGCTAACATAAGCAAGACTGTTTTCCTCCTTGAAAAGAATCTGAAGTGCCTCAAATGGGAAGACATTTATCTCACCACAGCCCACAAAACAAATCTCAGTGGCCATAGGCTTAAAAAAAGACTTATATGGGACAATGGGAACAACAATCTGACTGATGAACGAGAAAAAACCCTTGAAGATGAAAAACTTAAACTAGTCAGCATTATGCTCAAAAACAACATCAAAACTCAAGCTGCCGCTAAAGCCACCGTGCATGTGCTTATAAGAGAAAGAAAAGAATCAGATGATTACCAAAACAAATACAAACCCATTGAGGAAAGGGAAACCAGTTTTGACTAAAAAAGTAAAGAGATAAAAATGAAAAATATCCACAGGGACTTCATGGATGAAAGCCACAGAAATAACATCAAACCTTGACAGGATGGAATACAAACCAGCTGCAAGAACCTTCCCTGAAAGGCACAGTGCAAACAAAACCACCAAGAGAATAATAATCATGCAAATTTCAGACCAGACTCATTTACAGCAGAAACTCTTGTAAGCATGCCAAACCTGAGGTCACAGACAGAACACAGTTTTCAGTTGGTAAAAAAAGTCCATCAGGCTGGACAAGTTCCCCAGCCCCAGGAGTCATACCACCACTAAACAAGAGGTTCACAAGATGCAGAAGAACCAATTATCAAGGTAAAAGGATTTTCAGCTCACACTTTCAACCAGGCAGGCACATACCAAGGCAAGAACCCCTCCCCATATACCCCTCAACTACAGAGGGACAGGGGTTGGCAGGTGAAGAGGGACATGAAAAACCTATAGCCTTTTTACCAGAATGAAAACCTCAAAAAAAAAAAAAAAAACTAAGATCTGGAACCACTCAATAAAACCAAACCACTCATTAAAATGGAACTAGGCATTTTGGAAAAAAGGTATGACATTCATTACACACAGTAGAAATAACCTCAGTAGCACAATAATTGATTTAAAATTTAATTATTTTTTTCATGACAAAACCAAAAAGGACAACAAAACAAATGGCACTATTTATGCCCTGGTCAACAAATGGAAGAAATCCAGCAACTTCTGACTACCATGCATCCCACTCTGGCAGCATTTGAAGCCATATGTGAAGCTGACATTAGAGAAGCCATAGTGAGGCGACAAGGTATGAAAACATTCTAATGGGATCATAGGTGTACACCTGGATAATGATCTCTAGGGCCTTTATAAGCCTAGCTACACAACCCAGTTTTTCCCTTTGTATCTTGGACATTTATATTTGGAGGGGTATGCTAATTAGAACTTTGCTAAAGATTAGATGGAGAAGTATGCTAGATTGGATATAATTTATTGTCTGCCTTTGTGCATTAGAGGTATGGGGTGAATTTTTGATTGCTCATCAATTGATCAAGGTTATGTTTGGAAGGGGTTAGGGAGGGACTCTGCTTCACATGGATAGGGAGCCTGTTCCAGAGAATGGAGATTCCATGAGACTCATATCTTTCTTGCCAACATGTTCCATTTATGTTGAAAGTGAATATAAATCTAGTAGTTCTGATTTTGTTCAGTTTGCAGATGTGCAGAAGGTCCATCAGAACTGGATCCAAGGATGTATTGTATGCCAGGTAGAGATTGCCTCTCAGTAGTCTGTAGAGACAAACTTTAGAGATAGTGTTTTAAGGCAATAGATATAAGATAATTTGTTTATGACCTAGATTATCTTGATAATGAACTTTTGTGGCCATTCCAGTTATTGGATAGGTCTGGTCAGATACATGCTAAAGGGGGCATTATACTCAATGATGGGTCTGATGACAGTCACGTAAAGTATCACCATGACTTTCCTGGACCTGGATGTCATACCCTTACTTATAAATTGGATGTCATAGAATGAGTTTCTTACTACCTTGACCATGTGCTAATCATAGGCTAGGTTATCTACATATGTTCCCTAATTCCTGACTACTGGGTCAACTCTTAGGCGTGTCATATCAATGGCATAATTTCTCAAGGTGGCAAATTTCCAAAAAGGTACTATAATGCATTTCTTGGCATTCAGTTTTAAGCCCTTACTGTGTTACCAGTCATTTGTCTGTGCTAGACCCTCTTGTAAGATGTTAGTGTCATGGAAGGAATCTATGATAGCTTCTTATTTGCAGTCATCTGTGAATTGGGCCAGCAAAAGGCCCTTTACATCAGTCTTGACCTCTGAGAAGTTGATTCCAAGGAAGACAGGCCCCAGCACAGAGTCCTGTGGGACTCAGCTGGTAACTGGTCTATTTGTGGAGGTGATCTCACCAATCCTGATTTCCTGAGTCTTATATGTGAGTCAGGTGGCAATCCAATATGTTATGTAGAGATTTATGCCCAATTCAGTGAGTTTATCAACACTGCCTGCATTGGGTGTTGTATCTAATGCCTTAGCCAAGTCTAGCTAGGAGGTATGCACCATTTCCCCTCATCCATTGCCTTGATGACCTTCTCAAAGCAATACACCAGCTTTAGGCATGGCATTCATTTGAGAAAACAAACCTGATTGGGTCCAGTGTCTGAAGGTGTCCTATGTCTCTTTTGAGCCTTTCCATGATAATTGGTTCCATTGCTTTGCATATAAGACTAGTCAGACTAATGGGTCTGTTGTGTCTGGAGTCTGTTGATGGTCCACCCTTGTGGAGAGGGCTAACCATTGCAGTCCTCTATTCATGTGTTACAAAGTCTGTTTTGAGACTATAGCTAAAAGGAGACTCTAGTGACTGTGATAGGTCATGTATCAGGATGTTTAGGAGGCATCCTAAGATACTGTTGCAGCCCAGTGGTGCTGTGTTTTTGGCCATAACGAGCACCCCTAGGACCTTCCTCCTGCAAATAGTTGGGTGGGGGGTATGCTTGTAGGTATTTCATGGGAAGCAACTGGAAAGAGTGGTAGCTAAAGTTTGAGCTTAAGTTTTAAGTCAGCAGGTTTGCTATGTCACCCTGCTGTATGAAAGTTGCACCATTCACCACCAATTTGGCATACTGCTGTGTGCTGCCTTTGAGGTTATGGACCTATCTGTAGAATACCTTGTGGTTGCCTTTTGCCTGTGAGGTTATCTTGACCTCATAATGGGCCTTGTTGGACTTAATTAGTCTTCTTAACTTCCTATTTAAGTTGATGAGAGAGCACTTATCTTTATGGTAGTTGATCGTCCGAATTTTGCACATAACTTTTCTTTTTCCTTTTGTTATATAGCCTGTTTAGCTTAGGATTCCATCAGTGCAGCTTGCTTTTTGAGATGTTTTTGGGCTTACTTCTGGCAGGTGCAGCAGCTCCTATGTAGCCATTTACATGGTTGTACAGGGACTCTGTGAACAATTCTGTATAGGTTGCTGTGAACTCTGGGTTAGGAAGGACACTGACTTTTACAAACTATTGCTTAATTGGAGGTAGTTTGCTTTGGAATAGTTCCTAACTGTTATAGAGTATATTAGGGTTACTGAGTCGATTTCTATTCTGAAAGAGACAGCTTTGTGGTCTGACCTCACCAGTGATGAAGTAACATGGGGGTGAAATGCTTGCCCATATCAGTGAATACCAGTTCCAGTGTATTAGAACCACTAGTGGCTGGATGCGCAATTGGGTTAAGGGTTTTTGTGTTAATAAAGTCCAGGAATTTTTGTGCCTGCAGGACTCAGACAGTATAGGTTTCCCAGTCTATAGAGGGGTAGTTAAAGTCTCCCATGAATATGGTATTTGGTTGGATGGTGAGTGTCTCTAGCAGGTCTAAGTATGAGCTATGGGTTTCATGGGACATAGAAGGTGACCTATGGCTTTCTAGAATATGGTATGGGACTTTGTCTATGTTGATTTTCATGTAGAAAAACTCCAGGCCATCATCCTGTTTAACCAACCTAGAGGTATATTTGTTGTTACTGCAGAATGAGACTCCTCCATCTGTATAGTTGATGGTCTAAATGTGTGGAAGGCACTAAAACCTTGCACTGTTAGAGTATATTCTATGACTTTATAGCATGTCTCGGTAACAGCACAGATGTCCATATTCGCCAGACTGAAGAGAGCTTGAAAGATGCCAAGTTTCTTGTTTAAGCTCGTAGTATTGAGCAGTAACACCTTAAGGTTTCGCTGAGTTTTATTTCCTAAGTTGGTAGGTTTGTCAATTTGGCATTGCTTAAAATAGGTTCTATGGGGAAGATAAAGTTTTAGCCGCTATTCAGAAACCTAGGGAGGACAGGGGCAGACCATCCTTGGCAAAGCAATCTGGTTTGTTAAATATGTCTTCCAATGCTGATAAATATTGTATGACTCTAGAATGACACCAAAAACTAAGCCAATTATTGAAGTCAATCTTATTTTGTTCATATTGTGGCATCATCATTGGCGAAGGTTGAATGCTGCTCTATGCAAGGCACTTACCAGCCTGAGACACATATTCTGAGACATCAACAATGTCTCTCTTCATATAGTCCAGGGAGGTACATCTCAGGTCATTATTTATTTATTTATTTATTGACATTTGTTAGCCCGATTTGTCCAACTGGGCTTGTGGCCCATTTTCAGTGGAGGCCCGAGGAGAAACGCTCCAGTAGTACATTTTTAAACAAGTACAGTTTTAAACAATATTGATATAATAGCAGTTATAGCAAAAAGATTCACATATGTTGGGTTGCATGCATAAAGTTAAAGTTGCATTAAAAAGAAGCTAAGTAACATAATTTTACATTGATATAGTTCAATAGGTCAACAATACATTTTTTGTTTGTATAAAATTATGCAACTGCATGACAGACACATTGGAGAGAGAGGGTCATTTACACCCACATGGACTATGACATAATCATATTGGTGCCTGTAGTGTAGTGACTTGAATGTATGTGTAACTTGGAGATTCCTGGTTCCGGATAAACAACTAACTATTAGCTTCTATTGGTTCAGTCAGGTGAGTGGGGCATCTGTGTGTCTTACAATGGAGTCCACTGTGACTAGGGTTCTGGGTAGTGTGTTTGTTTGCTTTATGGGCTTTGCTTTTGGGGCTGACTAGGTGCTGAGGTATGCATGTTGTTTGGTATTCTTTTGCTGAATGCTTTTGAGTTTGCTGAGGATAGGCATTGGAGTTTGAAAGTTTAGGAGGTCTTTGAGGTTTGGGGAAGATTGCTTTTAAGTGTCTCCACATAATTTGGTCTATGTGTATGATTGACACTGTGTGGTGGATGTAGGCAGAGAGAGAGAGAGACAGAGTGTGTGTGTGTGTGTGTGTGTGTGTGTGTGTGTCTGTGTGTCTATGTGTGTGTGTGTTCTTGACAACCTTGCTTGTATGTGACATCTTTTCTCCAATTAAATTTTATATGTACATCTCTTGCACACTGCACCTGTTTTTTTTTAAGGATTAAATGGCTGCCTGTGAACAAAAGACAATTACTACATTGTCTCTGGATGCCCATATCTACCAAGCTGGCTATTGCATATTCATGTTGTCCAGACCTGTATTCGGGTGAGCTACTGTGGGGTTTGAACTGGTGTTTACAGAGCTTTCCTAGGGTTTGGCACTAGAGTAGGTTAGCTTAGGATGTGATTTAACAGTAGTGCTGTTCAGCACACAAACTTGTTGCTCTAAGCTTATCTGCATGCAATGGTGTTGTTCTGCACCCACTAACTTACAGTTCTAAAGGTAGTTTTATAGGCAAAAATTGCTCTCTAGACATTTGCAGCTATATAGGGCATTGCTAATTGCTACTGTTTGGTGAGCAGCTCCATGCAAATACACCAAATTTATAACAGCAGAGGAAAAACAGGAAACTAACTACTGAGCCCTCTGGCCAATAAAACACTATGCTTTGATACCTTTAGTTTGTTCCCAAACCAGATAGACCAGGCAAATACCTCCTATCCCAAGATGAATAATCCCAGTCCTCCTAATGTTAAAACACAGCAAAAAGAATCCCACAAGTGCAATGCTACAACAAGCAAACTTAGGAAGCCCTTCTACAATGTGATTTCAAGGCAAACAGTATAAGCAGCAAACAATGAGAAGAAAAACACTTTTTTTGCAAAATATTCTTTTAAATACACAGATAAAGCCAGAAAACATCAGCAATCACATAAATAACATTAAACAAATGCTTTCTATAAAGTAAAAGTACTTAATTTTGCCTGGATGGCACTGGATGCAAGTAAAAACACTTCTGGATCTCAGGCTAAGGCAACAAGCTTTGCTAACTGTAGAAACGACCTCTGTGGAAACTGACAGTTTAGAGATAAGCTCTTTTGAACTTAATTTAGTTCTTTTGAAACCCTGGCAATTCTCATACTCTGGGACTCTATCACATTCTGTTTTGTGATACCAGAATGCATGCTGGAGGCATGTAGAAAAAGGTTCACCCTAGTGGATGTTTTTGGAGAGGGACCCATCCAAGGGACAAAGATAGTATTATAAAGGTGGATAAGGGAGGGGGGGATACTGGTGATTGACATGAAAGCTTACAACAGGAAGTTAGAAACTATGCTAGTTAATTCAAAAAATTGCTATAAGGGTGATCTAGCAACTATCAAAAAATGTATATAGCTTCATTCATGGTGCTTTAGAGATACATTTCATGAGACGGAATTTATAAGTTAGACGAATCCCTGCTCACTACCCACCCAAAAGTACCCTCATTTTTGGGATGCCCAAGCCACATAAATGATTGTAGGATTCTCCTATAGACCCATTGAAGCAAGTGGTGACTCTGTTACATGGCCCATCACCATCTACTTGGAGGTTCTCATTAAACCCCTGGCAGCCAAACTAAGTCTTTCACCCTGGACACCCTTGGTTTTCTATATAAAGTTAAGTACACCAAAGCTGACCAGGATACCTGGATAGTTGCTATTGATGTAGAACTTTCCAGTGATGCAGGAGCACTACTGGCTGATCTTAACATTAAAACTTTCACAGTTACTCTTCGACAATAACTATTTTAAGTTCAATGACCAATGCTACAAAGTAGCGGTATATTTATGGGGGCAGTAATTGCCCCAGGTTAGCTAATGTAGCACTTTCCAAGTGTGAGGAAAAGATTATGCACAGATCCAATTTTCAACAAAATATTGCCTGTTATTTCCATTTTATAGATGACATTTTTATCATATGGAAAGGGGATGGGTAAAAACTTGATGGCTTTTATAACTAGAGGAAATGTAACAGTTTTTTAAGTTTACCACCAGCCACAATAAAGACAATATGGACTTTCTAGATCTTACAATCAAGAAAAGTGCCTTGGATAGGTCCCTTTCGAAAAAAATCCACTAGATGAACCTTTTCGTACATGCCTCCAGCACGCATCTTGGTATCACAAAACAGAATGTGATAGAATCCCAGGGCATGAGAATTTCTAGGGTTTCAAAAGAACTAAATTATTTTTTTAAGAATCCCAATGATTTGAAAATATATTTCCTGGTAAGGAGGATATGAGAGCAGGCTCCTCCCCATGCATATAAAAAAACTCAAAGCTGAAGATGATCCATTCATCCTTGACCCCTCAGGAAAGGAGTATGGCTACAACTTTTGCTTTAGATCAAAAAGAAATCTGCAAAGTGGTGAAAGACAACTGGGTCATAATATACAACAATAACCAGATTACTAAAATATTGGAACCAGGTCAAAGTTTATATTCAAAACAGATAAAAGTGTTATGTATTATTTTTGAAACCAAAGACCCAAACACTAATTCAGGAATTGATTACATGTATGCTTACAAACCCTCAACTGCAGTTTCTGCAGGTATATAAGCCAAAGTGACAACTTCACCTGAATTCGCACTGGAAAAAAAACATACTACAGCAGGAGCAAAAGTGATTGTAATACTGAAATAGTTATCTACAGGGCACAACACACACTGTGCAACTGCTTTTACGTGGGAAAAGCAATTAGTAAAATCAAAATGCATATTACCCAGCACCTTAACGACATCAGATACAAAGTAAACAGAAATGCACTAGCCAAGCATAACATAGAGAAAACTGGCCACATCTCTTTCATGTTCCATATCCTTGACTATGTAAACCTAGATCCACTCAACAGGAACAAGAATGTCTTTTTGAGAAAAAGGAGCTTCAATGGGAAATTCACCTGTGCAGTATGTGTGCAACAAACTTGGGCTCAACATCAGTTGATCCATTAAATATGTGCTAGAATTAAGGAAACTTAACCACAGACTGTACTGCTAACTAAAATTCCTGGATATGAATGTCACAGAGACTAGGCTCAATTTCCTGAACATCCCCACCTTTGTTTTAGAGCTAACTCCACCCTTTTTATAATGATCAAAAATAATCCCCTTGTTTCAGGTCAAACAATGCCCCCCATTAGGTCATTATCTTGAGTGCACAAAAAGTTTCTAGTCCTTTTTGGTCACAGATCATCAGAGAAGGAACAGCTGCTGTCAAGAGAAGAGCAAAGGTGACAGAAACACACCAAAGAGTTTGGGCACATAGCTCCTTCCCCACCATGGACTTGTCTTCATTTTCCCCAGCATGTTCCATCACCTGGAATTGGTACAAGAGCTGTGCATCTGGACCTTCATGGGAACTTTCCACTCAGACTTTGATTCCTCTGTTGCATCTGCTCCCTATGAATTCTTATGATAAATTATCAACCTAGATTTTGTTCCTGTTTCATCCTAGTAATTTGTACAGTTTAATTGTACAATGGGTGTTTGTCTGTCCTTCCATATCCTATTTTTGGCATCAAATGAAATTCATAATGCTTCAGCTTTCAATTTTCATGAGAGGTGTAATGTTTGAAACACTTTTAGGTTTAACAAGGATCTGAAGAACCTCTGTTGAGTAGCGAGCAAAAGTAATAAACATTTATATTGTTTTACCCAGGGTTTTTGTTCATTTCCTTCTCTAGGAATATATAAAAAAGAAGGATCTGACACCTATAAACACTCTCAAATACTGTATATTTCTATTAATCTAAAAATGGGTAATTACTCTTATACAACAGCTGGGACCACCTATTGCCTGGTAAAAGCAGACTCCATCTCTGCTCTGACAAAGGAAAAGGGACTGGACTCTAACATGGTTACATTCATAAGATCCTACCCCACTCCTAGTTACCAGCCCAGTAAAAGTGGTCATCACAATGGTCAATATTCCATGACACTGATAGTTTTTTTTCTTTTTTAGCATTACTCAAAATAATTATTTAATAACATCCTTGATGTGCTTTAAAGAAATAATAAATAGTGTCTCATCAAGAACCACTGAGCAGTTAAAACAGTGTAGCACTTAAGTGTTTTCTAACAGAACTGGTGTAATGCAGGTCACAGGGACAAAGACTTATCAGAGCTTACAATAAAATTATAAAATACATTACAAACTGTCTGCTCTCCAAAATGTTAAGACTATGAACTGCTATGAATGTCTAAAATCAAGTCATTAGAACAAGATAATGTTCTTTTTGGATTTTTTCTTTATTAATTAATGAGCTTTATATTAAGCCTTTCTGAATCTGCTATGAGCCATGTACTATGATGTTTTGACAATTTAAGTTTTTAATAATGGAGATGGGAGTTTCATTTAGGAATAAGACTTGACATCCACCTGCAGATAAAGTGTTAGCTAAAAGATCCCGCCTATAGAAAAATGTATGCAAATTAAGGAGTACAAGCCCCATCTAATTGGAAAACACCAAACTTAACCAATCAGAAATAAGCTTGACACTACTCAATAGTAGCAATTGCTCTACCCCACCCCCCCTTGTAGAAATCTGTTTATAAGAGCAAGCTTTAAGCTGCTTTTTATAAACTATTTGGATATGATGAAGTCTATAAGATGAAAGTGATAATCTGAATAAACTTTATATTAAGAAAACGGGCTAAAGGTAAATTTGTCTGAAACTTATTAAAGCATCTACTGGTTTAAGAACTTTTGAAAGGGATCAAACTATTTTCATTTACAGCTTCTTGTAAGAAGCAAGGATGTATTTTTCAATAGAGAGTCAGAACCTTTCTTGAGCCAGTCCCTTTGGCTTTTGCAGCTATATCCTACTAATACCTCTATGTTTCAAACGTTGCTTTATCAAATTTGGATTAGCAATTTCAAAACCATAATACAAGGTATTAGAAGATGCCACTGTAAAGCTTACACAATGGCAAATACAACTGTATTGATATTTCAACTCCACCTAGTGTCTATATAGAGATATTTAAAATGATTTTGTATACTGTTTATTTGTATGGTAATAATTTTCATATTTTTCTAAATATCTCAACAACCAAGTGACACAGACAGAACTATTAAGTCTCATATGAAAGGCCACAGCTGTATGAAGAAATTGCTGCTAGCAGTACATGTACGTTGTTTATACTTTACTGAATTCACATTTACTGTGTTTATTGTGGCTAATAAAAGCCAGTTTAAGACGTAGAATTGAAGCAATGCAACCACTGTGAAGATTACTTTGTGCTGAATAGTTTGTCATTTATTTTACTTAGTAACACTTATGTTTCTAATGCTATGAACATTAATTTGAATTGTGTGGAAATAATTTTACTTTTTTAAAAGACAGACCCCCCCAGATTCTGCAAGCCTTGCACGGTGTGCAGGATTAGTGTAGGAGCTCCAGCAGGCAATATGTCTGCCGTGTGATCCAGGAATAACCTGTAGGGGCATGCATGAGCGCTCCTGCACTAGTCCTGCACGAACCTAGCCCTTGTATGCAAATTACCCCATTTGCAGGAGAAATCCATGCAAATTAGGTGAATTTGTGATCTAGGAAGCTGGAAACCGGCCACGCAGGACTAGTGTAATCTGCAGAGATGTACTTTGCCAGTAACAGAGTACATTTCTGCAAATTCCAAAACGGAGCCATGACAGCTCCAAATAAAGAGTGGATATCATTTAGAAAGCACGCCAATAGCCAAGTATAAGACCATTGCATGGAAAACAGGTGAAAAACATTAAAAAATCAACTTTTATTTTTTTTTATCCGATCTCGGCTGTTTAAGCCTAGGACAGCGGTGCGCAAATGGGATCGGGGGGAAATAAGCCTAAAATAAGCATTCTAACTAAAATCACTATTCTCCATTATAGTCAATGGTAGGCAGAAGACAACATGTACAGTGTGTAGTGGTTGCTAAGGGGCGAGGCTCAGTGTGAGACATGTAACTATGCATTAGCAGGCAATCCTATGTAAATGAGGGGAATGATAGTGAATCCCAGATTTCCGAGCATGCTAGTCAGCTCCCAACAGTGTAAGAGTAGGAATAGCTTGGTGTAAGCCTAGGAGTTGGCTGACATCATGGCGGGGGGTATCAGGCATACTGTAAGTGGATTGGAGCCCTGTGCCTCAGGTTTGCTCCTAGCCTAGTACAGCTAGGCAAGGGGGTGTGTCTGAGTCTGCCTAGCACTCTTTACATTGCCTAAGTGAGTGTGCGTGCCGCACACTGGGTTTTAAAGAAAAAAAAAGTAAACCAGGAAATAGCAGCTCTGTGCACATTTGAGCACTGTGTTTGTGCGGTGCGCCCCTGGGCTTAAACAAGAAGGCAATGGGAAGGGAAAACAGTAGTAGGAAGTTAATCAAGGAGAACTAGCATAGCTGGCAGGTGAAATGTATCAGAATCAGCCAATTACACAGGCTGCAGCCCAGCCCAGCCCAGAACACTATTATAAAGTATGCTAACACCTTTCCCTCTGTTTTTTCCCATGCTCTACACCACTGGTGTATACAAGCGGGTAACTTTTAACAAACAAAACTACAAAATGATAGGGGCTGCAGCAGGCATCATACAACAACATATGCAAGAGGCTGAGGGTGGTGAGAATGTGAATGCTGTTGACCAACCCACAGTGAGGAGATGGAGAAGGGTGTACAGACCCAGGGTAACCTACCAGGTGGTTACATGAGCTGGAGATAGTGGAGTGCTATAGGGTGGACAGAGACCTCCTACAGCAAATTGTTGAGCTGTGCCAGCCATGCCTGACACATCGAACTGACAGAGGGGAACCCATGCCAGTGGATGCCAAGGTATGTGTAGGCCTAGAAATACTAACCACAGGTACCTCCCAAAGCTCAACTGGGGATATCATGGGAATCTCACAGGCATCAGCATCCAGAGTATTCCACCAGTTCCTGGATGCCATGTCAGCACATGCCTGTGAGCATGTATATTTCCTCAATGCTCATGAGGTGTTGGCCAGCAATATGCATCTCCTCCACCAAATAGCAGAATACCCTGAGGCAGTGGGTGATATAGACTGCACACACATATACATCAAAGCACCACCTGGTGAGCACGGTAGGGTCTACATCAACTGCAAGGGCTTCCCCTCCATCAACTGCCAGGTCATGTGTGATGCCCAGGGCATTATAATGAATGCGTGTGCTGGCTGCCCTGGAAGCTATCACAATTCCCACATCTGGCATCTGGTGCAGCTGTACCAGAGAATTGCCAATGGGGACATCCCTTATGGTCACCTAGTGGGGGATGCTGGTTACACACTGGAGCTGTGGCTGATGACACCCATCAGAAATGCACACACACCCAAACAAGAATGCTATAATGAGGCATACACACAGACCAGAAGTATAATAGACCATGTGTTTGGGATGCTGAAGTCACGGTTCTGGTGCCTGGACACATCCAGTGGAGCCTTGCAGTACTCACGAGCTACATGTACTCAGATTGTTATGGTTTGTGCCATGCTACACAATATGATCCTGCGGAAACAGCTGCAGCAGGAACAGCATGGGGCAGGGCCACACAGATCCCCACCAATGCCAAGGCCTGCACAGACACAGAGTGAGTTGGTGGAGGAACAACCTGAGCCTGCCCCAGTAGGCAGATGGAGGTGTGCCCAGTATGCCCTGGCCCTGGTAAAGAGGCAATGCATAGCACATACACTGACACAGTAGGGACCCAGGGAATGACACCTCTCTCTGACTCACACATACAGTAAAATGGATGCCAACCTGTGCTCAACCATGTATAGGGAGTGTACTATGAGCATCCGACATAGGCAGCCCTCCAGCACCATCCTCAATACTGGCACACCCACAAGTTAAGTCAATCAACCTACCAATTGCTGAATGGAGTAGAATGTGTCGTTACCTGTATCTATGGTATGGATGTGAGCATGCAAGGGAATTGGGTGGCTGAATGGTATGCCAGCAGATAGTAGACACCCATAGTGGCACTATGATATCTGTAACAAATACTGGAGTCACCATAGTAGCCAGTACTACACAGGTAGAGAAAACCCACTGCAGGAAATGTGTTGGCCATCATGTGTGTCCATATGACTCACACATGCCAGTCAGGGAGGTTCACATACCCAACAACAGTCTCAGCCAGCAAGACAGGTGTAGACAAACACAAACAGAGGCTCTGCTATGGCCTCTGAATGATGCCTATTGGTAACCTCCCCCCAGGCCTACACAGACAGACTACAGCAGGTCAGGCAGTGGGATGTTAGTTCTGAAGGGTAGGAAGTCAGACACTAATATGTAGGTCAACCAACTCTAAGACCTGAGTACACTGATTTGCCTCTAGTCAGCATGAGAGGTTAGAATACAGAATGAAATGGAGTACCTGACTTACCAGTACAGTCAAAGCAAATGTGTACAAAGTGCAAGGTGTGCCATCCCATCCTATGTAGACATGTAGAAACAGTCAGGTGTGCCCCCCCCCCCCAATCATGTGTAGAAATGTAGAAACAGTCAGGTATGTCCCCCAATCCTGTGTAGAAATGTAGTAACAGTCAAGTGTGCCCCCCCAATCTTGTGTAGAAATGTAGTAACAGTCAGGTGCACCCCCCCAATCCTGTGTAGAAATGTAGAAACAGTCAGGTGTGTCCCCCCACAATACTATGTAGACATGAAGAAACAGTCATGTGTGCCCCTTCCCCCAATCCAGTGTAGAAATGTAGTAACAGTCAGGTGTGCCCCCCTCCAATCCTGTGTAGCAATGTAGAAACATGTATGAGCAGGTATAATACCAGTGGAGCACAGATGCCCAGAGGTGGCCAAATTAGCAGGATAGGTTGTATCATTTGCACAATACGCAGGTCTGTGTGTGTTAGGCTGGTGTTGTTTCATATTGTGTGAGAGTGGTCAGTATGTATGCATGTGGAGGCAAGACCTGGTGGACATTGCCCACTACTGCTGATGACAGGGACAAGCCCTCACAACTGCAGTGCCAAAGACAATTCCCACCAGTATAACACATGCTAGCAGTTAGCCATTGTAAATGTATGGTGGTAATATGTGTCACCATCTGAAAGACTGACATGGCATGGCTGTTGTGCTAGATATACAAGCAGTACACAGGGAAAAGTACTCCAGACATACAGTACATATTGTGTCACTGTGAAGTGGAGACACCCTTGGAATTGTACATACAGGTATGCATCAGATTAACTGGTCCTGTAGTAGGGGATACCAGTGATGTCTGCCTGAAAACTTGCAGATCACAAAGGAGGTAGGACTGATGTATTAGGAAACAGCTGATGTACCTGCACATGCCAGCATAACTGGAATGTCCCATGCATATTTGTGTGTCAGATGCAAGTAGTGTTCATAGCACACATGCACCCAGTTCATGCAAATACCACCCACAGGTACCTCTCTAGTTATATCCCTGCTGTGGGGAATGGGTACAATATGATCCCACCTGTATATGGCAATAGCAGAAGAATGCAGCATGCAGTGCAGGTGTCCCATGCAGGTGTGTCCCTAGCTGTAGGTAGCACCCTGCCAGCATCCAAACCACCTGATCAAGACTGATAGAAGGTATTGTCATGAACACCTATCACACCTACCCTGTCACCCCAGAGGAATATATTGTATGGTGGTCTGAGACTGTAGGACTGACAGAATGCAACAGCCTGCCACATCTGGCCCGCAGCAACACCTAATGGCCCACAGGTCTCTGCCAAAGGCCTGTGTCTCACACGTACTGCCAATGCACGTTATGTCATGTACACCCAAATAACAACATAACACACTCCACATAACCCATATGCAAGGCCATGTGTACAAACCACAGTAACATGTCCACCATTTTCCACTGCATGAACTGTGGGCCAACACTAACACACACCTGTGATGAGGGTGATACCCTTAGGGAAAGTATCAGAGAATGTATGCATAATGTATGGAAGAGGTTGGAATAACAGAGGGGGGTGGGAGCATGGGCAGCATGGAATGTGCAAGGTCTGACATCAAGCTGTGTGCACACACTATCCCTGGCTGCAAACACATAAATGGGTGGCTACTCACCTGCCCATACTGACCCAAGGCCCCTGCCTCTGGGTAACCTGTGCGAATCAGTACAGCTGTGAGGCATTGCCACAGCAAGATAAGGCCATACTGTCATGTCAGTGGGTGTACAAGTATGGGATCCTCTGCCAGCACTGTACCAATGTGCTAAACTGGATACACAGACCCTAAAGCATGTGTCTGCAGCTCCCTCTCCAGAATGGCATAACTTACCATGAATATGTAGGTGTCTTCCCACAATACCAGACACCGCTGCAGTCATCCTTGTCCCCCAAGACATCACTGTGAGCAATAATGTCCACCTGACAGTA
The DNA here is from genome assembly GCF_019279795.1 of Protopterus annectens. Classification (NCBI taxonomy): domain Eukaryota; kingdom Metazoa; phylum Chordata; order Ceratodontiformes; family Protopteridae; genus Protopterus; species Protopterus annectens. The sequence goes on along the minus strand of NC_056743.1, from coordinate 556,464,805 downwards.
CAGAGAGGACAGAAAACATCACAATGTATAACAGTACACATGTATGAATATCTCTGCTAACAGCAGTACCATGCAACTGAAGCAGCACAGACACAATCACCTACGGTATACAACATCCCCTGCACAGTGTGTCCCCATATTCAAAATGACCAAGGGATACCCTGCAAAAACAGTTTGCTACCTGTAGGTGTACAACACAAAGGTCTGCACTGGAGTACAAACTACCTGGAATCGATCCACACATTTAGTGCAAAAGGCCATACTGGGCATGTTCACACACAGTGAAATGAAGGCAATGTCAGACAACAACATATTGAAAGGTCATACAAGGCATGCTCACACAGTTAAACAAATGAAGTCCATGTCTACAAACAACAGTGGACCATACATATCTGGCATTTACAGATGTTAGTGCATACACTCCTCAGTATGCACCAGTCATGCCTTGCACACACAATGGATAGGAATACAGACACATATCCAAGGACAACACACTATAATAAGCCAAAAGTAGACATACATAGATGTGTGGAAGAAAGTGACTGTGACAAGGAGCCATCCATTATGAGGCCTGTCCCACTGAGCAGACAGCCATATGGCTACAACCACATGAGCTGCAAATGTCACTCCCTGTAGACATTAGCCACTGGTATCCATCAGCATTCCAGACTATGTGGTGCAAGTGCTAGCTGTGCAACATGACTGTACAATGAAGTAGTCATCTAGCAGCTGTATACACTTACCTGTGGAATATAAACCTGCATGTGCCTGTGTGTGGTGTGTCAACCTCTAGATGAATGGGTTATGGCCCATGCACACACACACTGCCCTCCCCATAGCCCTACAATGACAAGCCTGCTGAGGTTATCCACTTTGAAATACACCCTTGGGAAAGGTGTAACTCAGTAATCTCTGTGGCATGACCCATAACTGTGTACTGCTGTAGTGTGATAAACTAGTTAGGTAGGAGTTCCAATCCCAGACCTGGCAACTGTGTGTGTGTGTGTGTGTGTGTGTGTGTGTGTGTGTGTGTGTGTGTGTGTGTGTGTGTGTGTGTGTGTTTCTCTGTCTGTGTAGAGAGCATGCTTTTTAGTTTAGCCACACTCAATACAATTCAACTGCCCTTCTTTGGCAAGGCTGCTGATGTCATTCACTGTGAAATACACCTTTCGGAAAGTTGTTGCCCAGTAATCTCTGTGGTGTGTCCTACAACTGCATACTGCTGTAGTGTGATAAACTAGTTAGGTAGGAGTTCCAATCCCAGACATAGCAACTGTGTGTGTGTGTGTGTGTGTGTGTGTGTGTGTGTGTGTGTGTGTGTGTGTGTGTGTGTGTGTGTATGTGTTTCTGTCTGTGTAGAGAGCAATGCTTTTTAGTCTAGTCACACTCACTACAATTCAAATGCCCTACTTTGGCATGGCTGCTGATGTCATTTACTGTGAAATACACATTTCAGAAAGCTGTAGCCCAGTAATCTCTGTTCTAATCCCAGACATGGCAGCTGTGTGTGTGTGTGTGTGTGTCTCTGTGTAGAGAGCAATGCTTTTTAGGCTAGTCACACTCATTACAATTCAAATGCCTTACTTTGGTAATCCTGCTGATGTCAGTCACTGTGAAATACACCTTTGGGGAAGGAGTACTCCAGTAATCCCCATGGTGCGTCCTCATGCTGTAGTGTGATATAGAACTCTGGTAGGTGTTCTATTCCCACACATGGCAGTTGTGGATGTTTTGTGTGTGTTTCTATGTCTGTGTAGGGAGCAATACATTTTAGGCTAGCCACACTCACTACAATTCAAATGTCCTACTTTGGCAATCCTGCTTTCAGTCACTGTGAAATATACCTTTGGGGAAGGAGTACTCCAGTAATCTCCGTGGCGTGTCCTATAACTGCATAGTGCTGTAATGTAATAAACTAGTTAGGTAGGAGTTCTAACCCCAGACATGACAGGTGTTTGTGTGTGTGTGTGTGTGTGTGTGTGTCTGTAATTCATATCCTGTGTGGAGGTGGTTGTGAGTATGTAACAACTGGACTCAATATGGAGCGGGTTTTGCAAAATTCTTAAATGGTGGCCCTAGTATATATCACAGTGTCCGCCGTACAGGGATAAAAGATGTGAAATAGCAGACAGTCTAGGGTGTGAATCCATACCCCTACATGTGACATCACAGCCAGGTGAACAAAGTTAGCAACCCTATTATTACCCAGAGAACACTCTCAACCCATGTCTCATACACACACATGCACACACGCACACACACACACACACACACACACACACACACACACACACACACACACACACACACACTCTTGCCTAGGCAACAGATGCTATGTTGGCAGTCTACTGCAAATTGCCCACTGATAGTAACCATGGTGTGATTGCAGTGTGCTACAGAGGGTATGGCACCATGTCCATCAGTCCAATGGGCACGTACATGCTGACAGTGCACCTTCCCCTTGTTCCTCACTGGACACTTGCAATACCTGTGGTGCCATCAAATGTGACCCACAAAGGACATACCATGCCTGAAAATTATGCCCTGTATGGACAAATGCCACTGACACCAGGGAATACCAGTATCTTGCTATCAATGTAGGTGCAGGGTAAACCTGCTGTCCATTAATAGTTCCCTCCACATGAGGCCAGGACTGGCACATCTGATGATAACAATCTGTGTACACAACATGGGCCAGGCACCCCAGGTACAGTTCCACATGTCACTGTACATGCATGTGGGAGGTGTGCACATCCCAGACCCCGTCCATGTCATGGACCAAGGAACACATACATGGCAAGCAATGCACAACATTGGCCACACACAACAGTCATCCATGTGACTGGATGGTGAATACAATACCCACCTGTGTGGGCAAATCCAGAAACTACAACCCTGAGCCACAATGCAGACCATGTCATGTGGCCTGAGGCCAAGGTATACTCATCACCTAGCCTTGTGTAGCCATCTGGAACAGTCGACCACTACCCACCCCTGAAGCAATGCACCCATGCGTGTCAGTACTGGCACCGTGTGTGTGTGTGTGTGTGTGTGTGTGTGTGTGTGTGTGTGTGTGTGTGTGTGTGTGTGTGTTGTATGATGCATATGATCACATTCACACTCACTACAACTCCCACTGGCACATTGAAGCATGCTGTCTGATGTCAGACACCTCCACATACCCTTTGCCCATATAACCTCTGTATGACCCCTGTGGTGCATGTGATACCTGCACAGTAATGTGTTGTGGCAATCTCACTTGTGATGAGTTGTATTCCTGGCCCTGCCAAGTGTGTCAATGTGAGTACATCCCTGTGAAAGTGTGGCTGTGTTGACGCTGGCACCTGTATATGCGGACAGGCACGTGTACTACACCTACCGTATAGCTACCATATCCCTGTTGCAGATGTCACTCACCATCACATATACATTCTGAGAGTTCCTCAACATGTAACCTATGTGATGCATCCAATAACTGCATAGAAATATGATAGCACTACATAGTTTTCAGGGGTTTGATATTCTGTACTGGTAGGTGTGTGACACAAACATCCTTAAGTTTTACTCTCCCACCCCTCCCTAACTTTTCCTTGCCTCTGTCTGCCTCTCTCAATCCCTCTCTGGTGGATGTGGAGACCTACACTTGCTTTGCTTAGGCAGCAGCATGTGTAATTTAAGTGATGCTCATGATCAGCTGATGGCCTCTGCACAAATTGCAGCCCTCTTCTAGCTGATTGCATGTGGAACAGCTGTGGTAACATTCTCATAGCCAATTGCATGGAAACATACTCCGATATCTAGGAACATCATGTTGGTGTTGGGCCTTTTCATTCACTGTGAGCAAGAACTCAATCTGTTGTTTGGCAAACAGCATCTCAGATGGATTGGGGATTTACCTCTAACAACATACACTGTGGAAACAGGGCAACACACAGGAGGGGGATGTGCCTGACCTGACTACAGACTGTAAGTGCTGCTATACTGGATTTGGAGTAATGTTGGTTTAACAGGGTGTGTGTGGATATGGCTGTCCTACATATTTTAATACATGCCATATCATTGCTATGTTTATGAGGAAACCCACATCTGTAGGGTCATCTGTAGACTGAGAAGTGTGTGGTGCCTTTTGTTTCATGTGTTACCCACACAGCACCTATCTGTGAACTGCAGAAGGTAGTGTGAGGATTGCAGCCTGTAGATGGTGAAAGCCGTGAGAGTTACTGACTTTATATACCTCATAGGACATATGTTTCAACAAACCCTGTTACAACAGTAAATGTATGAGGTTATCACAGCAACATGTCAATATTGGCACTGTGTATGTGCCTCCAGCCAAAACTCTGTCAACCTTTGTACATATGTCATGCAGTAACAGGTGCATATGTGCTGTACACCATAATTAGTGTCATCATATCTGATAACAAGCCAGTGAGATATCAGACTGCTTTATGTATAGTGGGGGTTATATATGATGACATAACCTGGACATTCTGTGGTTGTGTACTTATGGTGAATGTTGACAGTGTGTGCATAGTTAATATGTACTTTGGCCTGTGTACAGACTGTGGTAGATGTTATTGTTCTTGGTCCCGTTCTATCTGATGTTACATGCTGCTCCACTGTATGTTACCCTATTGGCTTACATGTTTGCAGGGCCATACACACACACATGTCCCATACCACAGACAGGCATCAGACCATACTAAGTAGCGGCCCAGTATATGTAGGGTTAGTGTGTGAGTGGCACATATGAGGATGGTGTTGAACAGATAGTTCATATACTGTAATATTACACTAGCTTACCATATGTGGCTGTGGCTGTGTTCATATTGGTTGTGGTTATGCATTTTCACAAAGATGTATCATACTCTGTGTTGTGACATGCATGTAGAGCCTGCTATATATGCAGGTGCATGTGCATTCCCCCATAGGAAATGTAGGCCTGCACAGTGCTTTGTTACATGTCTAGCAGCTTAGTGTACGTACCCAGTGAGATGTCATGTCCAGATACTTGCCAGATGTCCTGCTGCTGGGCCTCCCTTAACAGTCATGTACGTCAGACAGAGCAGTGGGATGCTGTACAGATGTATGTCAATATCTAGTGGGTAGTATGTGGCCATAGCATCTCTGTACCAGCAGTTATTATGTGTCAGGACAGACAGGGGTGTGTGAATGCCTATGGGGCAAATGTATACCAGTCGTTACATGTTATACCCATCTACATGGCTGTTACCATCCACACTGTCAGGCTTGGTCCACATGTCTTGCACTAAGGGGTTCTTTGTATACCTCTAGACTGTCCAGAGTGTGTCAGAATGTCCACATATATTGGCCAATATCTCTGTTGTAGTCCACAGGAGCATTACGTGCTAGCAGAGGTGCTGTACTATGATGTCCTTAGGATGTCTGTCAGTAGCCAATGGTGCACATGTTAAAATCAGATGTGACCTCCCACACACACCATGCCTGTGAAGACAATCCCTATTATGGTAGCAGTAGTCTACAAATATTACTGCTATACATACCTGACATCCCCTTGCACTATGAAGTTGGGACTATAGGGGCTGAGGTAGGGCTACACTCCATGTTCAGGACATATGGTGAAGATATATATGTATATATAATTATCCATATATCTATATAGAAATACACACATATACATATCGACATATATAGATGTATATGTATATGTACATAGATATACATATAAATACCCAGATATATACATATACAGAGCAATATATGTCTACACATATACAGATAGAGATACATATGCACATATACGTATGGATATCTACATATATATTGACAGTAGTAGGTATATCAGAATAGATATGTATGCACATATAGTTATAGATATCTACATATATACCAACATAACTAGGCATATCTGTACACATAGGATGTGCATGCATATATAGCTGTATATATATATATATATAATATATGTATATACATATATCTATATATACATATACATATATCTATATATACATATATCTATATATACATATATATAATATATATATATATATATATATATATATATATATATATGTACATACGAAGATGTGAAGAGATGTACACATGGCCATATATATTTAGCACTATACAGATGTGCAGACAGACATATGTATGAGTATACATGTGTATGTACATGTAGACATATATAGACCTATTATAAGTATACAACCATATTCCTGTCATGAGTAAACCTCACGGTTGTGTATACCCTCTCAGATCTATCTCACTGTATGTGTCTGCTATGTCTACAGTATGATAAAATAGCATACGTGATGTAACAGTCATATTAATAACAAGGACTATACAATTTAGGAACTAAAGGCAATTGTTCAATACTACTCAATATGTGTATTGACAGCTGTATTGGTAAAACAACAGCTGTCTTCACAGTGGTCATGGCATACTGGTTAAGTGTTGTGACTTCAGTGTACAGGGTCCTGGGTTCAAGACCTGCAAGGACTGCTCATTTTGTTGCTGGGCAGAACAAGGGCTGTTGGTTCAGAGTGGTTAAGGCAGTTTTGATCAGCTTTAAGTGGGTTTGCACAGGTTTGTGCGAAGCTAAGCAGTGCTGAGCTATGGCTAAACTTACGGGTGCTTACACAGTGTAGACATCTCTTACCAGTGCGCAAATCAGCTCAGCTGTCATATTGCAGCAATGTTGATACATGCTAAGCATGGCTTGGCACTGGTAACCAGGTCACACCACCCATTTTGATAATCTGTAATAAGTGTATGCAATGCTATTTACAATACATGCGCCTATGTGCTGTCATTACAGTAGCAAGGAGTGTGTGTCATGTGTGGAACACAGACATATATGAGGCCTGTACAATGCTGTTATCCATGTGAATGTGTTACATACAGGTGTAGTAGCCCAGGGTACCTGCTGTCACACTGGCATGTAGTGTATCATGGCAGTACTACTGTTGGCAGTGCTAACCCAGGCAAGAGCAGAGTGCTAAATGTAGTACTGACAACAGGCACACCTGTAGGCATAGCTGGACACTGAGGCCTCCCTGTTGTATCCCTGGTGTGTGAGCTGTGTCACAGTATATACCCCTTACTGGGTAATGATCCATCATGTGGAATGTAACTGTAGACTACCATCTGTACAGCACATGTTAGTGAGGGCTTCCAACATGTAGTTATGGCATACATATTGTTGTCAGATGTCTATCTGTCAACACATTCATGCTACTGCATAGCTACTTGACAAGCTGATGACTGTCAGTCCCTGTACAGATGTGCAGATGCAGGTATCCAGCTGGGATATGTACAGCAACCTAAGCTTGATTGACACTGACATGTCTGCCCAGCTGTGTAAGAAGTGGCACATATAGGAGATCACCCTGTATGTACCACATGCCACTGGTACCTCCACTACATTACCACAGTCAACCAAACATCCTTGGGAACAGGTCTCCATCACAGACACTAACCATGTGTTATAATGCATGTTGCATACATGTCAACTTGATTACCTTAGTGGCCATGTGCAGAAGGCACCTGGAGGATTGGCTGATGCATGTCATTCTCAATCAGAGGGTCACCACAGTAGTGTCTGTCAATAGATTGCCCGCTGCCACCTGGCAGGTGGCAGGACACCACTGTACACACAACCCCTACACAACCCATCTCCCCTCGGACAATAGCTAGGTACACAGCTATGACCACCTGCAGTGATGCACCCCTGTACTGACAGGTGTACATGTGTATGACTGAGTATAGCAGTGTCTGGGTGTTAGCACACCTGTACTTGGGAATTCCATGAGGGCCTTCACAACCAACGCAACACCCATTGCCATAGTCAGTTGGGGCTGCTGCTGTATGGGACATTACATGTATCCTGTTAAGCTCCCCCCCATACCAGCTACATGAGCCTTACAGTACCAGCACAACAGTGTTTTACAAATGGGTTGATAGGCATGGGATACCCATTGTGTTCTGGCATGTGTGTGTGTAGTTGTGCATGTCCGTATATCTGTAGGGTACAGCATTCCGAGGCCACATACTCCTATTATAATACCCATTGCCACAAAGTAGTACCGATAGTGTTGTTGTTGCCCATAGGTGAGGCATGACAATACAACACCCTACTACGCATGTGGCATGTGCATTAGATGCATATCCCTGTAGTTCCACTGTTGGGGTATACTATGGGTTGTATCACAGTCATGGCCAATGTGTGATGGTGGTTATGGCAGAGTGTCATCATGGGTTTCAGGGAGTACAATAGCAACTGAGGGATGTGGGTGCTGTGTACACTGTCATTACACCAAGGTACAACTGGTATATGTCCCATGTACCACGTTATGGTTACTACTGTCACCATCAACCATACAGGTAACTGATACCACAATCCAAGCCAGTTATGCTTGTGCTGTGTGCAGCCTATCTGTAACACATTGGACACACGGTCAGGTTAGTTAGCAGCTATAGGCCCTGGTATCTCGGATGTGTGTCTGGTTGTTATGTGTCTCTTAATGTGTATATGATGGTATGTCACACTATATATTGTCCTTATACACCCATTACATCCCCCATTAGCATACTGTACATGTCTGGGGATATTCTGCATGTAACATGTAACCTGGGACACACCTCACCCTAAACGCTGTGCGGTGTGTGCAATGTAAGCCACACACTTCAGTATCACTACATAGCTATGTAGGGGTCTAGTCCCAGTGTTGCCAAGTAACAGTGTGCGTGTATGTGGATGGGTCTACATCAGGTTGCAGTGTATACACGCCTCAGCGGGTCACTTGTCCATGTGGCACAGGCAATAACCATTTTAGTAACCTGTGACATGAGTTCAACTGTTCCCTAGATATGTCACAGCCATGGTGTCAGTATAGTGACATACCCCATTGTGGAATTTGACTGCAGACCATCCTCGTGCTGACACATGTACACCTACAACACAAATAGATAACATTATAAGGACTGCAATCAACCAGTGTTACTAACAGCTATAATGCATCATTGCTGGATGGCTACACTACCTGCCATTTATGCATTACACTTTATTCCTTACAACATGTTACACTGCAGTACCGTGGTACACTGTAGTAAGTCACCATGTGTATCAGAACCATATCAGCCTGTCCCTGCATTGATGGTATGAATGACAGGGATATGGCATAGTATCATCATATGCACAGAGCATCCTTGTGCTGACACATGTACACCTACAACACAAATGGATAACAGTATAGAGACCACAGCCAACCAGTGTTACTAACAGCTATGAGTCATCATTGCTGGATGGCTACATTACCTGCCATACATGCCTTACACTCTACTCCCAACATGTTACACTGCAGTACTGTGGTACACTGTAGTACAGCCGCCATGTGCATCAGCACCATATTAGCCTGTCCCTGCATTGATGGTATGAATGACAGGGATATGGCACAGGTATCATCATATACAAAGGGCATCCTTGTGCTGACACATGTACACCTACAACACAAATGGATAACAATATAGAGACCACAACCAACCAATGTTACTAACAGCTATGAGGCATCATTGCTGGATGGCTACACTACCTGCCATATATGCATTACACTCTACTCCCTACATATTAACACTGCAGTACACTGTAGTACAGTCACCATGTGCATCAGAACCATATCAGCCTGTCCCTGCAGTGATGGTATGGATGACGGGGATGTGGCACAGGTATCATCATATGCACAGGGTGTGATGTTGGTTTGCCAGAGACAAGGGCGGGCCATACATTTGACACCATGTGTGTGGGTGATGGGTGTATTGTGGTGATCTGGGCGTGGTGATGTGGTGTATGTAGGTATGTGGTTGCCCTAGGTGTGTTTGCATAGTGTGTGGTATGCATGCACACAGTGCTGCCATGTGGCTGCCCTACACAGGTGTTTATGGACAGCTGCAGACCATGCCTGGCAGGGTGTGCAGTTCACTGCCTTCAACTATGGACATGTGGACTGTGCCTGCCAGAGGTTTCACTGGCACATCCAGGTACAGGCCTCGATGTGTTACTCTCACCTGCTAATGACAAATGTCCTCTGGTACCAGGTCTCTCCTGGGACTGGCCAGGACCATGTGCACGTGGCCTGCTGTGGTGTGGTGTGGACAGCACACCCCCTGCACTGCCCAGGCTGCTACTGCCACTACAGGAGCCCCTAGGTGTCATAGCACATCCACGTTGACTGCCAGCTGTTGGTGTTGCTGGCCCATGACCACGCGGCCGTCACCACATCCCCACCACACGTTGAAGCACGGACACACCACGGCCGATGAGGGCCATCATCTCACCATGCCATCTATCCATGAGCTTGGTATAAGCACTGATGGCACCAGACAGTTCATGGAGGTTGTTGCTTACAGATGCAAGAGTAGCCCTCTGCAGCCTCAGGCCCTCTCTTGTGTAATGTGCCATACATGCCTGCGCTGCCATGACAGCCTGAAACATGCGCCTATTGGTACCAGCTATGTCGCCTATGCCAAGAACATGATGTCCAGCGGCCCTACCACGAGCACCCTTGCGCCTCCACCTATGTGGTGCCCTGCCGGACATCTGGCTATGCCTGCTGCAACCGGACACAGTAGGCATGGTTACCACACTTTCCTGTGTACTGCAACCAAATGCCAGCTGTCCCTCTGCTATGGCCACTGGTGATGGGGTATGTATAGGCACTGAAACTGTGTGCAGGGTTGGGATGGCTAAAAGGGGGATGTCAAATGTTGGCGCAGTGTCAGCCCCTGACATCCCCACCTGTGCCTCAACAGTACTATCATCATCTTCGGTGTCTGTATGGACACCATCATCAGATTGCATGCAGGAGGGACCCTTGACCTATGGGGGAAAACAATAAATGCACTTTAAAACCTGTACAGGATTGCCTAGCAGTAAACACACACACACACACACACACACACACACACACACACACACACACACACACACACACACACACACATACACACGTCTGTAATACCTACATGTCCATGGCTTTACAGACAGTCCCACATATGTCCATGTGGTATCCCATCCTGCATAACACTTTTTAACATACACACATTGATATCACTCCTTCACATATCAGTCCTCTAAATGCCTACACAAGCAGTCACACCACAAGACCTGTTATTACATTACCTGCCTGACCTGTGTGTAGTGGTTTTACATGGCCTCACTGCTGTCATTTGGTATGCACCCTCTGTATGTCCAGACATCATGAGCATAGCCCCTATATGTGTGGGCTACTATGTTCTATCCATAATATCACACAGTGGTGTAGCATGTGTATGCAATGCTCAGTACATGCCAGATATGCTGCTCATTCAGCCCATCATGTGACAACTGTAATATATGGAGACACTCCCTGGTGTTGACTAGTACTTCCCCAATGCATCTGTAATGCTGCATATGTGGGTTGTAGGTGACCTCCCTGCTGAATGCGATATTAAGGGTGTACTTGGTGTGTACCTTCCCTCTTGATGCCTTTTCCATGCTACAGACCATATTATAATATCAGCTGTCCTGTGATTACACACATGACAGGTATTTCTGGTGTGTAATGTGGCAGCCTATGTCCATGACTGCATGGTCCCAAAGGGAGGTACAGCTGTATGAACACCCTACAATCTCACATGTGCATACATGGCCACCCACACAAACACACACATGCACACATGCATCCTATATGCATCAACCTCCCTCCACTTCACCAGAGTGATCCTGCAGACAAACTAACTAGCCACCAGGATGCACACACACACACACACACACACACACACACACACACACACACACACACACACACACACACACACACACATATATATATACAGGTGAGGTTGCAGAATGATAGTACACACAGTCCTTATATTACCCATCTGTTAACATGCAGAACATATGGTACAGAACAGCATGCAGTTCAGCTATAGTCAATCCATGGTAGCAACAATATACATGTGTGTGATGCATGTGCTGTGTCACTAGGTGATGACCCTTCCCCTGGATACCACTGCACCCATGTACACAGTATTACTGTGCACCTGTTCTGTACCCTGCCATTTACTGTGCACCACACCTCACAGGTGTACAACCCATTGTGGAATGTGTAGTACTGTGTCAGTTATGTCAGCTTTAATGCTCACAGCCCCTATGTTTTTCAGCAATACATACCTGGGATGATATGTGGATAGTTGTCATTTGTGAATGCCTGATGCCTGATTTACAGCTCTCAACATCAGCGGACTATTTATGACCACTCCAATACTCTTACACTAACAACCATCAGAGCATACTGTGGCTATGGGGGGTTTACACACCCTTCATGATATGATGCACTGATCCGTGATCTGCATTGGGACCACATCACTGCATATCTTAACAGTACATGTGCCTGATATGTGACATATGTCCTGTACTTTCACATGCAGTGTCTACGGAATGTGTTAGGTGTGTGGATGCTGACCGTGATGCATACACTCTGTGTGGGAATATGAGTGCTATGATGGTTTGACGCACCTCTTGTTGTGTGTACTATAGCAGTCACTACTTCTGGTGGGGGTATACCAGCATGGGCCATCTGCAATTGCCAATGTATGTTCAGTCTGCCCTACACATGTCCCCCTACTTTGCATGATTGCAAGGTCTACTCATGTGCACATCCCTTGGTGTTCACAAACAAACTGCCATCACTATTGCCGTGGGGGCAGGGTTATGTCTTTTACAGGTCCTGAACCTGACTATGTGCAGATACTGCCATTCTTAGCATCCTTAGGATCCCTGATGCAGTGCACTGGTGTGTCATGCTGACACCCCCTCCTTCAGCCTTTTTGCAGAAGCATGACAAGTAAGCCCTACACATGTGTGTCACTTTGCAGTGTCCCATACACTGAACATCACATGTTACAGCCTAGTCCCAGCTAATAATGTAGACTACTTAAATGCCATATGCCATAGTGTATCTCTGCAGCAGTTGCCATTGTCCTACAGGTATATACACGGGTGTTGCACTGTATATGGGTGTTGTTCCAAACATGTCCCTACTGTAGGCCATGTCTCCCACCATTATGTTACTCCCTGTGGACACATTTCACAATGACAGGATGTTAGTTATCATGCAGGTGTTTGACATACCCTTCCAATACCCCATCATGGTCACCCCTGTGATGCCGTGCATTTCACAGCAACAATACGTGTACATGTACAGCATGTATTCTGGGTAGGTGTGTCAGATGTGTGCATGGAATATACCATCACCATTACATGCCCGGTGTGTTGGCATGTATCTACATAAACCATACTCACCAACTACAGGCTGCTGCCTTGGTGGTATCCCGGAGGAAACTACATAAGAGGGTAAGTGATGCAATGTCAATGGCCACACCTGTGGCAGTGCTACAGGGTGGGTGCAGTATTACAATACATCAATGGTACATTTCCACAATACTACCACATCTAGACATCTGTTTATCACTACTATGCAGCAACACAATATATCCATGACATATCAGATATGCATGATCTACCTGTACCGATGTGGATGTATACGCAACAGTGGTTTACTGATGTGTCCTTACGTGCACACTCCTTGGCTGGTGTGTGGGTGACACCCACCTCCACAAAGGTGTCCGGCGGTTGGTGGCTGGCCAGACGGGCAGGTGCCACGAGACTAGCCAGGAGCTCCTCCACACATGTCAGGGGGGATGGATGGCATGCCCCCCCCCTGTGGTGAGGTGATCGCCCTGGAATGCAGCAGCACGCAGACAGGCATTGTGAAGCAGGTCAGTACAATGATGCCAGACGTGTTTATAACTGCGGTTGTGCAGTCCGACATCATTGACCCTGTGGAGTAGGTCATTCCACAGGGCAGTCTGCTCCTGCTGGTCATGGGTGGCCCTGCCAAACAGCACAGGGTAATGCTGGTTTAAGTATGTGATCAGCACTTCATTTTCAGCTGCTGAATACGTTGGCAAATGTGCATGTGACATCTTGGCTGAAATACATAAAGATGGAAACAGGTCTGTGAAACTCATACAGCAAGGTTACCACAGTTCTTAATACACATCTCTGTCACCTCCCCACCATATCAGCTACAACAAACTGTACACACAACTCATTAGGTATGGCTACTGCTTACCTACCAGGGGACAGATATTGTATTGTACCACACTTTCTGTTATGTGATTGTAGCCATGTTCCCTGTGTGGACACTAGCATTGTTGGCCTGTTTCAGACTATTCACCTGCATGCCTTTGTCAGGGCCACTATGATTCCATATATGCCTGTGGTAAGGCTGCTTTGTGATTGCTGCACATCTGACATTCTGTGTTATTGGGGATATCTATGCATGCTCTTGGACATGTTCCGGTATTGTATAGACTATTACTAACAACATATGTTCTATAACAGTGACACAATAACATGTATATGTACTATTGGCCAGCAGAACCACCTCTCCATACTCATCTGCCCATGTTATCTGGCCACATCACATGTGTGTCCCACCCTGGGGCCTCCTCATGTACTGGTCCAGCAATACTATCAGGTGGAACCAACCCATGGGATGTTGTCCCCCTCCGGGGGCACACATAGACATGTTACTGTTCCCTGAGGTCAGGTCCAGGTTCTGTTCTATAAAGGCTCCATAGACACATGTGGGATGTGCTACATCACTCTGGGGCACCCAGTACACATTCACAGGGCCAACATGCTCCTCCTGCTCAGCCTCCAGGCCAGGCACCTTCAAGGCATGGACTGCTGTTGTGAGTAGCAGTGGGTGGGAGGCTTGTTCCCATTGTGTCCATATTGGGGCCCATGGGGCATCCACATCACAGACCACACACACCATTCAGGGTGTTCACCGACCATGTGTCACATACCCCCCCTGTAGGCTGTCCTCTATATCTACCAACCCTGACCACCTCCACAACTATACCTGCAATACTTCCCCATATTCCCATTCCATACTTCAGAGATGAGGGCAATGTGGTCCCAACAAGGGGTTAGCATGTGACATACTCATCCATGTTGCACACACTGCCAGCTGTAGATATCTGTGTGTATTGCTATGCGTGCTGTTGCCTCGCACATAGCATGCGTCACTGTGGTAGTAATATAGGGGACATGTATTTACATACATACATATATGTTTGTGTGTGTGTTTGTATATATGTCGACATGTGCATATAGGTATATATCTATATATGTGTAGATATATGCGATGTATATATGTGCTCATATATATATCTACATGGGGGTATCTCTATATTTGTGGACATACATGTATGTATATATATATATATATATATATATATATATATATATATATACACACACACACACACACACACACACATATATATATATATATATATATATATATATATATATATATATATATATATATATATATATATATCTTTATAATCTTTATATATTATATATGTGTACATATGTACACATATGCATACCTACCTGTGAGGTACATTCAGACATCAGGTCCACAATCTCCCAACACCTTCCTGCACAGCTGCACTGTTCTGCCTTGCTACAAGACAGACAGGTGCCACATATGGACACAGCCTGACATTAGGAGGGTATATGTAGGACCTGATTGCAGGTAACCTTATTACACACCTATGGCATTCCTGCATGCTACATTACAGATTAACTTGAATATCTAGCAAGGGGTGGGCTGTGGGTCCCAAGTGTCCATCATAATCCAGCTATTGGCCACATAATATACATACTTCCCATTACACAACACACACTATGATGGTTTATATCCTGACAGTCAGTGCTGATCTGCACAGTTGATGGCTAGGGCCCACTACCCACAGGGACAGACACTATTGTCCATAGCAGTTATTCAGTTGAACATCATTACAACAACACCTGATGGCACATATAAATCATTCTACATCATCTATCCCATTATTATGGACCAGGTACTACATTCAGTTACATGCATATATACTCCACATACCTGTTGTGGCAATGGTGTCTGTTCTGGATAGTTTGCTGGATGTTATTATAGTTATTTTTTAACTTTGGCTTTTGCTTTGCCTTTGCTTTAGGCTTGTTTTTTTTTTCTTACTCTCTCTCTCTCTCTCTGTCTCGGTCTCTCTCCAGTAAATGGATTGAGCTGCTTTGAATAGATTTCAGCATGGTTTTGTAGGTGATGCACATGATCAGGTGATGGCCTCTGCAGCAATCAGTGTCCTCCACTTGCTAACTGCATGCAGCTTGCTGTGTAGTACTTCCAATTACCACTGTCATGGCAACCATCTGTATAAATCCCTACATCATGTGGGCATGGTCCCTTTACCTTTCCTATGTGATGGACATCCTTCCTGTGTGTGGGCATCAGTGTTACAGACAGCAGGTAGCAATACTTCTTACAGGAGAACACTGATTGCTGCAGAGGCCATCACCTGATCATGTGCATCACCTACAAAAACCATGCTGAAATCTAGAGTTGTTGTATGCATTGTATAGTACTGGTGTTACAGGGTTTGTGTGTACATACTAGTTTACCTTGGAATGCAGTCTGTCTTCATAGCTCTCAACTGCGGGCCTATCCTTCTGATGGCCAGAGGTGTGCCTATTATGTTTTGTCTATCCACCACACAGGTCTTGTGTCAGATATTTCACTGGCAGTGTGTGTGCTGAGTGCTATCAGTACATGGCTACATCCATTTCTGTTTCTAACTTCAAATTCCTGACTAAGGGTATGTTGCAGACTGTCCTGTAACACCAGCAACTTGCTTAGTGTATGACAACAGTTTTCCACATATGGGCCTGTGTTCCAGCCTCTGTCCTCCACCTACATACCAGGCTTTGCACATATGACATGCTGTCAGAAGTTGTTCTGCAGTGGGCTGTGAGTATGTCATGCTGCCATTCCTGCCATCAGTCCACTGCTGTTGTGTCCCCCACACATACAGTGGGGTTGGGGCCATATATGTGTGGGCTTCACCTACACAATACATGTTTGTCCTTATGCACTCCAGAGGCCAGTGTATGTAACAGTGGTATATGGCCCTGTATTATTGAGTCTGGGGGATGCATCATAACTAACCTAGGCTGTTACAACATGTGGGGGTATCAGGGGTGAGCTGCCTTAAGGTATCTGGATGTACATTACCATACATTCCACCTTGGGTAAATGCAGGCCTACTGCCACCTGCCATACAGGCTGTTCTGTTTGTCAGTGTGCTTGCGATAGTGTCATTTATGCCTTGTTATGTAACATTGACATCCCATTGTGTCAACTGAGGTCTTTACCCCCGAAGGGATTGTCTACAGAGTGTAGATAGAGGCTACTGAACTATACATCTGCATTGCTTACTGTTGATTGTTTCGTATCCTGTGGCCCAGTCTGTCTTTGATATTGTACTACTTGAAGGCCTTGGCCTGAACTGCAACATTTGTAAACCTTTCCAGACTACTGTATTAGTATAATTGTTCACAGTTGCATTACTCAGTTAATATGGATGTCCGTGTCTAAACAGCTATATGACATGGCATATACAACTGTAATAGTACACAAATAAAGGATTTCCTATTTATGCAAACCTATGTGTGGTGTTATATCCTTTGACCTCTCTGTAGGTATATGTTGCAGGCAACAATTGTTATTTTCTATGGGTGGCTCATACAGTGTCCAGTTGGTAAGGTGGTAGCTGTAGGCATAGTGGCTATTTCATATTGGCTGTTCCATATTGTGTGCACCTTCTACATATGTATCTTACTATACATATCTCTGCGTGTGTATGTGTAGTTACATATATAGCTATCTATATATATATATATATATATATATATATATATATATATGTATATCTGTATCTTCATATATGTGTCTGTGTATATGTATCCTAGGGATGTTGATTGCTTCCACATTGTACATTCCCTATGGGAGCCAGCCTATACTGCATGCTATATTACTGATACCAGCCTGACATCATATAGGTGGGATGGAGTACTGTTAACATCTTGTGCCCATGTTGTGTCATATCCTGGGTATGGGATCTGCAACAGCTGGTAGTGTATTGCAGGGCAGATGTGTTTGGCTGTGGGGGGGCATACCTATTTGTACAAGACGTATGTTGTTTGGGGCCGCTCAACTCCAGTAACGGTGCATGTGGACATATATGTTTATGTTATTTTCCCATTGTTATCTACAGATGTATGTCCGTATATACCTATATATATTTAACTTGCTGTATATATATATATATATATATATATATATATATATATATATATATATATAGAGAGAGAGAGACATATAGATGTAGACATATATATCTATGGATGTATGCATTTGTATGTATATATGTTTATATATATATATATATATATATATATATATATATATATATATATATATATATATATATTTCTATATTATATTTATATCTACATATATAGATATGTTATATCTATTTAGATATAAATATATATATATGCACACACACGCACACATGCACACACACACACACACACACACACACACACACACACACACACACACACACACATACATCTACATGTTGAAATACATTCCCTGTACTGTTGAATGACTGGGCTGGTTGATATGTTTGTGAAAACATGAGAGTTATGTATATCTGACATGGCTTAGTGGTAAATCAGTTTGGCTGTGGTGTGCAGGGTCCTGACTTTGAACCTTGCAGAGGCTGTTTATTTTATTGTTGGGCAGAGCAAGGGCCATTGGATACAGAGTGATTAAGGCACTTTTAAGCAGTTGTAAGCAGGTTTGCATGGGTTTGCCTGGAGGTAAGCACTGCTAATGTCCGGTTACAGTTTCTTATACTCAGTTAGCTTTTAAATTGCTTAACCTGTGTAGGCACTGCTTATGCCCCATGCAAACAGGCTTAAACCCGCTTACTGCTGCTTAAAAGTGCTTACTCCCACTTAGCCCCGTGCTAATTTCTTTGAAAGAAAAAGAAAAGGGTTGATAGGAAAGTGGTGAAAAAGGGGCACAAAGAGGGAAAGACAGTAGGGAAAATAGCTAGGGATGTGCAGGAAGGATGTAGAGTCCATAGCTGCCCATTTCTTCTACAGCAACAGCTGTGCATATAAACTGAATTTGGAGGTAGATTTGGACACTCAAACCCCTGGGAGAGAGGTGAGGATAACAATAATAAGTTGTGATGTCAATTAGACCGGATTATATGTGTCCAGTGGACACATGTGCAAAATGGACAGCTATGTATGGGGTGAGATTTTTTTTGTGGAACAGATTGACGTTTTTTTTTCAGGTGAGAGTAGGATGTTGGGGAGGGATAGTAGGTATATTTGGGGAGGTAGGTTGGGTAGGTTAACAGACAAGACAAACAAGATGCATACAAGGGCAGTATATGACACATGTGGGTGGTAAACACCTTGATGGGGAGGGTTGTTGGGAAATCGGAAGCCCATGAGCCCCCTAGTGGAAACAGTGGGACTGAGATCCCCACCCATGGGCAGTCACCACTGCACCTTCACAGCTCCAAAGGTGGCTGTGCAAGGGGCTGAGTTGCAGAGGCAGGCTGACCCACTAGTTGTGACACACGGCCCTCGAGCTGGCATAGCAGATCTCCGACCTCCCTGCAGAGCTCGCTACTCACCACGATCCAGACCTGGCGACAGGTGACAGGTACCTGTTTGTGCCCGTTCCCGAGGGGGGGACGAGCCCCATCCCCTGAGGCAGTTTCACCTGAAGGTGGTGCAGGACCAATGGATGAGGAGGTCCTGGGTTGGGCCCCAGAGATGCTGGTTTCCGGTGCCATGGCCAGCTGAGGTGGGACCGGTGGGTCCGCTGGGACCGGACTTCCCAAACGTGCTATAGTGTTTAGATTTTGTCATCATATGTGGGTTAGTAATAGTCAACACATTCCAGGGTTAGGTATAACTCTCATATATATGCCCTTGTATGTTATACTCTCATCCATCGACTCTATTCTCTGACTCCTTACTTAACTCAGCACTTACATACTGCTGACTTACCTTAGTATACAGCTTTTCTGATTGTTTTCCTTACAAACAGTTTCACTAACTGTTTCTACCTACTCCACCGTATCCTACCTTTCCTCTTTCTACTATATCCCTTGTATGCAGGCCCACATCCCACGACCCTCAACCTGCTCTTCTCACTCCTTTCCTTCTTTACCCTCTCTTACCATTCTGTTCCTGTAATCCTCACCTTTCAGCTCTTCCCACCTACTTGACTCCACAAACCTTCAGAGAGGGAGTTATCCCTAGCCCCACCCAGCTGTACCTATCACTCACCTCTATCCCCTCCCTTTTTCACCTTTTTTTTAATCTCTGGAATCCTATAAATACCCTGGGATCTGCAAGGCACCATCTTTAAAATCCTGTTATTAGCCCTGGCTGCTGTCTGCTCCTGTCCCTGTGTCTCCACCTGGTATGTAATATTCGATTGTGGGTATTTTTGCCTACCTAAGGTGCATTGTCTTACTGTATATTCTAGAATTACTGCATTTCATATGATGTTAGTATTCATCGCTACGATGCTGTTCTAATGGTTCAGAAACTGAATGTTTAGCTGAGTAACTTCTCTTGTTACATTTTGTTTAAGAACTTTTTACCTGTTGTAATATCTTTGTATTGAGGGTGTGAAGAGTTCCTAAAGCTTGAATGACTACCTGTCTCCTTTCGCTGTAACTTTCTAGCTACTATGTATTAATTACCCACCTGAGTATCCCCATACTTGTATCCCCACGTGGAGCCATTGTTTCTGGGCGTCCTGTACTCAGTCGTCGCTCCAAGCCTACAATTAGGCATCTGTATTACAAAGCCTTCCCACTTGGAGTTATTATGGCACTGGTTGAAAGGTTAATGACAACTTTAACCGTATAAACGGTTTTTTTTTCAAAAACTGCAGTCTGAAGAAAGCCAGCTTTGGTTATTTTTGGCTAGCGACTCCCTCGGGGGGCATCTCTATGCATGTTCTGTAAGGAAATACCAGATGTAACCGTATGAACGGCTTTTTTTATTTACTTACAATTCGGTGGTCTGAAGAAAGCCAGCAATGGTATTCTTTGGCTAGCGACTCCCTCGAGGAGCATCTATTTTGTATTTTCTCTAAGATATACTAGGGTTACATGAGTGTAAAAGCGTATACTTTTTTTTTTTACTTTCTGGTACTCTGTGAAGCTCTTCCTGACAAGCGCCTCTTACTAGGAGCTTAATCAAAGAGTGTAGGTACGCAGCAACACAAAGTATGGGCAATAAAGCCTGTGATTCTACTTCTGCATACCTTTAAATTGCTTAGATGTATTATTTTGTAGTTAACGCTTCGGCATAACTTTAAATGCCATAGATGTGTTATTTGTAGTTAACGCCTCCCTGCTTAAGCCTCGCTAACATACGCTTGCTCTGAAAGGCATAATTTGCGACAGCAAAGGGACCTGGTTGTTCTGCCTGAGAGGTAAAGACACGCTGAATGTGTCAAGACTCTTATGGTTTAGCTGTCTACTCAATACAGTTCGAGTGCCTTACCTAGGATTACTCGTGTTAAATAATTTTAACTTCAACTATTTTTTTTTATACTCTGTTAAGGTTTCCATGGCTACCGCTCCTCATGTAGAGCATTTCTAAGCATACAGGTACTCGGGTACTCCATGTAAAAGCAATATAGCTAGCTCCTCTGGGCAACATAACCCTACATTAACTGGTTAGAGCTCCTTGAGTTGTTTGTGCTAAAGCTGACATACTCCCATAACAGCGCTATTGCGCTTCCTTATCCTATAAGGAACCCATTAACCAAACATAGTAACTTGCATCTTCTATGGTGTTATTCACTAGTTAACTGCAATACTCTATACCTCCTAGTCTGCAGTATTATCAGTTTATTCCTAAACATATTTGACCGGATAGAGATTTATTGTGTCAATCCTTCTTGATAGATACTGTGTATTAATTGTGATGGTAATGGACTACCAAGCCATTTTATAGAGTCCTGATATTGCAAATTCTATTTTGAAATGCTTGCATTTATGGATATTGTTAATATCTAGATTTTTGTTTTTTTTTAGCCTAAAGTGGAATTGTGGATTAAGGTCTTACTGAGCTTGAAACAGTATAATACTGCAGTATAATTTTTTTCTTTTTTAGCTACTGTTTTATATAGACAAGCTTGCTATTTATATTATGTATCAATAATAACTGTTATTAATGTTAACAAACATACCCATCATGTCCTAACTCTTTGCTTTTGCTCCCCACTCCATTGTTGTTATATATTTTTTTTTTTTCTCTCTCCTCCCAGCACCATACTCTCCTGTGCAATTTCCTGCACTAGTCTCTTGAAACATACCTGCCTTGTGGAATGAACTCTTTCTGAATGCTTGCAGTGGTATCACAAAGCCTAATCTCCCTACAACCCGTCTCAAGTTAACAAGAAAGTATGTTGTTGGTCTCTCTATCCTGCCAATAATTTTCTGTAAATCTTTGTTATAAACCCTCCAGGAAACCAGGTGCAGGCTTCAGGCCAGCACAGACAGCAGTCTCCACCGTCCTTTCCTAACATATTAGTGCCCCTTCTTACCTCCTAACCTACACAGACATCCCTTTTTACTTGTAGTCACCCCTCCCTAGTTTTAATAACCTCACTATCTCCTGTAATAGCAAACCCAGCAGCCATAGGTCTCACCCCTAAACCTCAGCTTAATCTCTTGGGTACCTCCTGCCCACTTGCTTCATTTCATATTTCTTTGGACTCTTATGACCACCTAACCAAACCTACTACTTCCTCACTCTTTTCCTACCCCGGTCTCATCCATCGACTCTATTCTCTGACTCCTTACTTAACTCAGCACTCCCTACCCCCAATTCCCACCCACCCCCAGGGGTCCTACCTTTATACTTCCTAGACCACACCTCCTCCACCACACCCCTTCCTCTCTCATCACTATCCAAACACTTAATTTCCTTTCCACAACTTTTATCCTATTACTTACTGTGTCCCTTCAGCTTTACTCTACATAAACACTCTTCTCTTTATACTTCATCCTTTCACACTATTCAGCAATCTATTTCCATAATTACACCCTACACATTCCCTCCCAAATATAATTGATACTGCCCTCTCTCCCTCCTCCTCTCAATACAGCTTAGTTTCTAGCTACATACTACCAATTAATACCCCTGCAATGAAGAATCAAAACATCTCACCTTTTATCTCAATCGTACTAATACTTTCACTCCTACCTCCCCTAATGCTCACTCATCTACTCACCTTTCTTGAAAGCCCACTTGATCCATTACTAAATTATCCTAAAACAGAAACTATCTCTCTAAACCCACACCCAAATTTAACACATGCTAATATCATATCCTCTTCCAAATACATATTTCGAAATTTCATCGAACACAACACACAAAATATAATAACCTCAACCCCAGGAAATGTCTATTTCATTACTGTAGAATCCATAACCTTTACTTTCTAAACCTAATGCTCTCTCTAATAGATGGTGACATCCACCCAAACCCAGGACCTTCACTTTCTCCTTCCTCACCCCTCAATTCCAAAATGTTTCCTACCCATATATTTTCTAAAAAATCTAACTCTCTCTATTGCTCATCTTAATATACAGAATAAACAATAAAGTTACACAATTACAAGCCCTGACTGAAGTCTACTCCTTTGATATTCTATGCTTAACTGAAACTTGGTTAAAACCTACAACCAAGGACAATCAGATCATCCCACCTGGATATAATATCCTAAGACTCGACCGAACCTCCAAAAAAGGTGGAGGAGTTGCTATCCTATATAAACCTTGCCTAAATTTAACCACCCATAACCTCAAACCACCTCTAGACTCCAATGCAGAGATTCTTATCACAAAGCTTCTTATCAACAACTCCAAATCTATCTATATCATCTGTTTATACATACCCCCTGGTAACAATATAGCAACTATGGAAAATATTCTCTCCTGGCTATCCCAAAACCTACCTCAAGAAACTATTATCCTAGGTGATACAAATATAGACTGGACCTCCCTCTGCAGTAACCTCCCTTCTAACCACATAAACCTATATGGGTATTCCCAAACTATCACCTCCCCTACCAGAATAAATAGATCCAACAAAAAATCTAGCCTATTAGACTGGATTCTTATTAACCGTCCTCCCCATACTTATGACTCAGGAACTCTCCCAGATGATTTAAGTGACCACTCACTTACCTACATCATCAAACATAAAACTAACTGTCCCTCTCCAACATCCACAATAAGCATCAGATCCAAAAGAACTTTAACTCGGAACTATTCCAGATGGAACTACAAGCATGTAACTGGTTACCACTACTTAATTTATCCTTAGACGATGCGTTACTTACTTTAACTCCAACTTTCTTACCATCCTGGACCGCCATGCCCCAACCAGACAAATTAGAACAAAAAACAAACATGCACCATGGCTATCTAAAGAAACTAAACCAAAATCAAAGATAGAAACAAACACTGGGGAATTTGGAAAAAGACTCAAAGTCCTATCCACCAACAAACCTTCAGACAACTAAGAAATCAAACTAAAAGAGCTGTAATATCAGATAAAAAGAATTACTACCTACTTTCCCAACAAGCAAATCAAATCAAACCACAGACGTTCTGGTCCAGCATCAACCAACTACTCCACCCAGGGCAAACTACCACTCCTAGCCCTCAAAATGCTGAACACAAAACTTCAATAAATATAGCCAATGAATTTAACATATTCTTCACTAACACTATACAAACACTAGCTAGCCAACTCTCACCTGATAATTTCACTTTACCTACTAATAAAACAAACTCTTCTCCTTCCTTCCAACTTCAACCCATCCCTACATCATATGTACTTACCCTCCTTCAGAAATTGAAACCATGCTCTCCCTCGGCAGACCAACTACCTGCAGAATTTCTGCAACTAGCCGCTAAATCCATTGCCTACCCTATATCAATCTTAATCAACAGATCCATTACTGAAAGCTATATCCCCTCCATTTGGAAAATCTCCCACATTATCCCCCTCCACAAAGGTGGCCAATCTACTGAACTATCCAACTTTCGACCAATTGCCCTCCTCTCACCTATAGCTAAAATTATGGAAAAATGCATCCATAAACAACTACTTCAACATTTAACACAAAATAATCTTCTGGCTAACTGCCAGCATGGTTTTAGACCTTCACACAGTACCTCCACTGCCCTTCTCTCCTTTACAGATATTATCAACAAACACCGTAGTCTAAACAAACTCTCTTCTGCCCTATTCATTGACCTATCTAAAGCTTTTGATATGGTGAATCACCAAATTCTTATCACCATAATAAAATCCCTATCACTTGACACATCCTCCATTAAGTGGTTCCAGTCCTACCTTGACAAAAGACAGCAGGCCGTACTATGGCACAAGTCTCTCTACCCACCTACCAGTCAACCTAGGTGTCCCCAAGGTTCCATCCTTGGACCTCTACTTTTCCATTTTCATCAATGACCTCCACCTGGCTATCCCTCAAGCCTCTTGTATACAATATGCAGATGATTCCACACTTATATGCTCAGCCTCATCCTCTTCAGACCTCCTATACCTTACCCAACAAGTTTTCAACACAGTTGAGAAATGGTTCACACACAGATGCCTTCTCTTAAACCCCAAAAAGACTAAACTCCTTCTTTTCTCTCCCAACAGTAAACTCCCCACATTAGATTTCTCAGTCACTTCCACCAACAATACTATTATATCCCCAGAACCTACCACTAAACTGCTAGGAGTCACCATCGACAATAAACTAAACTTTGATATACATATAAACAATACTATTAAATCTGTAAATAGAAAATTAGGCTCCCTGTATCGGATTAAATCTTTTCTCCTACCCTCTGCTCGTACAACAATAGCACACACACATCTAATATCTCCTCTTCTATATGCTTCACCCATCTTTACCAAACTTTCTAAAAACAATCTCAGCAAACTGGAAATGTCCTATAATAACATCGCCAGATTTGCCACAGGAAACCCTTATAGAACCCATCATTGCCTCAATTTAAAACAGCTAGGCTGGCTTGAACTACAGAACCTCATTAAATTCCATCAACTAACTATAGCTCACAAAACCCTTTACACACCATCCAAAACACCTGCTCTATCCACACTAATCACTCCCTATAAAAACCTAGATTCCCTAAGGTCCTCACATAAACTCTTAGCACATACTACCAAAATAAACAACAAGGCCAGTGACTCTCTTTTCTCTAATACTGTAGGGAAAGCCTGGAATCTTCTACCAAATGATATCTGTACACTTCCCTCTCTCTCCACTTTCAAAAACAATCTGAAAGTATATCTCAAATCTCACTGGCTATGTCATTGCTCCAAACCTGACTAGCTCTATAGTTACTTAACTGCATCCTATTCAGATTATTTAGCTAGAATTGTTATTTTTATCCTGTAATTTAGTGCTGTTTATGCTTATTTTTGTTTGTATTTTTTTTCTTTTGCATATTTGTGTTACTCATAGATAGAAATAAGTTAATAAGCTGTATGTATCTAGGAGCTTTTCTCCCCGGGCCTCTACTGAAAATGGACATGTATCCAGTTAGACTAGCCCGGTAAACAAATGTAAAATAAAATAAATAAATAAATAAATAACAGCATGCATAGATATTTCCATTAACCCAGACACCAGATACGGAACAGTTGCATAGCAAACAGAGCACATGCATATATGGGACCACAGTGGTAATAACAACAGCATGCAGGTACATTGACGGCACCATGCCACCAATGTTGGAATAATTCAATATAGCACATGCATGGAAGCAAATATAAATATTTATCAACCAATAGGACATAATCAGAACACTGGAGTCATTACATACCGGTTGAGGTGGGTATGTATTTTATTGTTGTAGATATGGTGGGGGAGAGAGAAAGATGTCAATTAGCATCTAGTATATTCCTGTAGTCCACATTACTTTCCTAGTCAGTGCTGCTATCTGTACCTTAAAAGTATTACTACACTACCCTATAGCCTTAGTTTGGACAGAGATATGGCTGTCATAATCTTTATACGTGAACTGGTTTTACCTGCAGTATACATCTCTTACCTATTATACCTGTGCAGGAAATGTTTTTTAACACTAACTGTTCCTACACATAGTCCCAAATTCCGGGTTGATGTTGTGCACATAGCTATCCAACTCTTTCTGCACAGACTCTGGCCATATCTTGATCACATGCAGGTGTACTGGGACATATCTAGACTATTGTCCTCTTCAACCTTTAGTGAATTGACACACTCATATACATGCTTTCCTACACAGTTAGATTATGTAGCACAGTGTGGGTGACAGTGATCAGTGATATTTTATTATTCAGAGAAACTGCAACACTCACTATTCCCTACAATACCAGAGTAAACAATGTCAGTACAGGGTATAAAGGTTTTTATTTCTCAGCGCAGTGTTCGTATCTGACGTACCTGTGGGAGCAATGTTTGTTAGCATTACCTGAATGTTGCCACACAAAGTTCCAGATTACACATTAGTATTATGCACATACATCTCACTCTGTTACTGTACACACTCTGGCCACAGCTTGACAACATGGGGGTTGTAAATGGGACATACATGGCTTCTTACTCTCATAAGGTTTTGGCTAGTGTGCC
This sequence comes from Protopterus annectens, assembly GCF_019279795.1. Lineage (NCBI taxonomy): Eukaryota > Metazoa > Chordata > Ceratodontiformes > Protopteridae > Protopterus > Protopterus annectens. Next base: position 556,437,092 of record NC_056743.1, on the reverse strand, counting down.
AGCTTTGTTCTCATAGATGAGTGTCAATCAGTTCTATTTCCTGTTTGCTGCCTATACGTCTGAGATCATCCCACTGATTTCCCAGGGGGAACATGTTGGCAGGCAACAGATATGGGCCACTTTACTGGACATTCTGGACATATCTGTACACTTGTGGGGTATGATTCTGTATGCAGACTACTCCCACTGCCAGGATTTGAACCATAGCTGTGTATGCTAAAAATACAACAGTTCACATCTCAGTTGCATGTGCTATTTGGGTTTTGCTGTCTACCTTTTCCCTGTTTTCTGTCTATGTGTCTCTCAGTTGTACCAAATGGTCTCTGGGGATTACACCAGCCATATGCAGGCATTCCTACACATTCAATTTATGGTGTACGATGTGGGTAACAGTGCTTAATACAACAGTACTATTACATGATTGCAAATCTACATTACCATATGATACCAGAGTATACACATGCAGTCCAGCAGTTAGACCTTTACTGTCAGGCTATTATGCATTTATTTACATACAAACTATATGAGACTCTTCCTGCCATATTCTCCGGTGTATGCAGTATTTGCCTTAAACAATACAGGTTTTATACAGGCAATTAATTTACTAATACTTTTAGATTTATTTCCTATGACAGTAAATGCACGAGTGTTACTGACCTGCCTCACGTCACAACCACTCCAGGTGACTTCCATAGGCCTCCTGGTTCACGGCCTGCTCAATTGCAGCTGTGGAGGACATAAGAGGAATGTTTAGCCATACATACCTATCCATGATATACATGAGCTGGCAATTATTACACACATAGTGGGGTGATACTTACACACAGCTGGGACATCCCCTGCTGTTCTAGCCTCTTGGATCCACTGCTCCAAGAGGTCCCCCTTATGCCGCTTCAGGTTGGCATAGTGATGCATAATTTTCTCACCAGTTCGGGGTATGCCAGTGGCACTGGTGAGGTCACGGGTGAGATGGTCTCAGGCTTCCACCTTATATTGGGAACTCTGGTACTGGCCCTGCAGCAGTCTCTGCTCATTGTCTTTGACAAGGAATCCTGCCATGACTCTGGACTCCTGGATACACCAGCACTGCACCAGAAAGTGCACTCCCTCTCCCCTTCCTGACCTAGTGCCTGCAAGGGGAAGCTACAACCAGTTATGAGATGTATTCCCACCTGTTGGATGTAAGTAGGGCTGATTTCCCGCACTTTTCTGTGATTGGCCAGTTTTGAAAAGGCTAAGCTATGGGCAAACTTGCTTACCTAAAGTTGGCATTGTTTAAAGGGGTATACCACTGGGCACAATGGGTTAGTTGGGCTACACATTGCTTACACCTCCTAAGCTGGCCTGTGCAATGCTTAGCATTGCTTACATTAGACTTTGCATAATATTTTCTTTTTGGCATTGATTTCTTATTCATTACATCTTATATATCTGCCTGGTATCCATGATTGATGTGTCTGTACACTCTATGGGGGTCCTTGTGTTTTATTGTGGACTTCAACCCTGTTACAATTACACCTCACTTCTGGGCTTACTGCTGTATTCCAGTTAACATATTTATGTTATGTAGTGGATTTGGAACATATGACTGTATACTGATTCCTTTCACAGGTTCAGTTTGATTTCACTATAGTGAGGACTTGTTTGGTGATACCTCATTCTTCTGTACTGCTGTGATGGCTTGGTGGTTAACTACTGTGACTATAGTGTATAGAGTTCTGGGTTCAAGACTTGCAAAGCTGTTTATTTTGTAGCTGGGCAGAACAAGGGCCGTTGGATACAGAGTAATGAAGGCACTTTTGAGCAGTTGTAAGCGGGTTTGTGAGAGGGTAAGCAATGCTAACCTCCGATTACATATGCTAACATAGAGTTAGCCTTAAAATTGCTTAACCTGTGTGTGCATTGCTTATCCCAGTGTAAACAGGCTTAAACTCACTTATTAGTGCTTAAATATGCTTACTACTGCTTACTGGTGCTTAAACTTGCTTACTAGTGCTTTATTCATTATGACACTGACACCTCACCTGTGCATTTAATGCAGTACTCCAGTTCACAAATATATGTTATTTAGTGGATTATGCAACAAGAATATTGGTCATAACATGCTTTGCCATGGAAAATGGAATGTGCTACAGTGGGACTTGAACCAGGAATGCCTGCTCATAAGGTGAATGCTCTGCCCACTACACTATTGCTATGCTATTTCATTTGCATATATCTTCCTTGTTATCCTTTTCAGCTATTTAAGCTGCATTAACCATAGCTAATTAATGGGCACACCCACGCACCTACAGTTAGCTTTAATTGGATTTTAAAATAAAAAAGAAAAAGGGTTTGTTTATTTAATTGTATTTGCTATTGCTGTACACATGGAGGAATGTTGCTGGGGATATGCGAACACCTGTGAGCAGTCTTGCTCATTTCTTAGGCCTTTCTGCTGTTCTCCATTGTGGTGGCATGTATATTCTGAGAGCTCTGCTCTCAGACACGCCCCCTGCACTCTTACATGCTCCGTGTAAGATTAGGAGCTCAGGCAGCGCGCCTCATTAATATGCATGGCGCGCTGCCGTCCTGCTCCTAAATGGCCGCTTCCATGCAGGACTAAGCTAGTTCTGCATGGAAGATTAGTAAATCTTGGGGACAGGCCACACCCATTGGAATTAAGAGCACAAATTTAAAAGAGACCCTTTGGAGAGAATGAGTTCAATAATCTTAACAATACAGCTTTCTTAATGTTTTATCTTATTTTTAATCCCACGAACTCCCACATAAAAGGATCTTGTGTGGTAGGGCTAGATTCAGCACAAGGCAACCTAGGCAGTTGCTTAAGGCCCTTGCTGGCTTGGGGTAGGAGCTGCCCTGGCCATAAAAATGAAAAAAAAAACAGAAGCCCCAATAACCCACTCCTCTCTGCTGCCTTGATAAAAATAAAAAATAAAAAACACAAACTGCCTGCTCCATTTGACTGCTCTCAAAAACAAAACAAAACAAACAAACAAAAAAAAAAACAATTAACTGGTCTGCTGGTATGTGTGCAACAAATCAATCCTCTTTCTCTGGTTGAAAAGCATTTCAGCTAACCAGAAAGACTTCCATGAGTTCATATCAAAGAAGTACAATACCAAGGTTGATGCTATAAGTTTAGGAGCTTGGATCAGAGTCTGTAGTCTGGATTACTTTGCCATCCATTTCTAATGATGCAGAGAGTGTGTGTGTGTGTGTGTGTGTGTGTGTGTGTGTGTGTGTTTTCTCCCTCATTTTTATTCTGTGACTTTCCTGCTTGAACAAACTTCCTCTGTCATGATATGCAAACAAACCTGTCTGCAGTGCAGCAGATAAATCACTGAAGATTAGTCAGTCAATAATGTTAGTTATTAGAGTTTAATAGAAATCTTGTTGAGAAAATGCATCCAAATGTAATCTCTGATTTTTTCCTCACATATAAGCATTATTCTCTCTCTTGCTCTCTCATTTTCTATTATTAACTATTTTCCAGAACTGTCTGATTAAGTGATATGCTCAGAGTTGCATAGTAAGCAAATGGAGCTAAAAAGAATCAAACTTTGTACCTTTGCTTTGATTACAGGAAACAGCTCGATAAGGGATTAGACTCTTAATCATCTGCACTGTTAAACATTCATTAGCTTTGTTTTCAGATAAACCACTAATGATTACAGTCAGTCTGTAATACCAATTATTAGAGTTTCATAGCTGGTGTTCAGAAAATGCATGTAGATGCAGCATCTTTTGTTCTGTTAATTGCTGGCACTTAAGGCACTGAGTTGTTAATAAACTGTTTCATGTAGTCCAAAATACTGGGTTTGAATCTTTCCACCTCCATTTGTATACTGTGCTACTCTGAGCAAATCACTCAGACAGTGTTGCTAGATAACACATGAAAAGGGACACTTTGTCCAGAGAGTTTACATAGTTGACAAATAGATGAAAGCAAATTATATTTAAAACGTGTCCTTTTGGGGCCTTTTTCCACTCCTTATTTTTTTGGCTATGTCCAGAATACTTAAGCATAGACACTGAAATGCATTTTTGTCCATTGCAAAATATGTGGCTTTCTGGGAAATTGTTTGGGATATGAGTCATTAAATAATGACAGGCATGTAAGCTGTAGACTTTGTATCCTTCAGAAAATACTTACTAATGCAAAGCATGTTACTCTAGAAACTTAATAAGCATACAGAGAAAAAAATTAAAATATGTTCCTGATGTCTGAGTTTTTTCTCTGATTCTTGAACCAAGAAGTTGAGAAGGCAAAAGCTGAGATACATTTCTGGCCCATTATTTCTGAATGTATTTATTCATGTGATCACAAGCAGATATACAAATGGCTGCAAGTGTCTGTGTGTGCATGTGCGTGTGCGTGTGCGTGTGCGTGTGTGTGTGTGTGTGTGTGTGTGTGTGTGTGTGTGTGTGTGTGTGTGTGTGAATATTCGGTTCCTGAAACAGACAGTAGTTATGGAGTAAAGGAAAGACTTGACTAGTAAATAGAAACACCACCATATGAGACATGTTCTTTCGGCACAATCCATGTTTTTCTTGTTTTGTTGATTGCTGACAGTGTGTTTATTATTTGGCTGTGAATAAACTGGACAGTATGAAGTCTAGGTGTTTAATGTTAATATTTTTTTTTTTTTTTTTTTTTCAATAATCATTTTTATTGTTTTGCCAAACCATTATACATTTCACACACTATTTACATTATGTACAATATTGCTTCCAATGTTTTAGTTCCATTTTGAATTTCCCTATAATACATTAAGAATAAATATCATTTTAACCAAGTACAGGAAATTAAAATCACAAAAAATTAAACATAAAAGCATCTACAATAGACAATTATAAACCAACTCAAGCCAATAATTTGTATTATTTCTACATTTTCTATCTAATCCAAGAATGTGTTGGTACACATACAGAATGTCCTGACGGAAAGTGGATAGGAAGGCCTACGCCAAAATAATATTAAAGATTTGTTCCCAAATTTTTATGCTGTTTATACTTTTCTTATTATTTCTAATTAACAATTTGTGTGCTAATATATGCTTAATCGCTAACAGCCTGAAATTTTGCCACGACACCTGTGCTGGGTTCAACCAATTTGTGGCTATATATAATTTCATTAGTAAACTAATATTCATAATTACAATCTTTTTTGTTTTGTCCAAATTCTCCAGTGGAATATGTAAAATCAGAAATTCCCAGGAGAGTGTTGAGTTTTGGTAACCCATTTTTTGTAGTTGTAACTTTAAAGAATTCCATAATTTATAAATGCACTTGCAACTCCAGAACATGTGTAACAGGTCTGCTGTCTGATCTACACACTAAATTTGATTCAAAAAAGTCACCTAATGTTAATATTTTTACTTTGAATACATTTTTAACTGAGCTTGTTTTTTACAGGCACACGTATGAAATGCAGTGTGTTGGTCTATAGCAGTCTGCCTGGTACTTAGTGCAGATAAGTAAGGCTGTGAGCTGTTAATGAGCCACTTGTTTAGTGCAGAGTTTGATTCCCTCGGTCTTCATACATCTACAAGTCATGTCATCAGACAGTGTTCCTGGGCACCCCTGAAAAGGGACACCTGTATCCAGTGAAATGTCCCAAGCTGTTAGCAAATGTGTGACACATTTGCCTTTTGAATTCTGTCATCCTTCACATAGCACTAATTACTGCTTCACTATATGCTGTTTGATGATGAATTCCAGCATGTGTTTTGCAGATAACTGGCTTGCCAGATGCATTTTCAACAGAAATGAGTTTTAAGGGAAGTGATGTTTATTGTTGCTTAGTGAACTGAGACTGCTCGCACTGACCAAACCTTCTATACACTTGCCAACAAAATTCCTGCATTCTCCTTCATAGGTTGTCATCACTAAGTACAGAAGTATCATTTTAAGAAGACACCCCCTTAAGAAACTCAAATTAATTAACCCTCTCATTGTATTTCACAGAGCCAGAATATCAAGCACTCACCCACCAGTTAATCTGTATTGTTCTTCTAAATGTAATTATCTACAGTTGGCTGTTCTTACTATAAACCTATCTTTGGAAACTCCTCCTAGCCTCATCCCAAGTGTATATAACAATGAACAATATAAGATCAAACTAGAAAAGACCTCTCTTTGACTTGTAAAGCTTTTTATCCTTTCTTTCAAATTTACTACTGAATAGTGCTGCAATATTTAGACGTTTTAACCACCAGACTACTCTAATTGAAGCCAGGAACAAGCAGGCTTAATAACCTTTGATATAATTGCTTAATATAGGGTATAATGAGATTGCTAGGTCTGTTTTATAGCTCATTTAGTGAGGTTTTACTATAATTAGTTTTTTGCTTTCTTCTGGTGCCAGAAGATTTCCATACTAGTTGTGGGTTACAGAGACTAAACTCAAGTGTCTTAATATAGGTTGGTCTGCCCTGCTTTGTTGCTTATTTTCCGTATTATAAATAAGGTGATTTGGTGGATGTTACCTATTGTGCAGTGGTGTGGCTGACTGCACTGTACAGATGCAGGAATTTAGTGCTGCAAGTTTTTCTATGCAAACTATCCCCACCCATTTGTATTGTACTTTATATATTCAGTGGTTGTGTGAAGTGACTCCAGTTTATGCCAGGTTGTATTTTGTTCTTTGGGTTTAGACTTTGTTTTAGACAAGTAGCATATCCAGTAATTTAACTCCAAACCTATAGACACAATGGTCCCTTCAACCCACAACTGTAAGCACCTTGAACAATAGATTTGCATTACAACCCTCTCTGCAGCCAGCCTGATGGAAATAGGCATCCTGAGACAATGTAAAACAATTGCCTCATGTTTACTGACATCCAACTGCTACTTAAATCAGCAGACAGTATGTGAGACACATAGTTATTGGAGGCAAAGCTCTCTTACAATGCAAGAACAAAGAACAAGCAGGTTGTCAGTACCACAAAACACACACAGCTCAGACCAAACACATAGACCTACATCTACTGAGGCTCCTTAAAGTAACCTACCTGTACAACAAAAGCATCCCAAATGTAACAGAAGAAACAAGTACTCTCAGTAACCTCACAAACACACATAAGAGGCAGCTGTCACCATGAAACATGTATATAAGAATTACATTGACTCATTTCAAAACCCATAAGGCAAACCTTCTTACAATCAAGTATTTATTTATTTATTTAACATTTTTGACCAGGAAAGTCTGACTAGGGCAGAGCCTATTTTCATTGGAGGCCTGGGCAGAAACACTCCAGATGCATGTCTTTGGAATGTGGGAGGAAACCGGAGCACACCGAAAAAAACCACATGAACACAGGGAGGACATGCTGACTCTACACAGAAGACACCCCAGATGAGAATCAAACCACAGAACCTCTTGCTGAGAGGTGACAACATTAACCACTGCACCACTGCGGTGCCCAGTACTTTAGTCTTAGTTAACTCCTTAGTCCCTGGGCTGTGCAAGAGAGTATCATGATCAATTGCTTATCAGGAAGCAGCACCACAAGTATACATATGACATAGTCATAGTACATATGGATGTAAATGACTAGAAATGTACGTCCCTGGAAAATAATGAAGAGCGACATAATGGCTCTCAGAATGTGTGACTGAGAGTGGTATGAAACTAGCCCTGAGCAACATTCTACAATTGCCAAGAATTAATCCACAGTATGAACGAAAGATTATTGAATTCAAGAATGAGCTTATTTTCTGGTGTCATTCAGAGGGGATATGATATATATATATATATATATATATATATATATATATATATATATATATATATATATATATATATATATATATATATATATATATATATATATATATCTATATATATATATATGTATATATAGGTTTACTATGGTAAGGTTGAAGTGGGTTCGGTTGAACCCACTTCAGTCGAAGTCTGTAGGCCGAACGGCTACAATGTCGAACCCATGGTTTACCTATGTGCAACAATATGACAGATGTTGAGCAGTCTTGTTTGGATGAACTAGTACATAACAAGGATTTGGTGATTATCAATGCAGACAAAGGAGGGGCAGTGGTAGTGTTAGATTGGAGCTATTATGATAATGAAGCTTATAAGCAGTTAAATGATGCTCGGTACTACACAAAGATGCCACTGGACCCCACTCCAGTTTTCAAAAAACAAATTGATGATTTTTTATATTCAGCTTTTGATAATGGCATCATATCCAAGAAAACATTAAACCATTTAACAATTTCTGACCCCATTAGACAATACATTTATTTTCTACCTAAAATACATAAAGACTTTTTTCATCCACCAGGTAGGCCTATTGTGTCGGGCATGGGCTCACTTACAGAACCACTTTCTGAATTTTTGACTATGTATTTAAAACCTTTATTACCTTATGTGAGATCTCGCATACAGGACACTACCCAATTTTTGAGCATTGTCGATGATATGCAGTTAGATTCAAACTGGTGGCTCTGTACTTTGGATGTGAGCTCATTATATACAAGCATTCCACACTGGGCCAGACTTGATGCTATTGAATTCTGGTTACATCAATCCAATATGTATCAACCAGGATTCAATACTTTATTGTTAAACTTAACCGAGCATGTATTGACCAAAAATGTTTTCTTCTACAATCAGGAATGTTTTTTGCAAACTAATGGTACAGCTATGGGGGCATCTTTTGCCCCCATATATGCTGACCTATTTATGGCTTATTTGGAACACATTATGATCTATGATGTTACTCACAACCTTTTTTTGCCTGACATAGACATCTGGCGTAGATATTTGGATGACTGCTGGATGGTGTGGAGATCGGACATTCCATATCTCCTTGAATTTGTAGAATATCTGAATGATAACAAATGGGGGATCAAATTTACCATCAGTTATGATCAAAAATCCATAACTTTTTTGGATGTCTTGGTAACAAGGAATATGGATAATACTTTAAAAACTGAGACTTATAGAAAGTTTCCCGAGTATAATACCATTCTCCACGCCTCCAGCTTTCATCCAAAACATATTGCTAAAAATATTCCAAAATCGCAATTCATTAGAATGAGAAGAAATTGCTCTGATAATGTCAGTTTTGGTCATCATGCTCAAGATCTGTGTACCAGGTTTAGGAACAGGGGATATAACTCAGGTTATGTTACAATGGCTTTGAATCATGCCTCAGGTTTACATAGATCAAACTTGTTAAAATATAAACAAAAACGAAACAAGACAAGCACATTGCGTTTTACTACCACATATGGTAGAAACACCAATACCTTTATTAATATCATTAAGGGAAATTGGAATATACTGGAAGCAGATGTTAAAACCAAATCTATTGTTCCTAACACATGTTTATTTTCGTTTCGAAAAGGAAAAAATTTAGCGGGTTACTTTAACCATTACAAACATCATTTTGAATCTTCTTTATCAAATATATATCAAACAACTATTTTGGGTGATAAACTTATAGGTTGTTTCCCCTGCGGTCACTGTGTTAATTGTAAACTCATAGCAAAAACAAAAGAGTTTACCAGTAGAAACAGCAATAAGGTGTTTGATATAAAATTTTTTGCCAATTGCAACACGGATTGGGCCATTTATATGGCACATTGTAGCTGCCATTCATTTTATGTTGGACAAACTTCTCGACCAGTTAAGCTACGGATATCAGAACATTTGAGTGATATTAGATGTAAAAAAACATCTAATGCATTATATAAACACACACTGACACATAACAAGGCACAATTTCGTTTTACAATAATTGACAAAATTATTGGTGACAGAACTAACAAAGGTGGTTGGCATACCAAACTTGACCTAAAAGAAAAAAAGTGGATCACCAAACTTGGTGCTTTACTAAACCCAGGATTAAATGAATATTTATAAAATATTGCACATATTACTGACACACATATTAAGATTCCACTTTTGAACAAGATATGTCATTGTATTCTTTATGTATTTGGAAATATGTTTGTGACATTCTAGTATTAAGATGTAAAAAATATAACATTATGTTTAATATTCATGAGCTTGAGTCATTGGTTTATACAACCAATCATTGAATTGTATGTTATATATAAACACCTTTATTTCTGATTGGTTCTATTGTTATACACTGAAGAAGGCTAGGTTTGAATCCGGGCCGAAACCGGTATGTGGAACCTATTTGGTGTTTTGGTAGTTTATCTATAAACCAATAAACTACTATCTACAGTCCACTCTTGTTGCTGGCGTCTCCTTTTTGCTATTCATTTGTTTCTCAGCCGTGCAACTCCCTACGTGCAGGAAATACTTGGTTGGATCTGTGCAAGAGAGTATCATGATCAATTGCTTATCAGGAAGCAGCACCACAAGTATACATATGACATAGTCATAGTACATATGGATGTAAATGACTAGAAATGTACGTCCCTGGAAAATAATGAAGAGCGACATAATGGCTCTCAGAATGTGTGACTGAGAGTAGTATGAAACTAGCCCTGAGCAACATTCTACAATTGCCAAGAATTAATCCACAGTATGAACGAAAGATTATTGAATTCAAGAATGAGCTTATTTTCTGGTGTCATTCAGAGGGGATATGATATATATATATATATATATATATATATATATATATATATATATGTATATATATATATCTATATATATATATATATGTATATATAGGTTTACTATGGTAAGGTTGAAGTGGGTTCGGTTGAACCCACTTCAGTCGAAGTCTGTAGGCCGAACGGCTACAATGTCGAACCCGACATTGTCGAAGTACGAATCTCGCCCCTATCACGACCCATGTTAATTGTCGTTTTCATGGACGTGGGTCGATGTCAATGGGGTCCAGTTCAATCTTACTATAGTAAACCATATATATATATATATATATATATATATATATATATGTATATATATATATATATATATATATCTATATATATATATATATATATATATATATATATATATATATATATATATATATATCAGAATGAGAAAAGATGCTAGGCAGTCCCAACTGCATTGCCAGGCATGGCATGCATCTCTCCCCCCAAGGCTTTCCTATGTTGTCTAAAATTGTTCACTGTCACAGTGCCTTTTTTAGGCAATGCCAGCCTAATAAAGTTTCCAGGATAAGTACTCAGAATCCAATAACATTTGGGTATTGCTGATCACTGCTAAGAGCCTTAACAAAAAACACCACTCCCTACAAGCATTCCTTACCCTGAAAAACACTGATTCATGCATCATTACAGAAACCTGGTTGTAGACCATTGAAAGCACTCTTTTAGTGCAAGCTTTTAATGCTTATGACACTTCAGGCCACTGCAATACATGAAGGCACTAAAGGTGCAGGTCTCCATATTCTTAAAAGAAAACACTTCATCTCCAGACTCTTTGGACAGGATAACTACCTGGAACTCCTCCACATCCAACTTACTGTTAACAAAACCCTTTATCATGTCATAGCTAGCTATAGGGCCCCACCACTTCTATGTCCTCTTTAGTACATGCATCCAACTTAACTAGTATGAAGTCCCTATGTATTTGTACTGCACCAGTAATCAAAGAGCCTCAGTCCTCACCACTGGCAACAGTGGGGGATGTACACACTGGGAGGATGACAAGTACACAAACAGTAAAGTGCAATTTCCCTTAGGGACACACAGAGATCACAGTCCATCTGGGTCTGGTTTTTCCTTCTTTCTCCAGATCCCCAATAAGAGTCCTCACTGGCACAGCTATAGTGCTGAGATCTCAGCTGAGTGGCCAAGCTAAGACCTCCAGCACCCACTCTGTCCAACCAGTGCTTCGTGTCCCTGCCCAAGTAGCTGACACACACGCTCTTTGAGATTTGTTTTATATACAAATGCACACACACACACACACACACACACACACACACACACACACACACACACACACACACACACACACACACACACACACACACACACACACACACACACACACACACACACCTGGGAAAGGATGGCACAGGTTTATTGGCTATGCCCCTTCTGCCCAGATGTAGTTTTCACTGCCACCACCCAACTCTTATCAGCTACTTTAAGGCCCTTAACAAAGGGTGTCCAATCCTACTATGTAATGTTACTATTAATCCAAATGATAGTCTGACCAACAGCAAGGCTGTTTAGGAGTGGCCTATACAGTGTCACCAAATAGATATGCAAGTACACTAAGAGCTTAAATATTTTACACAGACTTGCCACAGTTGAGAGGTTTAAATATATCTAATCTTCTTCTTCTTTTGGCTTAACGTGGTTAGGGGTCACCACAGCAGATCACCTGTCCTCTTATAATTGGCAGTGGAGTTTTATGGTGTCAAGTTGACAGCCCGACACCCAACCTTCCACAGAAGGCACACACATGCACGAACTCATGCCTAGGGCCAATAATAAATAATAAAAGAATAAGAAAACATTCAATAAATCATCACAGTAACTTCAGGGTTCAAAATCACAGAAAATATTTAAAATAACATTGCAGGACAGTCTCAAATGAATAAAGAAAACATCTAAACTATACTTTACCATATTCCTATCTGAATCTAAAAGAGTTGCTATGCCCTACAAATTTACTTACAGCAAGGCAAGTGCAGATGTGAGTGGATGTTTCCTGGTCAAAGACAAAATAAAAAATGCACAGTCTCTTTCTGAGAGAGTTCTTAAATTAATATCAAATATTACTGCTGGGTTAGCTTGGATGACATCACTTTTTGTCACCTGACTTTCACTTCCCAAGCAAAACCTCCATTGTCAGGACTAACAGAATTTAGCATCTCTCTGTGAAAAATACATATCTCTCAGATCTTTGCAGATCCTGGAATTCATAAAACAATAAAACACTTCTACATTTCAAACCTAGTAATTACTTCTCTTTCAAGACAATACAAAAAAATTCTAGCTCTAGACATTGTGTCTCCTGTTGCACTGAAACTGAGAGATAACATCTCTTTTTATTAAGTGGTTATGAAACATAGGTTCATAGGTGTGTACTAGGCTAATGGCTCTGGAGCCTTTACAAGCCTAGCCCATAGGATTACCCTGGCATTGTGCCACCCAACCTTAGTTCCCAGTGGCTCTGTCGAGTAAAGCCACTGGAGTGATCCCTGGGGTGAATTTTCTATTTCCCATCTCCTCATCAAGATTTCTCTTGAAGAGGGTCAGTTAGATGCTCTGCTTGATATGTATGGGAAGTCTACTTTATAGCATGGGCAGTCTCTGGGTTATAGTTTAATTTCAACTCTTTTCTCTGAATGTTTTTCCAAATTAACCCTCTATGTTCTAGTTCCTACTGTTAAAACATATGCATTTACACAATTACAATTGTTTATATACATTTCTGTTCTCTTCCAGCAGGGCATGCTGTGGTTACATCCTTTAAGCTTAGTACTTTACCCACACATCTGTCTAAATCATATCAATATTCACAAATGACACATAATTATTTACAAAATTGCAGCTAGCTGGGCTGGCAGTATTTCCCTTTTGTCACAGTATTAAGGCAAACACCATTAAGTGAAGAGACTGCAACTACCCCCATAAACTGGGAGATTTATATACACACTCAGACATGGTATTCCCAGCGATTTTTGGACTTCGTCAATAAAAAATCCCTAGACCAGTTAGTCTGCACCCCAACAGAAGACTATAAGATCCAGGCGTTTACCAATATGCGGCAGCTTTGGCCCCCACCAATTATAACTTCCTTCCTGGTCAAATCAGACCACATGTCAGTCACATTCACCATAAGGCTGAAGCATCATCAAATACCTTGGCATTCAGAGATTACTAATCTACTAAAAACTGGTTGAAGACATAGCTAAATGCAAAAGTCCCTTCCATCTAGATGATCATCATTGCTTATGGAGAATCCTTCACTACCAAATTTTATGCAAATATAAACAGTTGCATAGACACTTCTGCCTGTTTCAGAAGTAAATACAATGTCGAATTCAAAAGTAAATGGGTCTACTAAAGGTGTTCAAGTGTTAGTTGCTCACCACACACCTGCTGGCTGCCACTTCCTCGAAAGCTAAGTGTTCCAGCTCTCATTAGCCCAGTCTCCTGTTTCTATGTAGCCCTACCCACACCAGATCCAATAAAACTATGTAGCCCTACCAGAACCAAAACTCAAACTCTAAAATGTTCATCTAGTTCCCAGCCTGATTCCTTGCTCCCTTACCTTATACCTATACCACAACTCTAATCTCCCTATGCCTAAAACTCCAACCTCTTCACCTTAAACCTAAATTCTCTGATCATTCTCTAACACTAAATCTCCCTTTCCACTCCATAACCCCCAAACTCCCGTTCTACTCCCCAGCCTTAAAACTCCCTTCCTGCTCCCTGACCCTAAAATCTCTCTCTGACTCCCTAAATATAAGATCCCATTCCTATTCCCTCCTCACAGCTGTTTGCCTGAATTCATATTCAGATTTGAGAGTAAGCAGCAGCCTACATAAGTTACAAGGCACTCAAGTCCCTGACTGCAAGACAGTGGCTTTCAAATGCTTGGGACTCAAGCACCTGTAGTGCTCCCAAAATAAACCCGTATAGTGGAATTCAAATATAAAGAGACTCTATAATAAAACAAACAAAAAAACTCATCACATGCAAAAATAAATTTAACTCTCAAGATGCCAAAAGCACTCTTCCTAAACTAAATAAGGAATTATGGACCCTGATCAAATCAACCAAAGCCAAATATGCGGTAAAAATAGCCACCCAGGCAAAAGATAACCACAACGCCATCTTTGCTTATGTTAGAAATCTCAGAAACAGTACCCAGACCTTTGCAGAGCTAATAGCAAATGATAGCACATACTTGGACACAGAGGACATAGCCAATCTACTAATGGATAAATTTAGCTCAAGCACCCACATTATTTTCACATCACATACCTTCACCTACATTCCCATTCAAATTTCCCAAAAGCATGTTCCAAGGCCATAAACAATACATTTGTTTGGACCAAATAACATACCAGGCTGCCTACTGGTTAGTCTGAAACATGACTTGTCAGAAACCCAATAGAGGCTATGCAATGTCAGTCTGAAAACAAGCTTTGTGCCAGATGAATGGAGGACAAGCAGCAGTCATTTCCTTGCACAAAGGTGGGGCTTTAACAGACCTAGGTACTTACAGACCTGTATAGCTAACCAGTCTCATTTGTAAGACTATGGAAAGGATCATTGTGGAATTAATAAACAGGGAAATAGGTAAATTACAGACTCATCCCTACCCAGTTTGGCTTTATCAAAGGCAAGTCATGCCTACTTAACGTGGTTTTGTTCTTTGAAAAAGTTACTGAATCCATGAATGAGGGACAAGCAGTGCATATCACATATCTAGACCTTGCAAAAGCATTCAACACCATCCCACACTCAGGTATCATTAACAAACTCTCCCAGCTAAATGTCAAGTCCCTATGTAACTAGAAAATTGGCTCACTTATAGGAGCTAGAAAGTTAGGGTGAGTGGCTCTATGTCCTCCAAAAGACCTGCCACTATCAGTGTACCCCTGGGTTCAGTCCTTGGGACATTTCTCTTTGACATTTACTTTTCAGTGGTGAAGTTTGCAGTCTGCAAACTTGTTGCCATTATAAACTCTGCAAATGACACCAAGATCTTCCAAGAGCACCTGTTCAGAACAAACGGATGGTGTCTAAACCATGAACTAAAATTAAATGCCAAGATGTGTATAACCAAGCATGATTTCCCTTGTAACTTTGTAACATTGCCAACACACCCCTGAAAATGCAATCCATAATTAGGAATCTAGGAGCCATTGATGACAAGGAAGTGTCTTTTGATTACTACAATTCTATAGTTGTAAGGAAGTCCTTTATCATCACACAGGTTATATCTAAAGGTATAGATCAATATCTATAGGTCCAGGGATTTAATCATTCCACTGTATTAGGCACTCGTTAGGTGAATCACTGAGTATAATTACCCTTTTGGTATGTACCTGTCCAAACACTTGTCATAACTTGAACTACAATACTTTCTTACTAAAAAAAAAATTCAAGGGCCTAAATTCTAAAAAAACTATTCAAACCATCTTAAAGACTTGACCCTCTTCACAATTTCACACAGGCTACTGGAATGTGACCTCTGCCTTGTGTATAGAGCTTCATCAGACCCGCTTCTGTCAGACCTATATTACATTTCAATGGTCTCATAAACATCCTCTCAAGGGATCATAATCTGTTTTGAAAAGAAAGAGAACATGCTGGACACATAGGTATGGATCACAGAGAATATCTCTTCTATACAGTCATCTTGCACTGCACGGCAAATTTATCTTACTCTAGTCAAATTTAATTTGGATAAATAAATGGATAACAATAAATTCACCACTGGTCTGGCACTCCTGCCCCTAATGGATAGGGTAAATATGTAAATGTCTCAATATATCCTTATTTGACTTACCTTTGGGTTATTCATATGCAATATATAAGGGTTAAAACTACCATGGGAAGTACCTATGAACCTTTGAGCTCATAATACCTGATAAAACTATGAAAAAAGTTGCTTTGTCGGTAACTGTGAAAGTGTTACACTCAGATAATGTAAAAATAATTTAGACAGCTTAAGAGGGCAATTAATTTTCCAGAATGATGCAGCTGCATGCAAGCTCCTTGAAGGTCTGTGAAATGCAACATCAAACCATGTTGTTGCATGATTCAATTATTGTATGTTATGGAAATTCATGGAATATTCATTTCTCCATTTAGAACTAAAACGGTGTCTTCTAGAAGATGATTATTAAAATATAATTCATTGATCATTTTGTTTGTTTGTTTATTTATTGTTTTTCTTTTACTAGGAAAGGTCAGCTGTGGCACAGGTCCCATTTTTAGTGGATGCCAGGGGAGAAAAGTCTCCATTACAAAAATGTATTCAACAATAATAACAACAAATAATGACAATAATATAAGATACTAGTTACATTTTTTTCAGAGTGAATCAGGACTACATTTCTTTCTATAAACAGTAAATATAGGGGTAGGTCACATTGTCAATCGTTAGTGAACTGGAAATCCTTGATATATGTTTAGAGTGTACAGATCAGAACAGATGTCTTTTGAGTTATTTTAGGCAGAATCATTTTCAACAGTGGTTTTCCTTTCAGAATACTATCCAGGCAGCAAATGGGAAAGCTCAGGGTTTTTTGCCCACTACCTTCATACATATAATAAGCAGCCGTTGTATTTGTATGTGTCAGAAAAGAGCTTGTAGAGCTATCACATTCATAGCTGCATGCCCCTGTTTGCCAAAAATCATTATATTTCAGAAATTAGTTACTTACTGATCAGGATTCCATGAATATCACCTTTTTTTCAATCTCACTTCATACCCTGTTACACATATATATGCTAATGCAACAATTAATACTTTAGCTTGCAAAAATGCCTTAGTAAGTAAAATAACATGGTAAGGTAATAAACACTGAAAAGTGAATGGAGTTTATAGGCAGAGGCCATGTGTTACACATGTTTTTTCATGACCTAACCAAGGCCTTCAAAACCATTAACATGCTGGCATCATACAGAAACTAAATGCATTAAAAATCAACACATACATAGTAAGACAGATAGCAACCGTAATCACTTTGCACAGAGGGGTCCCTCAACTGACCCCGGGAACTATAGACCCATAAGCCTAACCAGCTTTATCTGCAAGCCAAGGAGAGAATCATCATGGATCTTATCTACAAGAATATGTGACCTTCAAACTCTTGACCTGAACCAGTTTGGCTTTGTTAAGAGCAGATCTTGCCTGCTAAACCTGGTGGACTTCTTCGAGACTTTGAGAATGTCACCAAGGCTCTGAATGAAGGCAAAACAGTTCACACTGCCTATTTTGACCTAGCCAAGGCCTTTGACACACTCAAGCATCACTGAGAAACTCACCCAGCTGGGTATTCACCCTTACATCACTAGATGGGTTGCCAACTGGCTCACAAACAGAACACATACAGTCAAAATTAGGGGTGCCAACTCTACTAGCAGACCTGTTACCAGTGGTGTTCCACAGGGATCTTTGCTAGGCTCCCTACTGTTTGGTATCTATTTTTTTAGAAATTTTATAGAATTCCAGTTCATGTGAGGCAGAGCACCTCACTGAATCTCTTCAAGAGGAATCTCGATAAGTGGATGGGGGATCGTAGGTTTGTCCCAGGGATTACTCCCGTGTCACTATTAGACAGAGGCACAGTAAACTAAACCTTAAAAAGGGCACAGTATACTCAAATCAAGGGGTGGCGTAAGCCATACAGAATCGGGCTAGGCTTATAATTGCCCCAGGGCAGATAGCCTAGTATGAACCTATGAACCTATGAACCTATAAATCTAGGTGAAAACAGATGGCCTATGGGTTACCAAGTTTTCTGATGACTGCAAACTGGTTGCAATCATGGAATTCCCCAAAGATGTCAACATACTACAAAATGGGCTTACACACACAAATGATTGGTGTCAAAGCCATGGACTTAAACTAAATGCAAAAAAATGCATTATCATCCCCTTTGGCAAAGAAGAAACCCCTGCTAATTACAACATTAATAATATTCTCCTAAGTTCAAACCCAGTGGTGAGAGATTTAGAAATGCATGTTGATAGCATCTTAAATTTTGATCACCAGGTGTCCACAGTAGTAAGGAAAGCCTTCTACACTGCATACCTCATAACCAAGGGTATAGCAAGGGTACTGACAGAATCATTCTTATGAGGGAAATGCTTGTTCATTTCCCAAATGAGGTAAATGGAAATAGAGTGACTTTACAAACTGTTGCTAATGCATTTAATTGCACAGACTCTTTTGTTGTAAAATTATAGCAAGGGCATAGCATCCAAAGCTAAGGAGGTTATAACTCCACTGTACTTGGCTCTCCTCAGACCAGTAATAAAGTATGTACCTCATCAGACATCTGCAGCAACTGGAGAGACCTCAGAGACCTCAGAGGTTTCTCACCAAGAAAATTCAGGACCTACAACACATGACCTAAATGGACAGACTGAAGGCCCTGTCACTTTAATTATTATCATATACACTGCTTAGAGATGACTTGTGCATTGCCTACAGAGCAGTCTAAGACCCTGCCTTGATGAAGCTGCTGCACATCTACAAATCCAATGGGGCAAGATGCATTCACCCTAAGCATCTTAACCTAGCCTGCAATATTAACAGGACATGCTAGAGAGACAGATATGTCTCCCAGAGATTGCCACACCTCTTGAACAAACTACCAATTCATGTACAACAGAGCTCCTCAATAACCCTATGTAAGTGTAACATGGACAGTTTGATGGGAAACCATAAATTTCCACTGGGGGTTTCACCTATGTCCTTGTTAGACAGGGGCAGCTGGTGCTGATCTTAGATTTGCACACAAACACAGACTGTATAACTTGGTCCATAAGGGAATAAGAGTATAACATGGCTAGGCTTGTAGAGGCCTTAGGGCCAATAGCCTAGTAACCTCCTATGATCCTATAATTTATCACAAAATTTCAGATGCAACAGAGGTATCAAAGTCTAACAGCCAAGTTACCAGAAAGGTCCAAATACAGAGTGCTAGTCCTAATTCCAGGTGGTGGATTCGGTTAGGGGAAATGAAGACAAGTCCTTAGTGGGGATGGAAGTTTTGTGCCAAATGCCATGGTGTTAGATCTCACTGGTTTTCTGTTGCCTTTGTTCTTCTCTTGATAGCAGTTCTTCCTTCTCAAATGATCTCTAGCCAAAAAGGACTAGAAACCTCTTGTGCACTCAAGATAATGACCTAGTTGGGGGGGCATAGTTTGAGTTGGATCAAAGGTGCCTTGTTCAGCAGAAATCCATGGATACTGATGTCACAGAGAGTAGGAATAATTTACAGAACAGCCCCATCTTTGTTTAACAGCTAGCTCCACTCCTTTGCTCCTCACATATAGAAAAAATGTATGCAAATTAAGTCCCATCCAGTTCGAAAGCACCAGACATAACCAATCAGAAATAAGCTTAACATTTGCCAGTTGTACCAACTGCTCCTACTTTTCCATTTTGGAAATCTGTATGTAAAAGCAAATCTTAAGCTACTTTTTAGCAAATTGTTTGGATCTGATGAAATCTATAAGATGAAAGCACTAATCTGAACAAACTTTCTTTGAAGTAAATGTGATTGTCTCAATGGCCCAAATTTTCAGAATGTCCAAAGTTTTGCCTCAAATTTTTGGTCTCATTCTCATAGACGGTCACTGGCAAATCATTGAGGACTGAAGTCAGAAAATAATGGCAGACAATTGCGTTTCAGACTTCATATCCATGAGAAAATTCACACTAATGCAACACCTGTTATTCTTTCAACTTTATAAGTATGTAAGAGCAATATTTAAAAAGTGTCCTTATTTTTGGGCCTTTGTTCCCCCATAATTTGTAGCTTTGTCTAAATTTCTTGCTCTAAGAGGTTGAGAGGTGTGATCAAAATCTTTTCAAGCAGAGCTTCTAACAAGACGCACATGCTCATTTTCAGCAGAAACTCAGCACCACTCTCAAGATAATCCTTTTGGCTTTTGTTTTATTTTGTTTGTCTACAATGGTGGAGTCCAGGTTTCCTGGTTTCTTTACACATTATAACTGCATGTCCTTATGCACATGTATTAAACAATTTAATTTATTACCTTACTTTTCTTCCATTTCCCTAACTTTTACCAATTTCACCACACTTTGTATCCCATCCATTTGTATATGTGATAATTTTTTTATCCTCCTTTTACCCCTATTATTCTGTTACTATAGATAGTCAAAGTAATTATTTTTTCTCTTTACCTCTCCTCTCTCTCTCTTTTATGCTTTTCTCCATCTTATCACTGTGATTTTACTCTATGGAATATACTTTTTTTTTGCGTCTTTTACTTTGTCAGATTCATAACTGCATTTTCCTTCTTTATGTACTGTTGTCATTATGAATTTCCATTATTAGACACAGCGGTCATATCTATAAATAAAACTTTCACATACACTGTAATTTTAATGTTAGCTTAGTAACTGCTGTTCTTCCATCTTAGCAGACCTTTTTTTTATTAGTCGCATTCACACTGAGTTACTTTATCTGTTTAATTTTGCCTACACTACAGCAAGCTATTCCATGCTACTTCCTTAATGAGTTGAATTTTATGCATTTACCTTAAGATTAATGTTGACTCTCTGTTTAAAAGAATGAAGCCTGTTATCAGAGATCTATGCTCACCTAGTAATGACTATTAAGTGAGCAAGCCTCATCCGCAATAACAGTCACCATATGTGTATTCTTAAAGCAGCTGTCATCATATAAAGTAGGTGTCACTTAACATAGATTCTTTACAAACTTTTAAGTACAGTACAGCCTTCTGTATCAGCTTTGGCCATCATAAACTTTTTCAGACTGCCTCATAACATGTACTATGTCCCCCTTGCGACATTACCCAACTGATCCTGCCCATGGTATCTCACATCCAAAATTCAGCAAAACACAAGCCTCTTAGCTTCCCTTGAGAACTCCTTTTGAACCTCTTGTAGAAACAGATCCAAAAACAAATGAAACAGAGTCCAAACTGGCCGAAATCTTTTATTATAAAACTAAACGATTTCAGGTTAAAAAACCCTTCATCAGACAAACTTCACATAACCATTTCAGTCTTTAAATATTAAAACAGTTCTAAAAACAACCAATTACTTTCTATACTTGACCCACCTTTTCTTTAAGGCTGGTTTTAAAGGTACAGAGCTATTTAACCCAGGTGGGCTATCAGCCACCGCCTGTATGATCTATCTTAATTCTGCGTACTCTGTATCATTAACAATACCCCCCCCCCCACACATACACACACACTTTTTTTTTCATCTGTGCAACATGCAAAACCATAAAAACAAATGTATGATCTGGAATGCTAGAAACATGCTGATACAATGCATTATGTTTGTCCTTCTGTCTGATAGATGACAAGTGGTGCAATATTCTTGTTTTTAACTTACAGCTAGTTTTTCCAACATAAAAACTCAGACATATTTTACAGCATGCCAAGTAAACCACATTCTCTGTATGGCAAGCTGTATAGAACTCAAATGTATATATTTTGTTTGTAACAGGATGTATAAAATAATTTAAACCATGCACATGTGAACATGCTTTGCAATGCCTACAGGGAAAAGTCCCTTTTCTCATGTGTGCAGAGGAAACACTGTTAGCCTTCTTATTTTTTTAAACCAGGTTCTATACATAATATATTTTTTATATTACTGTTACGCTTGAAGGTAAATCTAGGTTTCTCATCTAAAATATCCTTCAAGTGATTGTCACTTCTTAATATCTTCCAGTTTTGCTTAATAATATCACATATCCCATACACATTATTACTATAACATAGCATTACCTTGTTTTTTTTATCGTATTTATTGGATGACTTCAACTTGTCTCCCTGCTGTTCTTTATTAGCAGAAAACCATGGTCTAGCCCTGGTTTCCCTGTTAGATATTATGCTGTCCTTAATTTTTTTTAAGTTTTCCTTTGGGTACCCCTTTTCCTTAAGATGTTCGTTTAACACATCGATTTCTTTGTGAAACTCATTATTATCTGTGCACAGCCGAGAAACTCTATATCATTGCCCCTGCATAATATTGTGAAAAGTATTCCTGGGATGCATGCTACGTGCATTCAAGTAATGATTTCTCCAACATTGTTTCCTATGTAGGGTGGTATCTATCTTGCCAGTTACATAGTCTGTTCACGGTTATCACAAATGAATTTGGGTTAAAGGCAGTGAAAGAGGTACTGCATACAGTTAACATATATGATGAGAACACCAACATTTTAATCCTGGAAGCATTAGCATTGGTGTTAGAAAATATCATCTTTCTTTGTAATGGAACACATTACAGGCAGGTACAGGGTGTTGCCATGGGCACACCCTGTGCCAACTCTTATGCTAATCTAGTGTTAGCCTTCTGGAAAGATACAAATATTTTTAAATGTAAACATCCATGGAAGACTTCAATAATTATTTATGCTAGATTTGTTGATGATATTTTTTTGTTGTGGGCGCAGGGCAGTGATGCACTGTTGGATTTTGTTGATTACCTGGAGAAAACCACAGATTTTTCTCAGGTTTTCAGTAGATCACAACAATGAGACTATTGCCTTCTTAGATGTCACATTAAATAAAAATGTAATTGGCACTTATACATAGAACCTGGTTAAAAATAAGAAGAAGGCTAACAGTGTTTCCTCTGTACATATGAGAACAGGGACTTTTCCCTGTAGGCATTGCACAGCATGTTCAAATGTGAATGGTTTAAATTATTTTATGCATCCTGTTACAAACAAAACATATACATTTGAGTTCTATGCAGATTGCCATACAGAGAATGTGGTTTACTTGGCATGCTGTAAATTATGTCTGAGTTTTTATGCTGGAAAAACTAACTGTAAGTTAAAAACAAGAATATTGCACCACTTGTCATCTATCAGACAGAAGGACAAACATAATGCATTGTATCAACATGTTTCTAGCATTCCAAATTATACTTTTGTTTTTATGGTTTTGCAAGTTGCACAGATGAAAAAAAGGGGAGGGGGTATTGTTAATGATACAGAGTATGCAAAATTAAGATGGATCATACAGTTGGCTGCTGATAGCCCACCTGGGGTAAATAGCTCTGTACCTTTAAAACCAAAAGGAGGGTCAAGTATAGAAAGTAATTGGTTGTTTTTAGAACTGTTTTAATATTTAAAGACTGTAATGGTTATATGAAGCTTGTCTGATGAAGGGTTTTTTAACCTGAAAGCGCTTACATTTTATAATAAAAGATTTCGGCCAGTTTGGACTCTGTTTCATTTGTTTTTGGATCGATATCTCACATCCATGCCAGGTCTACCAGCTCTTCTCTTTATCCACATGGACTTACTCTGAATTTGCTATGGCTGGACATGGATCCTAAAGGCCTGGGGGCTCAGCCATCTCCACTTTTGTCTTGGGAGGGGTTATTATATGCTTTATCTACTCCTTAGCCTGCCTCCCATACTTGGCGATCATGTCTGAGGGCAACTTCCCTATTTGGATCTTGCATCTCCTAAGGGAGCATCATCAAAGAACACCCTTCCACCCACTCTGTCAATCGCCTGAGCTGCTAATCGAACTTGGATAGACTGGGACATAGTCAAGGCTTTATCCTTCTTCACCTCCAGAGTGGCTCTTGCTATCTCATTAACTTTGATGGTGCTTTCAGCATTCAGCCTCTCTTATTGGAGTACAATGTATTTATACATTGTACTATGTTTTGATAGTATTATTTTTTTCAACTATCATTAACACAGCCTTTACATACTGACATGGAACTGTCTTCTTGTTATAATATATTTGGACATAATTTTGTCTGTATTTGATATGTATTTTACTTTGTTGATGCCAGCCTTATGTAAAAAGCCTCATGAGCTATGAACAGTGCAATTTGGTTATTAGTTCATTGTTAGGGTTGGGATCACTATATAATTTTAATTTTCAGGCTTATAATTTATGCGTTTACATTTATGTATTTGCTCTATTATTGATGGTTCCTTTGTGCAGTTTTGGAGCTTTTCTCTCCACATCTCTGTTGGACATGAACTTGTCCAAGCTAAAATATCCCAGTTGCAAAGTGAAAAAATAACAAAGACATTGGCAATATATAAAACTGCTAGGTATGCTTTATTAACTTGTGTGTTATTCTTTGTATCATGTACTTTCTGAGTTTTTTTTTTTTTTTAATAAAGGGACTATATGAAACTTCATCTTATTCCAATGGAAAGAGAGGTGAAGCTGCAGATCCTACTGTAGAAAAGGCCTCACTTGAAGTGGTGTGCTTATGGTGATGTATACAGATAAAGAGGCTGAACAAAGTAACGGCACAGAACTATGTAAGGGGAAATTGTGTGAGAAAGCTGGGTGGTAAGTGAAGTGTAGACTTTAAAGATAATAAAGCCTAAAACTAGTTCAAAACAAAGTGTGATAGGAAGTTATCCTGCCTGTTTTAGTGAACGTAAGAGGTGGTTGTGTCTAAATGGAAACAGAAGAAACAAACCTGGCACATACGGCTGAAAAGGATTTGTAATCCTATCACATTTTTGAAGAAGAAAGACATTTGAACAAGCAGACAGTATTCTAGATGGATTTTAAAAAATTGTTTTCTCATGGCAGTTCTGGATTCTAGTAGAAATACTATAAATGCAGAAGACTGCCTTTGTACTTCACTGTATTGTAGCCAGAGATTATGATACTTCAGTTATCACAGCTCTGTAGTTCTTCCTATGTTATGATACTACCAATGCACAAAGCTATCATTTCAAAAAGTAAGTATACTCATGGGGGCGGTCTGGTAAGCATTAACATTCAGACAAATTAAAAGGTAGAGCTTCTACACTTATAGTAAGTGCTTTGATAAGTTCAAAAATAGCACTGTTTTTATTTTGATTTGCTTGATTAGAAGCTTTTCAGGGGAACTATTTGACAGAAAATGCAATTCAGGTAACCAAAAAAAGAGACAAATAACTCCACAGTAAATTTATTAATGTTAAGCGCTTTCACCCAGGAATCTCCAGAGCTTCATCATAACAATTTACAAAGCATTTCCACTCACTTTTAAAATACATGTAATCACTTCAAAGCCAATCAATGAACTCTTCCATTACCCAATAAAACCACCCATTTAACCCTTCACAGTATAAAGTATGCAATATACATAGTGTTAATATTAAAAGGAATAACCTTCAGTAAAAATCAAATGAATATACAATTTAAAATACTGACAGTTCCATGTGTTTAATAAGTAATAAACAAAATAAACTAAAGCAGTATGATTTTAAAACCACTTCCAATTCCATAACAACTGTATGGAATAGCATAAATTACGAAAAAATAATTGACACTTATAACTTTGCAGCTCTTAACCTAAGCACACTATTAATACTTAAATAATTGTTTAAACCTGGGTCTCTTGCCGCATCAAATTTTAATTGCCAAAAAATTTCCTTATACTCAACTTTGCCTTCCCAAGGTCCTCCCATTGGGTCTTGTACTACTTGTTCTATTATATAAAATTGAAATGTACTGCTCTCACATATTTTTTTATGCCTGTATAGGGTATTGGTGTCTTTTGTTGTACCATGTCATATAGATATTCATATACACATTTCCTTAATGGTCTCTCCGTTTTGCCTATATAAAAACTGGGACATTTTAAACCCTTCCTTACTCCTCTCATAGCTAGAACTACTATTGCCCACACCCACCTTATCTCAACTCTCTTCTATGCCTCACCTATTTACATTAGTCTATCTAAAAGCAATCTCAACAAACTGACAACCTCCTACAATAACATTGCCAGATTTGCCACTGGCTCCCCATTTAGAACCCACCACTGTCAAAATCTAAAACAGGTAGGTTGGCTGGAGCTGTATAATCAGATTCAATTCCACCAACTTATTATTGCCCATAAGACCCTTTATCAACCTAGCAATACACCAATACTCATTAGTCTAATCACCCCGTATAAAAATCTTACAAACCTACGCTCAGCAAATAAACTACTGGCATCCAGACAAAAACCCAACAATAAAGCAGAGGATTCCCTTTTCTCTAACACTGTGGGAAAAACCTGGAACCTACTTCCCTGTGAACTCACGTCTTTTTCATCAACTCCACTATTCAAAAAGAAACTCAAATTATACCTTACAACTCACTGGCTATGCCCATGTACTAACCCAGACTAAGAATCCCCTTCCTGTTATCTTATGTTCTCACATTGAATACTCATTTATTTACTGCTACATTAAGTCCATCTCCTTCTTACACCTCTGTTAATCTGATCAGTTAAGCTATTTTGAGACTGTATAAATTCCATTCTTCTTACAAACTATTATAGGTTATGATGATGTTAACCCAGTTTGGACTTTATGAATGTGTACTGCCTTGTAAATAACTTTTTTTCATGATGTATATCCAACTTGGACTTTAGGAATGCGTCACTGCTTTCTAAATATTTTTTTCTTCTGTTATTGTTTTATCTTTAAAAAAAAAAAAAAAAAGAAATGTTGTTATCTCTCATGATTTCTAAGATGCTATGTATACAACTGTATTGTCTGAAAAGTGCACTGTATCTGTAGTTGCAACTAACTGCTGGATGTGGAGCTTTTCTCCCCGGGCCTCTACTGAAAATGGGCATATATCCAGTAAGACTAGCCTGGTCAACAAATGTAAAATAAAATAAATAAATAAATAAATAGCAATATATAAAACCCCTCTGCTGTTACAATTATAATGTCCTTTGGCCTTCAAATGAAATTTCCTCACTGGTAAAAATAAACTTTCTTTGTTCAACATATAAGAACACTGGTTACAAAATTCACACTTGTATGTCCCTAATTTTTTACTGTTACCACCTATTTGTTCTTTAATTAAATCCTGCCTCTCAAACATTTATTTTAAGCTTGTATCCCTTTTCCTAATAAATGTCGTAAGGAAGGGATACATTTATTAATATCAGGATTAATGGTCAAAACTTTCCTATACTTCCTAATAATATTCTCAAATTCATCTGAAAGGGATGAAAATGTATGTATGAAAGCAAGTTTGTAAGATTATTCTACCTCTTTCGTACTATTCAAAATGTTGGTACCATCACCCAAAATGGCTTTAAACTTCCCTTCTCTACCTTTTACCACCTCTGTAGTTAACTGATCTGTTAAGGTTTCGTGGTAGCCTCTCTCCATGAATAAATACTTAATGAACTGAATTTCTTCCTTAAGTATTTTATTATCACTACACATTCTGGAGGCTCTAATAAACTGTCCTTTAATAATCCCCTTTTTTTGATAATAGGGGTGTTCACTATCATAATGTAAATAAGAATTTGAGAATGTATTTTTATGATAAATTCTAGACTGAAAATTCATGATTTCAAAATCCTTATAAATACTCACATCAAGATAATTGATTTTCTCTTTCGATGCAGTGTGAGTAAACCTCAAAAAGGTAGTACTATTGTTAATATAGTTCAACAATTCTTGCAATTATATTTCAGAGCCCTTCCAGAATAAACAAACATCATCCAAAAATCTAGCATAAAAGATTATTCTTTCACACCATTCTCTTTGGAAAATATATTGTTTCTCCCAATAATATAAAACCAAATTGGCATATAAGGGGAGCACATACAGCCCCCATAGCTACACCTTTCTCTTGTTTGTAGTATTCTCCATTAAAGAACATGAAATTATTCTTTAGAATGGTTTCCATAAATTCCATAATTAAATTGCTTTGTTCATTTTTTAAATAGTCACAGTCTACTAGAATTTCTTGAAACCACTCCAAACCGATATCATGTGGTATACTAGGAAATAAATCAATAACATCAATAGTTACCAGTGTAAGTTCTTCATCAAATTTTTCCTTGATGACTTTTGTTAAAAAGTCCCAAGAATCTTTGGAAATATGCTTTAAGGATGTAACAAACTCCTTTAAACATTGATCTATATATATTGCCAATATTTCCGTTTTAGAACCAGCTCCAGCTCCTATGGGTCTAAAAGGTAGTCTCTCGATATTTTCATGTGTTGTTGGAATCCCAAACACCATGGGGATTCTAGGTTTAGGAACAGTGAGGAATTCCAATAATTTCCTATCTATAGTACCTTGAAAAAATGATCATTTACAAAAAAACCTATTTTAGAATAAGAAATATAAATTTAATTTCTTGACACTACACTGTACTTATTTTCATCATTCAAAATATCAAACATATTTGTCTCATAGTCTATAGAGTCCATAATCACCACACCACCCCCTTTATCAGGTTTCATTATACGCTGACCCCTCTGCTTAAACATCTCAACTAGTTCACTGTCTTGTCTAGTGAAATTACACTTTTGATGCTCTTGGCATCCAATTTCCTAACTTAACTTTCTACTACTTCCTCAAATATTTTAAATGCTGAGTTAGGGGTTGGGTTGAAGAAGCTATTTCTAACCAAGCCTGTATTCACTGTCTTAGTACCTTTAAAGAAATAGTTCAAATTCACTTTATATAAAAAAAGCTTCAGATCCACCAAGGTATCTATTGATTTTTTTTTTTGGCTGAACTGTGGAACTGTGGAACTGTGGAACTATTTGACAGCTTATAGGGCAAAAGATCACA
The DNA here is from genome assembly GCF_019279795.1 of Protopterus annectens. NCBI lineage: Eukaryota > Metazoa > Chordata > Ceratodontiformes > Protopteridae > Protopterus > Protopterus annectens. The sequence goes on along the minus strand of NC_056743.1, from coordinate 556,407,872 downwards.
AAGGCCATTTAGATTTTACCCAATTGTATGCAGACCTCAACGTTTTCTGAAAGGTAACAGTAGTCAGTGTATGTGCAGGTGCATGTGTCTGTGTAGATGAGTGTGTATGGGGGGTTACAGCAACAATAATCCCCTTACACAAAGGGGGTCCATCAACCGACCCTGGGAACTATAGACCCATAAGCCTAACCAGCCTTATCTGCAAGACCATGGAAAGAATCATCATGGACCTTGTCAACAAGGACATAGGCGACCTCCAAACTCTTGACCCAACCCAATTTGGCTTCATTAAGTACAGGTCTTGCTTATTAAACCTGGTGGACTTCTTCAAGAATGTCAACAAAGCCCTAGATGAGAGCAAAGCAGTACATACTGCCTATCTTGACTTAGCCAAGGCCTTTGACACAATCTCCCACTCAGGTATCATTTAGAAGCTCTCCCAGCTGGGTATTAACCCATATGTCACTAGATGGATAGTAAACTGGCTCACTGACAGAACACATACTGTCAAAACTGGGGATTCCACCTCCCCCTGTAGACCAGTTACCAGTGGTGTACCACAGGGATCTGTGCTTGACTCTCTAATATTTGGAATCTAATTCTCAGACATCCAGGCAAAAGTAGATGGCCTGTAGCTTACCAAGTTTGCAGATGACTGCAAACCAGGTGCAGTCATTGAGTTCCCAACTGATGTCAAGATATTACAAAAGGGGCTAACACAGACTAATAACTAGAACCAGAATCACTGTCTAAAACTAAATGCAAAAAAGTGTATCATTACCTGAGAGGCAACCTGTGCCTGGCTTACAGGGCATTCTCTGACCCTGCCATAATGGAAATGCTGCATGTCCGCAAATCAAATGGTACAAGAGTCACTCACTCCAGAGGATTTCAACCTAGCATGTGACACAAACAAAACATGTTGGAGAGATAGATATGCCTCCCAGAGATTGTCGCTCTTCTGGAACAAACTCCCACTTCATGCAAAGCAAAGCTCCTCATTGACCCTATTTAAGTGCAACCTTGACAATTGGATGGGAGGCCTGAAATTCACCCCAGGGGTGGCACCTATGTCCTCATGGTCAGGGGCAGTCAGTGATAATCACTGATTTGCTCTATCCATGGTCAACTAGGGAACAAGGGTATTACATGTGTAGGGCTTGTTAAAGCCCTAGGGCCATTAGCCTGGTAACTACCTATGAAACCCTCTAGTCCTGCAACAAAGGCTGTTTTGACCATTTGCATTTTTCAGAATAAATAGCCTGCAACCTTTTGTACTGGGAGCTGTCTAAACAGAAGCAATACCAAAAAGATAGCTTTGCAGATGCTAGTTGGTGGCCTTGTTTTACAGGTGATCTGATCTTAGTTTTCCTTTAGAATAACCATATTTCTAAACTATACAATTATGTTAATGGGGGTAGGGGGAATCACAGGACAAAATAGGTTTGCAAAGTCTGAAAAGCAGAGAATGAAGAGCTGTCTCTGCTGACACCCCATACTCTTATTTCTCAGAGAAGAGTAGGAGTCACTGACTTCAGTCCTCACTGCATGATTATGAAGGAAGGAAAGGGAAGACCAAATGGCTGAAGGACAGAATGCAGAGAGACTGACAAACATAAATCATGGTTTTAGATGGGTAAATGACTGGTATCCCATCAACAGTCTATTGTTGATATTTCCATACATCTGATTGTTTAGAATATAAAGGACTGCAGAAGTATTACAATCAGTCCAAAAAGCCATGGTAATCACCACATGGACCTGTTTAACTGGTGAGGAAGATGTTTATTGGGGCAGGATAGTGTGTGTGTGTGTGTGTGTGTGTGTGTGTATATATATATATATATATATATATATGCATACACACACACACACACAAATATATATATATATATAGATATATATATATATATATATATATATATATACATATACACACACACAGTGGATATAAAATGTTTACACACCCCTGTTAAAATGCCAGGTTTTTGTGATATAAAAAATGAGACCACACTAAATCATTTCAAAACTTTTCCCACATTTAATGTGACCTATAACCTGTACAAATCAATTGAAAAACAAAAATCTGTTAGGGGAATAAATATAAAAAGTAAAAAATGTACGATAATCTGGTTGCATAAGCGTGCACACCCTTAACTAATACTTTGTTGAAGCACCTTTTGATTTAATTACAGCATTCAGTCTTCTTGGGTAGGAGTCTATCAGAATGGCACATCTTGACTTGGCAATGTTTGCCTACTCTTGCTTGCAAAAGCGCTCCAAATCTGTCAGATTGAGACGGCATCTCTTGTGCACAGCCCTCTTCAGGTGAAATCAGCATAAAAGAAGAGTAGTATTGCTGGAATTGAATTCATCATCACATCTTGGTGAGTAACTTCATGTGGCGGACTTTGGTTTCACAAAATGTCACCAAGACAATACTGATGTATAAAGTATATTTTACATATCGAAGAAAGAGACAAGTCAAGACAAAAATAAAGACTGGGTGCATAAGTCCCATGATAAAAAGTGTCTATTCCTGGTGTAAGAAAGATACCACCAGAGATTGTTTCTGAGCAGTGTAAGACTGAGTCAAAGGAACATATTGGACCCTTAGCTAAACCCAAATTAAGAAAACTGAAAAGGAAGTTGCATGTACTTTAAAACAATTTTAAACACTTTTGTATTTAATACCAGACTTCATCAGAGCACTATAAAGTAAAACACAAACTGAATAGAAATATCATTGCCCTTTTGACTTAAACAATCACAGTTTGATAAAAACTATTAAATACATAATACATTAGTACTGCATCTCAAACATCCCTTAAAAAGCATATATATAATACAAATATACATTATCATCCTTTCAGAAACCTTCGTTTGCGTCACCTCAAACATCACATAAAAATATATTAAGTAAAAGATACATTATCATCTTTTTGGAGACTCAAGTTTTAGCAGACTTCTTGTAGAAATGGAATCATTAATACCTAGGTATGTTGTGGCATTTAACATTATTTCCCACTCATTTTCCAATTTCTCTAGTAATGTGTTAAACTTCCCATCTTTACTAGTAAATCAACATTATCAATAACAAACCTTATGAACTTCCTAAAACTATACTATAAGGGTATAATACATTTTTATTTTGTTTATTCCTAAGAGCATAAACTTACTCATATATTCCTTGATTCAGACTGAGTGTTGTTTTTCCTGTAAAGAATGCTTTACAATCATCACTCATAGCCAGGTAAACCACTCCATTTGATGAATAGTTGAAATGCTGATTGGTTCCATTTATTTTATTAGTTTTATTGTATCCAGGTACAGCTACATATAGATATCTGCACTATTTATGGAAACAACAAACATAATTTACCCTGTGGTTTCTGAGTTGTCCTTTCACCTTTAAAGGTTCATAGGCAGTTGCTAGGCATGTGGTCTAGGAGACTGGTGAAGAGCCAGCTGCAATTTCCCGATTCCATCAGAGCACTGTCTCGTGTAGTGACTTATCCAGAGTCATGCAGTGGGCAAATGGAAGTTGAGGCAATCATTACCTGGACTACAGAAAGTAACTTAACTCATACCCTTAATCCTTTGCACTAACTGCCAAACAAATACGTTTCATAAGTTTTCTTAAGTTCCTTTATTAGTTACTCATCTTCATTTTGCAAATTCAAATTTTTTTTCAGACTAAGAATAATGCTTATCATAGTTTAAAATTCCTAAAATATGACAGCAATACAACAGCAACATGAGTCTGAAACTGGTTTATTTTTGTTTGTTTTTCATCATCAAGTATCATATTTTTTGTAACCCTTCTATACTATACACAACTTTTTCCTTACCATTTGGTTTTTCAGTTACATTATTCATCCTTTCAAGTACAAATAACATTTTGGTGTTAATGTAAGAAGCCTTCTGCTGCCTGGCAGCCTTACTTTCACACATACTTCAGCATCTTGTTTTATTTCATCATTGCCCTGCCTGTGTGACCTCCACTTTGCCATAGTTCACTACTAGTTATCTGCTTATTATTCTTTTTCCCTTTCATTTTCAGAGCAATCATACCTTTTATTATACAAAATAATTCATTAGACTCGAATAAAAAAATTTCCACAGGGCTCTGTTTCAACTGTTACTCAATACTCTCTATTGATCAACCCATTCTCTTCCACATACCACCTTTAATAGAAAAAGTTTTTGCATAGACTACTAATAAAGAAGTATCACATACCTCACAGCAGTTTTAGTATTCATTCAACAAACACTGTATTTAAAGGAAAACTCCACCTTAGAATGCAAAAAATGTTTTTTTTTTCATTGTATCCCTGTTTTCTGAGCTATTTTAATGCCTCAAAATCACTCCAAATGTATCTTTTACAGTTTTAATGCATTCCCTCAAAATGACAAATGATGGGCCTGCCTTGGTAATGTGATCTTGTTTTTCTTGCTTTCATTCCTTCTTCCCAGAACACATTTCAATATATATATATATATATATATATATATATATATATATGTAGTATGTGTATATGTTTGTGTGTATGTGTGTAAGTACATGTACAAAAACATATGAATGTGTGTCTGTGTGTGTGTGTGTGTGTGTGTGTGTGTGTGTGTGTGTGTGTGTGTGTAACTGAGAACTAGATTATATGCCTGCGTGTGTACTTCATGTCCTTTAAAGAAACCAAATCAAAATGGAAATTTTGTGTAATTATATTTGTGTGTCTACGGTTCCCTATCAGATTACCGATGTTTCAAAACTTCAAACTTGGTACAGCCGAGACCATATGATCAAAGTTTTGAAACTTTGAACTTTTTGAATGGAGATTGCCATACAGAGCAGAATGGGAAATTTACCATTTTCCTCACTGTAGTGCAAACTCGGAGTTGGTATATTTAATTAGCAGGGGGTGTTGGGGGCACAGGGGGCTTGCCCCCCTGCAAAAATGTAAAAAGAAAAAAAATTTTTTTTTTTTTTTTTATTTTAGCTTTGAAGTTTCAAAACTTCAATCATATGGTCTCGCCATATGATGTTCGAAGTTATGAAACTTTGGTAATCCAACAGGGACCCATGTCTACACACACACACACACACACACACACACACACACACACACACACACACACACACACAGATGTATTTGTGTGTGTGTCTGTGAGTGTATAAAAAAGTATATAGCATGTAGAATACTTTATGTGGAATACAGTACTGTGTTTAAATGCATATCTGACTCTGTGTGTGCATGTGTGTGTGTGTGTGTGTGTGTGTGTGTGTGTGTGTGTGTGTGTGTGTGTGTGTGTGTGTGTGTGTGTGTGTGTGTGTGTGTGTGTGTGTGTGTGTGTGTGTGTGTGTGTGTATGCATTTAAAAACAGTTAAGTACTTCTGATTTCCTTTTCTTAATGTTCTTAATGCAAGAGCACATAGGAAACAATCAGTGGTCACATTTCCTCTGTGGACTACAAAATGCTCATGTACTCTAACAACGTAAGGACTAACTCAAAGTCAGTGGGAATCTCTTAACATGGCTCTGCGTGTACCAGATATGCATCCCTTTCTGGGAGTATGTCACAAAAAAGCATAAAAGACCTTTTCATGAACATTATCAGTGCACCTAGTTGATAGGGTTGCCACTGGCACTTGTCCCTCTGGCTACGGTTCTATCCTGTGTGTGTGGGGGGGAGGGGGGCTTGAAAACTGTAAATGCGTTGATATTTTACAAGAAAAAATATTTTCTGACTTTTCTCTAAATGTTACAGAAATCGTTGATACTACATTTAAGTTATCTTAACATATAAACTATTAAAAATAACCAACATTTAAAGCTTAGCATTTCAATACTGTGTTGCTGCTTAGGTAAATTTGTTAGAAGAGGTGACAACAGCTTTTAAACCCCTGACTGATCTAATTGCTTTATTTTGCTATGAAAGGGGAGTATTAAGTTCTCCTCCTCTCTGCAATAAAAACAGTGGAAAACAGTTCCACAGCCTTCTGTCTTTTTTTTATCATCTGCTGTATTCCTGACATTAGCAGGATTAATTGCCCATCTAAGTTTGTCAGCAATACCTGACAGGGTAAACTCATAGCCGGCCTTAGGCATAGGCCAACTAGGTGGCTGCCTAAGGCGCCGCTCTAGCAGGGGCGTTTTTCCAATAAATTGGATGTTGTAAATAGACCACGATGGGGGCATCAGGTGGTGTGGAAGGGGGCACTTTGGAACCCTTTTGCATAGGGCACCACTTGACCTAAGGCCAGCCCTGGGTAAACTACAGATTTAAATGTGTCTATGATATGTCATGCAGGCAGAGACAAATTCCTCTGCAAATTATGTGAGAAGTTCAGCTTGGAAAAAAAAAAAGTAGGTGGGTGTTCCCTGCATTTGATTCCAATGCAAGGAAATAAAAGTTTTAAAAAGTACAAGCAGATGTCTGTTAACTACACAATACTGGAACCATAGTATAGGGAGAAAGGAAACCTAACAATTGAGTTAAACTGCAGGAGAGGGTGGAGTTTTCCTTTAAAGCAGAAGTCAGCAGGAGACTTAATGTACAAACACAATGTTGACTTTAGGGAACACATCAGCTTCACAAAGTTCATTTTCAGCAACCAATTAACAAGTGTATTCCCCACAGTTCATAGGTTCATAGGTAAGTTCTAGGCTATCTGCCCTAGGGCCTATATAGGCCTAGCCAAAAGAGGTTCCCCGGCTTTCGCCACCCAAGAAAATTATTTTCCTGTGCTCCTGTCGAGCAGAGCCACAGAAGTGGTCCCCGGGGTGAATTTCCTGTTTCCCACCCAATTGTCAAGATTTCTTTTAAAGAGGGCTAATGAGGAGCTCTGCTTGACATGAATGGGTAGTCTGTTCCAGAGCATGGGAAGTCTCTGGGACAGGAATCTATCCCTCCAGCATGTTCTGTTTATTGTGGTGATAAGGTTTAGGTCTCTGGAGCATGTGGTCTGGAGAGATTGTGATTTCTTTACGTGTAGCATGTCCATCAGATCTGGGTTAGACATGGCTTTGTATGTTAGGCAGAGGTTGCCTCTGAGTAGGTGATATGCGTTGGAGTACAGCTGGAGTTTTTTGAGACGGTCTGCGAATGGCACCTGTTTGAGGCCAGTAATCCTCTTAATGAGGTATTTCTGTGGCCTTTCTAGTTGTTGTAGATGCCTTGTGAGGTACATGCCAAATGGGGCATTGTATTCTATAATGGGTCTAATGAAGGATGAAAAGAGAGGAATGATGACCTCTCTTTTTCTGGAGGAGAACCCCGTGGTTATGAGGTGTGCCATGTAGAAGGATTTCCTGACTACTGTGGCGATGTGATTATCAAAGGAGAGACTACTGTCCACCTGTGTCCCAAGGTCTCTTATCACACTTTCGGTGTTTAGTAGGCTACCGCCTATGTGGTAGTTTTTCCCAAAGGGGATGACAATACATTTCTTGGCACTGAGCTTTAAGCCATGAATTTGACACCAACCATCAGTCTCATTGAGGCCTGTTTGTAGAATGTCTACATCCTTAGGTGAATCTGTTATGGCTCCTAGTTTGCAGTCGTCTGCAAACTTCATTAGCCAGAAACCAGTTGTATTAGCCTGGATTTCTGAGAAGTAGATACTGAACAGGAGAGGACCCAGGACCAAATCCTGTTGTACTCCGCTTGTCACTGGGTTGAAGTTGGATTTTGAGTCGACTACTTTCACTGTGTGAGTTCTGTCAGTGAGCCAATTGGCCACCCATCTTGTGAAATAGGGATTTATGCCCAGTCCAGTGAGTTTATCTATAATACCATAGTGGGGGATGGTGTCAAAAGCCTTGGCATGGTCAAGATAGGCTGTGTGCACCACCTTACCCTTGTCTACGGCTCTGGTGACTGCTTCAAAGAAGTCAATCAGGTTTAGGAGGCATGATCTACCTTTTACAAATCCAAACTGAGTGGGGTCCAGAGTTTGGAGGTTACCTATGTCTTTGTTTATAAGCTCCAGGATGATGCATTCCATGGCCTTGCAGACCAGGCTCATTAGGCTAATGGGGCAGTAGTTCCCGGGGTCAGTGGTGGCACTCCCTTTGTGGAGTGGGATAACTGTCGCTGTGTGCCATTCCATAGGCACAAAGCCTGAAGTGAGACTATGGTTGAACATGGTACTTAGGTGTTCATTATGGGTCTATATTAGAAAACCGAATGTTTAGGTTATCGAACACCTAAACATCAATCTTCCAATATTGAAAGCAAAAAATGGCGAACAGCTGATTTAATGCAGGGAAAGATTTCCCTTGGCCGTTCGCCGGAGTTTGCTATTTCCCTACTGTTGAGTGATCTCAGAGTTGGTATATTTAGTTAGGGGGTGTGGGGGGGCAAAGCCCCCACTTAATTTAAATGTAAAGTAATGTTTTTTGTGTTGTGGCCGAGAGATGTGTTTCCCTGGGATATTCAACATTGTGCAGTTCAATATTAGAAGATCGATGTTTAGGTGTTTGATCACCTAAACAGTCAGTCTTCTCATATAGACCCGTTCATTATAGACATCTTTAGCTCAGGAAAAAAAAAACACTCTCTGTATATCCTCCAGGCATTTTAAGAATTTTGGAACACAGATAACAGTGTAGTTTCTACTTCAATTTTTGAAGAACATGCAGTGCACATTTTTTTTTCTCTTTTCCTTGCCTTACTCCATAATTTTGGATAATGCTTGCTAGTACCATCTTTAATAGCCATACAACAAATTCCTTGTTTGTGGACCTTCCAACAGTTTTCCTTCTATGCAGCTCTTTAGTGGGAAGAAACTTTACAAAGACCAAAAAGAAACAATATCTGAGTTTATTCATCTTTTCAGGGCTGGCCTTAGCCGAAATGGCACCCTAGGCGAAGTAGTGCCCTTAAGGTGCCCCTTAAGCTCCACCCACACCACACTCATGAAACACCCGTATTTGAGCCACACCCCACTGGGTCATTCCCCAATAAAGCCACTCCAGTCATTTCCTTAAATTATTTAAATGCATAGGAAGAAAAAGATACCTTGTAATGTAGTTATAATGCAGCTACCTTTGCATATGAATTTTCTACTTGAAATACAAGAGCCAGATCATGGTCAAATAGGGTTCTAGGAAGGGTACTAGACCACCACCCCAGAGCAGCCCCTCCTGCAGCAACCCCCAGCAGCAGCCCCCTCCTCAGCCATTCCAGTGTTCCATTATTTGGTTATCTCACCAGTTACCATGCATATGTTCTATTATTTGCTTCTACAATGATTACAGATATTGAAACAAAATAGCACAAACACAGATAGCCACTTGCTAAACAAACAATACAGTCTCACAATGAAAACAGACTTAGCATGAGCAGTAAACTTGTCTGCCCTTGAAACTCATTCATTGAAATGGCAAAACTCACATTAATTGAAACAGCATGAAAACCCACATTCATAGAAATGCATCTGGTTGATGGAGAATTAAGTTTATCTTTGGGCTGTTTTCAAAACAGACTCCTTGCACACATTTTTTAGGGACATGTATTTATTCTTTAATTCACTTTCCTGATTGTATTGAATTATATTCATTGTATTATATTCCTTGTATAATACAGCACCACTTGTTAGAATATGTTTTAAATTTGTAGTTTTAAACATTCTTTTAATAAGCAATGAGACAAAATTTATGAACCAAACACTACCCATTTCAGAAAATTTAAACAATAAAGGGCCACTCAAGACTTCTGTCATTGCAATCCACCAATATTACTGCACACGCACAATGTCTGCAGAAGTAAAATCCCCTGAATTCCACATTAAAGAAATCTGTAACTAATGAAGAGGTTACTACTGGCAAACAACTTTACATATCAATGTTCTCTACAAATTCAGTGCCTGCTGCCCTTGAAAAATTAATTGCCTATATTACAATAAAAATTTGGTAAGTTGGTAATATTGCAATAGGAAATGACTAACAAGTTCACAATCACTAGGTATCTCATACAAAAGGCCATACTCAGGAGTGTAGAACCCATATCCCCCCTTATAATGCATCAAATAATCAACAATAATATGGGCACTGCATATCAGCACTCCATCTACATGGTGTGGGAGTGGAATCCACAGGCTTCTGCACCAAAGGCAATTATGCTACTAACACTGCTTTCAGATTTTACAACACAGTGTGCCATTTGATAAATGAAAAACAGCTAGCTGCACACTGAAAACATTTACACTTCTTACAGTGTGTTAATTGTGTAGTTTTGAACATGTTTCCAGTAAGTAATGAAACAAAATGTATGACCCAATAATGACAAACCTGCCCATTTCAGAACATTTTAACCATAAAAGGCCCCTTAAACAGTATCAGTCAATAAGCACAATCTCTGTAGAAGTAAACATCATCTGAATAATTCTACATTAAAGAGATTTTTAACTAATGAAGATGCTATTACTGACAAAGAACTTTACATTTCACTGTTCCATCTACAAATTCAGTGCTTGCTGCCCTTGAAGAATTAATTGTCTACGTTGCATTAAAGAAAAAATGGTAGAAACATACAAGTTCATAGTAACTAGGCATCTTAAACAAAGGATGGCACACTAAGGAATGCAAAACCCCTATCCCCTCTTAAAATGCAACAAATAAATCGGCAACTAGGACATTATATACCATGCCTCCATACCTCTCAACCTCTTAGCACAAGAAATCTGAACGAAGCCTAAAATATCGGGGGGGGGGTCAAAGGCCACCCAAACAGGGACAGATTATAAATATTGTTCTTATAGACTTAGAAAGTTGCTAGAATAACAGCATTTGTCTTAGCATGCATTTTCTGAAGGAAATGATGGCTGAAGCTCAAATGTTTGGCATTTAGTTATTTCAATCCTCAGTGATTTGCCAGAAAACCATAACTTTTATGAGGAATAGGCCAAAAATATAAGGCAAAAATCTGGACAGTTAAGAGGTATGTATACCTCTCAACCTCTTAGTGCAAAAAATCTGGACAGAGCCTAAAATAATGTGGATACAATGGCCAAAAAATAGGGATAGTTTTGCTTGCAGTGCTATTTAGTGACTTCAGTCCTCCCTGATTTGCCAGAAAACCACAAATTATGAGAAACAGACAAGCTCCCCCCTTTCCTGGCACAACAGTAAACTCTTAGAGGACAATATGTATTTATGGAAGACTCTTCCTTCATAAAAATAAGACATTCATTTGCCAGTATCTGACCACTTTTCATGAATGGTTTCTCATGCCTACCATATATAATGGTTCATTATTCTCCACATGGAAAACACAATGTTGTTTCAAAGGTCCCATTAATTCTTTGTGATGAAAAATTACAAACTCGGCTAACTGAAAGATGACAAATAATAATAGCATGTGATAGCAGGTTACATGGTGACAAGGGAGAATTTTATATCTGAAAAACAAAATATATGTGCATACCATTGCAAACCTTACATTAAAAATGGGTCACGTTCTAGTAATATGCATGCTTGTTATAGTAAAATTTAGTGCAATTGTATATGGATGCTGTGTACTAAAGCTAAATATAGGGAGCTATAAGACTCCATTTTCATGTGAAATACAGTTTAGTTCAGTGAATGTCAGTGTTCTTATTGCAGTTCCCATCAAGGACACTCTTGTCATCTAGACAAATAGATCCCCCATCAAGGACACCTCTTGACCTCTAGCCACATAGATTCCCCATCAAGGACACCTCTTGACATCTAGGCAAATAGATCCCCCTCTTTGCCCCCAATGCTGTAGAAGCAGGAGAAGCAGTCTCACTCATTTCCAAACAGAATTTTAAATAAATGGATTTTCTACTTTTCCAAGATGGAGATATACTCTTGTGTCTTTTCCAAACTGACACCTTAAGAATTCTTAACTTTAGCACCAACTTGTAATTAAGTATGGGTCCAAGTATCTCCCCTAATATGTCAATATCAAGGTGCAGGTACTCCACGACTATCGAAGCCAACCATCAACCAAAAAAGCAAAAATCAATAAAAAATTTTTATACTTGAACAGCAAAAGAACTTTATTCCATGGGTTGTTAGCGCTTTCACGTCTACTCTGGACGCTTCTTCAGACATGAAAGCGTGAAAATTTTTTATTGATTTTTGCTTTTTTGGTTGATGGTTGGCTTCGATAGTCGTGGAGTACCTGCACCTTGATATTGACATTTTTTTGTTTGGGGGCATAGCAGGTACCTTACCCTGAGAGATCTCTGGTTTTTTATCTCCCCTAATATGATTTAAATAATTGAGCAGATAACTTCTAGAGAGATATTACATAAATAGTATGTTTTTTTTGTATCAGATGAAATGAAAACCAGGAAATGGCAGCTTGTTAAATATATGTTGAAACTGGAATTTGTTGCTGTATATTTAAGAGGATATAAAACCAAGTATAGATATTTTGGAGGGACTGCATTGGAGGAGTTTTTCTTTTAAATGACAGTGATTTGCATACAAACAGCCTGTAGGGGTCAGACAGTTATTTGTGGCAGGAATTGTGGTATGCAAATATAGCATTTAATCGTGGGGATTTGAATCAAAATGCTTACTATTGTAGAAGGAAATAAGCAGTACAGTGTTTAAAAAAGGTTACAGAATATTTGTGCACTTCATCAGGTTTGTGTAATGGCTCCTAAGCAGAAAACAATGGAAAAACAACAGTCATTCATTATCTGAGATCCGATTTATCCAACTGAAGGTCACAAGGAGCCAGAACAAATTCAGGCAAGCTACAGATGAAAAAGAGAACCAGTCCTGGACTGGATTAGAAGCCAGTTCACTACAAACACACACACACACACACACACACACACACACACACACACACACACACACACACACACACACACACACACACCTTCTCTTTCATACAGTAACTAATGACTACTTTAAATTCTACACACTCCAATTCTGCTCTCATACAAAACACACGCACTTTAGTCTCTCATACAGAAATGAGAGAAACTACTAGTTTAAATTATGCACACACCTACCTTCTCTGTTCTGCCACAGCAGCACACACATACAGCGACTCTCTCACAAAGCAACACACACACACCTACTCTCTTGCACAGCAACAAAGCCTCTCAAAGGAACGAACGGCTAGTTTAAATTCCACACACACACACACACACACACACACACACACACACACACACACACACACACACACACACACACACACACACCTACTCTCACACAGTAACATACACACACTTTATATCTCATACAAACAGAACAACAAATTTAAATTCCATACACATACGTACATACCCACACACATTCTTTCTCATACAGAAATAACCAGTTTAAATTACACATAAACGCACACACACATACACATACCTTCTTTATAACCCAAATGGCCACATGTGGAGACACAGACAACAACTCTTCTTTTGAACTACTGGCTTAAATTCTGCGTAGAACTGCAGAATGCATTTGTATGACGTTTGCGTCGTGACGCACGCAAGTTTCACTTTAAAGGAGAAGATTCTTGCACTGCAAACTAAACGTTTTTTTTTAGCCTCCTGGCTAACCTACAGCTGTAAGAGGGAGGGTGCTAGCCTCGCCTCCCCCACCCACTGCCCTCTGGTTTCAGCGCCAAGAAGAGTGCAAACTTAAAAAAATAAGTAAATAAATGCATAACGCGCCCTTTACAAGGCTGGCCTGTACGGCGCCCTAGGCGGTCGCCTAGTTCGCCTATGCCTAAGGCCGGCCATGCATCTTTTCACTCAGAATTTTGTAAAACTCAGCCACAAATTCAACAATACCTCTTTTGTGAAGTTTGCTCTCCCTTCTCACTTTATTGCAGACACTGACTAGAATACATTCACTTTTCTGCAATAAACAGCTTTGCCAGGAAAAAAAAAATCAACATATTTTGTCAGAACAGACATTCCTCATACAATACATTATTGCTAGTTACTGTACAGCATTTCTTTGTTTTGTCTATATGCAAATGATACCAAATTTAAACAACTGTAACCACATTTTGTTTCTGGGTGATACAATAACAATAGCTTTTAGATCCCTTTGCCAATATTCTCTACCATTTTGGATATACAGACCCTTCCTGGCACTTTGTAAGGAACTGCCGTCAAGTGAGGACAATGTTTCTACAGCACTGAATAGCTTGAACTGGTTTTGAGAAAATATAAAAAAACTTCAGAGTTTGCATTTGATAAAGGAAAACAAATTCAACAAATAATGCTGTGCTGTAAAGAATCCACTTTGTTAAAGGAGAGAGGTAAAAGGGAAACACCTGAGACTTAATTCCAAAATACTAGGAAACAAAGCAATGTAGTAGCCTGATCTTGCTTCACTTAATATAAATATAAACAGTGCAACATAAGAAACAACTTCAACGTTTATGTTTATTTTAGTTTTCATAACCTGCTATTATAAGTGCTTATTTTACTACAGTACTTACAGTGAAAGAGCAATTCTCTGAATGTGGCCCAGTATATTTCCAATCTCTCCTATTCAATACACTTATGAACAAACATACTTCTTCAATGGTTACCCTAAGTATCAACACTCCATCAATCACAATGCATTGGAAATGCAATCAATTGAACCTAAAGACATCTCAGCTACAGTCATTGCCAAAGTACTCAGACAATGGTTCTACATTAATAAAGAGTGCTTTATAACTACTTTCTATGAGTTTTTGTAAAAAAAAAAGATCTAAAAATCCTAGAATTAAAGTTACAACAGTACCACTGTTTCATGTTTACTGCATATAAAGTTATATCGAACCCCTCTGACCATAGCAAGACATACACAAGATGCTTTAGAAAATGGGCTTTACCCTCCATATTTCTTAACATGGAAGCTTTGCCCCACCCACCCTAACTTATGCATACAATTTCAAACATTGCACAACTGTGACCACTGTGCTATAAAGTCAACACCAAACCCACAAAACTTAGATCCTGACAACCCCTCCTTAATAGCCAATAACTTCAACACCTTCTTTACTACTTCCATACAAAATCTAGCTAACCACTTAACCCCTGATTCTTCCCAACTGCTCTTAAATAACAGCAACAACTGCCTTCCACCCCTGCAACTTCAACCCATACCTACCTCCTACATACAATCTCTTTTACAAAAACTTAAACCTACTACCCCCTCAGCTGATAACCTTCCTGCTGAATTTCTTCAAGTAGCAGCCAAAGTTATCGCCTACCCTGTTTCCATCCTCATAAACAGATCCATAAAAGAAAGTACTTTTCCAGCACTCTGGAAAATATCTCATATCATACCCCTACACAAAGGAGGCAAATCCACAGACCTTTCAAACTTTCGCCCTATAGCACTACTATCTCCACTAGCTAAAATCATGGAAAAATGAATACACAAACAACTACTTAACCATCTCCTTCAAAACAACCTACTAGCAAATACTCAACATGGATTTAGACCCTCACATAGTACTACCACTGCTCTACTTTCCTTTACCAACACCATCAACTGCAATCGTAACAACAACAAACTAACCTCTTCTCTTTTCCTAGACCTGTCAAAAGCCTTCGACATGGTCAACCACACACTTCTACTACATATATTAAAATCCCTAGCTTTGGATACCTCCTCCTTAACTTGGTTCTCTTCTTATCTTGAAAACCGACAACAAGCAGTACTCTGGAAAAATTGTCTATCTTCCTTACTACCTATCTCTTTAGGAGTCCCACAAGGATCCATACTAGGCCCACTCTTATTCTCTATCTTTATTAATGACCTCCAAGCATCTATCCAAAACACTACATGTATACAATATGCAGATGATTCCACCATTATTTGCACAGCTTCCACTCAATCTGAACTCCACTCACTCACACAAGCTACCTTTTCTATCGTCGAACACTGGTTCTCAAAAAGATGTCTTCTCCTCAATCCCAAGAAAACAAAACTATTACTTTTCTCACCTACACACAAATCTACACAACTTAACTTCTCTATTACTGCAAGTGATAACTCCCTCATCTCCCCAGACTTAACAACTAAACTACTTGGTGTTACTATTGACAATAATCTTAGCTATGATTACCATATCAACAACACTATAAAAGCAGTTAATAAAAAAATTGGCTCACTATACAGAATCAAACCCTACCTTACACCAGAAGCACGGACCACCTTAGCACAAACACATCTTATCTCGACCCTATTGTATGCCTCCTCTATTTACACTAACCTCTCCAAAAGCAACCTGAAGAAACTTATTACATCCTACCACAATATAGCTCGCTTTGCCACAGCATCCCAGTATAGAACACACCACTGTCTAAACTTAAAACACTTACACTGTTTGGAACTTCCCAACAAGATTATATATCAACTCTTAATAACACATAACATATTATATCAACCATCTAAAACACCTGCTCTCACTAATCTTCTGAGCCCTTATAATAACTTGAAACAACTGCGTTCTGCTGAAAAGCTTCAAGTCAACACAACTCGAATTACCAATTCTGCAGGTAACTGCCTTTTTCCCAACGCAGTAGGCAAAATATGGAATAACCTCCCCTCGCACATTACCTCTATAGGCTCCTTTGATCTTTTTAAAAAACAACTTCTTGCACATCTTAAAAACTTCTGGCTCTGCTCTTGTACCAATCCTGACTGAGAAACCTTATACCTTCTACTATCATATTTCCTTAATTCTCAACTGCAATCCTTCTCTGTGTTCTCAAACAACCTAATGACTTTACAGTTTCTACTGTTCTCAAAAAAAAAAAAAAATTATATATTGTATATACACTAATATGTATGAAATTACCTGAATGGAGTGTAGTTTTGATATAATTAATGTTCTTTCGCAATACGTAGATAGCATTATATGTGTTCTATTCTTCTTGATCTAGACTAATAACTATCCACAGTAACTCAATGTCTGTCAAAGGATCTCATAGTAAATCTTCAATTTGTATAACCTTTGTTTTAAATCTGTGGAGCTTTTCTCCCCGGGCCTCCACTGAAAATGGAAATTATCCAGCTGGACTAGCCCGGTCAACAAATGTAAAATAAAAATAAAATAAATAAAATAACTAAATGTGAATTAAGTGAACCACAGTCAGACACACTATGACTTTAACAGGTTGTAAAAGTTTCACAACTTTTCAGTAAACTGAGCACTTGACAGTACATATTGTTTATATATATATATATATATATATATATATATATATATATATATATATATATATATATATATACATATATATATATATATATATATATGTGTGTGTGTGTGTGTGTGTGTGTGTGTGTACATGCATATATATATATATATATATATATATATATATATATATACATATATATATATATATATATATATATATATATATATATATATACATATATATATATATATATATATATATATATATATATATATATATATATATACACACACACACACACACACACACACACACACACACGCACACATATGTATTCTTTCCATTAAATTGACAACTTTAAACTGTATTAACCATAGATGTACAGATAACAACAAAATTAAATAATAGTGTGAGGCAAAAATAATGCTTTATACAGAGTAACAGAAATTATACAGATGAAGTTAGAATACATGCACTTACATTTCAAAAACTGCATTGCTGAAATGGTAGTATACATTTGGTCAAAGAGACTACTGCACGTGTAAGAGAAACATATGCAATAAGTAGCATTAGGTGACATTTAAAGGTGTGACATCCAGAGGTTTGCTGCAGGCCTTCGGAAAGGATGCAGGCCTCATCTTCTACCTATACCACTAAATGGGGAAAAGGGCATCTAACTCAAGACAGTAATATTAAGAACTTGGTAAAAGTTATTCTATTTATCATGTAATTCCACATTTATCATTGTTTCTTAAAATGCTTTGGCCAGAATGACTACTTCTAAAGTAAACATACAAGAAGAATACTGGATTATTTCTAGTTACAGTTTAAGCCTTAAATGAAATCATTCGTAAGTTTCAAACTATGTGCAAGGCAACTGTTTTGAATGCAGAATGAACTAAACTAGCCACTATACTTACCATTAATACATTATAAATTCTGCTTCAACACTGCATGTGATACCACTCAGATTTCAATTAATTTTGAAGGCATCAGCAGCTAAGCAGAGCAGGTCAACTCACTCCTAATGTAAGAGCCTAATTCCAAAACTGTTGCTCTCAGTCTAGACCTACCTTGATTCTAAAACAACTGCTCTTGGTGTAAGTGACTTACTGCTGTGTAAGGTCTATCTATAAACAGATTTAGACAGTGGACCAGAATCCAAAACACTTGCTCTCGATGATAAGTGACTTCCTCCAATATATACAGTGGAATACACTAGAGTACACCCTGCTTTATTGGAAATGCTGCAAGCTTGCATATCTGCAAGTTAAATGGCACATGGGTTACTCACTCTAAAGACCTTAACCTGGTATGTGACATTATTAGAACCTGCTGGAGGGACAGATTTGTCTCCCAGAGGTTA
Organism: Protopterus annectens; assembly: GCF_019279795.1. Taxonomy (NCBI): domain Eukaryota; kingdom Metazoa; phylum Chordata; order Ceratodontiformes; family Protopteridae; genus Protopterus; species Protopterus annectens. The sequence continues at coordinate 556,389,366 of NC_056743.1, read as the reverse complement.
CCACACCTTTGGAACAGACTCCCACTTCATGTCAAATAGAGCACCTCATTGGCTCTCTTCAAATGTAATCTGGATGATTGGATGGGTAACTGTAAAATCACCTGTGTCGCTCTAGGACAAGGGCAAATTGATACTGATCATAGAAATAACGGTTGAACTTGACTAGGCTTGTAAGGGCCCTGAGGTCATTAGCCTAGTAACTTCCTATGATCCTACAATCTTATAAAAAGGTTTACCACATATTTCTGAGATGTATGTAGTTCACAGATACAGATTAGAAACTATTTTAAAATACTGCTCCTGTATGCAATACTTTATATTTTCCTGCTGTTTCATTTCACATATATTTTGATGATTTAAATGTAAAGTTTACTCATCATATATTTCAGTTTCATTCTTTACCTTACTGACATTAGCATATCCATTCTATACTGCAACACCTTCATCTCTGTTTTATTATTTATCCAAGAATGGTAAAGCTATGAAAGAATGTGAAAGGTTCCAGGGAGTGTGGGGTCAAACTATTCAAATAGCCATGCATCTGTCTATCTATGTCTGTCTATATATTTATCTGTCTATCTGCGTCTTGTCTATGTATTTATCTGTCATTTTGCCTAGATAGAACCTGTAAAGCATTTAATCATATACAAATACAAAATGTACTTTCTCCTGTAATGAAGCCAGGTTTATGAAGCACTATTCATCAGCAAGAGCTTCCTGCAAAAAAAAAAAGCTAAATAATGTGTGCTAAAGGCCACGTACAACACAAGATCTTACTCATAGAATTCAAGGGCTTTGAGCACGCCTGCGAAATAGGCTAAACTCTGTCGTCACAGACTAGTTTTCTATCTCTGTGCCATCTCAGTTACGGTTATTTCTGTCAATGGGAATGAAAGCATGACCTGAGGTCAGACCTCTCTGATGCTTATTAGCTGTAATTAAGTTGATTTCTCTTGTGTAAATAGGCACGTTTATCTTCCTGAACTGATAGAATTGCATTTCTGTCTTGGGCAGTGTTTATATTATTTCAGCTGGCAAACTTCCAACTGGTATTTTCTGGCAAGCTTTTTGCCCCCTTAGAAACTGACTTTAAGTACCTTTTTTAAGGTTTCCCTTTCTCTTTCACAGGAGCTAGATTTATTAACTTTTCTCAGGACTTTAGAGGTCATGGATATGGCTCATGATCTCATGACCTTCTTCCTCAGTTCATGTCAGAGATTATCAAAATGAGTCACAAACTTCATTTATAATTATTTATTACATATATAAATAAAATAAATAAATAAATAAAATAAATTTGGGAAGATATCAGTAACCTACACAGCACAATATGAAAGGGGTTTTGAGCAGGTAATTAACAGTATCATTATAATTCTTGCTGTTACCATTTTGATGTCATGACTCATATGCACCTTTTGGATATAGTAATCTTATGTGGGCCAGGTGTGTCTGTGTGTGTGTGTGTGTGTGTGTGTGTGTGTGTGTGTGTGTGTGTGTGTGTTTGCATGTTCGAGTGTTGGTATGTGCATGAATGCATGCATGTATGTGTGTAAGTGTGTGTGTCGTACATCTCAACTATCCAACTTTTTGCAGAATGTCCAGATTTTTGCCTCATATTTTTTGTCTGCTCATCATAAAATGTATGGTTTTCTAGCAAAATCACCAAGGATTGACGTCACTATATAATGACATACAGTGGATTTAAAAAGTGTACACACCCTGTTAAAATGTCATTATTTTTTGTGATATATAAAAATGAGACCACAAAAAAAATAATTTCAAAACCTTTCCCACCTTTAATGTGACCTATAACCTGTACAATTCAATTAAAAACAAATCTGTTAGAGGAAAAAAATATAAAAAATAAAAAAGCGTACAATAAGCTGGTTGCATAAGTGTGGACACCCTTAAACTAATACTTTGTTGAAGCACCTTTTGATTTAATTACAGCATTCAGTCTTCTTGGGTACACACCTGCCATCAATTAAAGAGACTCTGATTAACCCCAAATAAAGTTTAGCTGTCCTAGTAGACAACTGCCTGGTAAATGGCACTGCTATGGGTTAGGCTTATAAAGGCTCCAGGGCCGTTGGCCTAGTACACACCTATAAACCTATCTTCATGTCTGGTGTATTACAAAAAAGGTAAAGGCAACTCATAAACTCTTTGAAAAGAAAATATACTTTATTAAATCAGTGAGAATCCTATGAACACAATGTTGCTGAATGACAACTTTAACAGTGTTAAAAAAAACACATGCTGCACTTCCCATTCCTCACACACCACTCAAAATAAATATGAAAACTGGCTAGACAATGGATGTCTTTTACCAGAGATGTACACCATACACTATACTACTATCCAGGGACAACAAAATAATATACCTGCCTAACACAAAGGTTCACACTTAAGTTGGTACCTTTTCCTAAAATTCTTGTCATTACAGGTCAATATTAGTAAAAGGAAGTTCATAAAGCACAATGTAGGGACCATCTGAGACTGCACATTCAGTTGTCCCAATAACCTCTGGAAAATGTAACATATAACTCCACACTAATATTAACACCACTGAACCTTATCATGCACCCTAGACAGAGGCTGTTACATACCAATCAACATGTCTTTGAACTACTTAAATGCTGTAATGTTAACTAATGTTGCTCCCATGTACATCTGTATTACAAACAATGCAGGGAACTATTTATATGTTTCTGAAATATGCAATAATTCACAAATAGTCGGTGCTTGCCAACTATTATTATAATCTTTATAGACACTGTAAGCATTGTTGGCTATTCATGTTTGAAAAATTAAAAGTAGGGGTCTACAAATATAAAAGTACACGTCAATCACTTGTCTTTTTATCAGAATTACAACTTGACCCTACATCCGCGGTGGTGCAGTGGTAGCGTTTTTGCCTCACAGCAAGAGGTTCTCCCATTCGATTGTCGGCTGGAGTGTGGGGAGTGCCTTCTGTGTGGAGTCTGCATGTCCTTCCCACGGTTGAGTGGGCATTTGAAAGACATGCGTAAATGGGCGTGCCTTGGTTGAAGGTTGAACGTCGAGCTGGCACCTCCGTGTTCATGAAAATCTACTGCCAATCATTAGCGGATCGGAGTTCCGCTGTGGCGACCCCTAACCGTGAAAAGCCGAAAGACAAACAACAACAACTTGACCCTACCTGGATGTCCTTGCAAAATTCTGTTATCAGAGTGGATAAACTTAATCCAAATAATAAAGCGTTATCATGGTATATGAACAATATGAACAACAGATGAGCACACTCACTTCACCCTAGATTTTGTATTTTAAGTCACTTATCTCGAAGAAGCAGTTTGCAGAATGTCCAGCAATATATACTATTTGAAAATGTTATGAATTCATTTAGTCATGTGAGATAATCCAGGAAGTTTGAAGAACCATGTAACAGCAAACAAATGACAACATACAGGTTTATTTTCCTGCAGAATATACACCCATAGAAGTTCTATAAAACATAAAAAGCAATCACAACAGGGCTTCCCAGTTTATAAGCACTACTCTTTCAACAATTGCTTTGATTGATATTTTGCTTCCAGATTATAGACTCTTTCCTCTAAAATGCCCATGGGGAATTATTGTTAACAAACATGCATATTTAACTTTGAAGTAAAAACAGCATATTGAAAAGCAACATTTTAGCATTAGTAATGCATTTTATATCAGTCATCATAGGAAACCAGTCTAACAGCACTTTATATAGAAGAATTATTCAAGACAATGATGATATTGTTAGCATGTATTATCATAAAGGGGATCTTGTGATTTGAAAACATCATGAAATATTGAACTAATAATAATGGCAATATTATGCCCATCCTTGTCCAGTCCCATGGCACAGAAGGATAAATTCATTTCTGTGCTCCATACAACCAATATTTGACTAGTGGCATGGATATTGGAGGGACTGGATGAGGGGAGAAGGGGAGTGAGTGGCTGATGGTTAGCCCACCCATCCTGAGGAAGGGCGCTACCAATGCTTGTTGCAATAGCAGCATTAAGAACCTGACAAGCTCAAGTCTGCAAGCAGTATACCATTTGCTTGGGAAGTTACTTACATGTGGAAATGTGCATGTACTTCCCATAGGCAGTGACTGCTGAGCTCACAATACTGCCACTGAGTGAAGGGGGGTTAGGGCACACTCTCTGGCAGCAGTTTGATGCTGTACCAATGTCCTTCACCAACTCATCAGCCCTTGCTATGGCTGGGGTTGAGCCAGGGCAAGGCTAAGGCAGGTCCAGTAGACCCAGTGATGGAGAAAACGAGGTGGTAGCAGTTGATGGTTAGCTGTAGACAGGGGTAAAGCAAAACAAAATCTGATCATATAAAGTCTTTTGAGTTCCATTGCTTTTCAAACCAAGATCATTTCACAAATACAAGTACCAAAGAAAATCACACATTCTAAATGCACCACCACTGCACCCCCATTTTTGTCCCTTTTAAGGAGTCTTCCTTAAGTGAGCCCCAAACTTCTGTTAAACGCAACCTCAGAAACTTCATGCAGTCTGAACTACACTTGAAACTGACGTACATTGTGCTCATTCTTTAATGCTTCCATTGAAAAAGTACCCCTTCTATTCCACCTTCAGGAAATAAGACTTTTTGTTTTTGCTTTTACACTATGAGCCTAAATGTTCGACATGTCCGATTTACAAAAGGATGTTATGACACTTGTCATTGTGAAAATCTGACTCAAAGGTAATCTTTGCACAGTAACCATAAACACACCTAAATATAATTATACAAAAACAGTATTGTTGATTAATACCTGAGATACAAGGTAATGTTATCATTCAGTTTCAGTTAACAAATACAAGCACCAAAGACCATCACAAATACTAACTGCAGCACTATTAGATTGCAGTTTGTGTCCCTTTTAAGGAGTTCTTATGTGAGCTCCATATTTCTGTTATCAGATGCAAGCTCAGAAATGTTACACTGTCTAAACATGGCAATGCTTGTAAACTATTTTTTGGGACTCAAAAAGAATATTTATATACAGTCTAACATTAAATAATTGTTACTCCCATAAACCTATATTTTATATTGAAAATATCTGTTTTTTTTTATAATCCTAATGTTCTATATTTCGGGTCCAGATTATCCACTTGCAGTGTTGACAGTCACATCTCATATGCAGATTTGTTATAACATAAGCCATTTGATGAAATTACTTTTTTATCAGGATCTCTATGTGTTCACTATTCTGGTTTGTAAAATAGGGTCACAAGATAAAAATACTGAAACTCTGGGACAAAAATAGTTTGAGATGCCAAGCTTATAAGGATACTTTACACTTGGCTAATGCAGCCTAGTTGTAACTTTCATTATCGTGACTTGGAAATTAGAACAGAAATTTGACAACTGTCATGTGAAAAAATCAGGCCAAGAGTGCCATTATAAGATGGTAATGTTAATATTTTTGGGTGGAACTCTTTGTATTTAACTTGCTAATACGGGCTCATAATGTTAGAAGTTATAGATATTCTGTCCAAATGTTACAAAATATTTATTTCTTCGAAATTGTTTCTCTACTATACAGAGAAAGCTCAAATGAGAAACAAATCTGTCTCTCATCAACAACACTGTTACTGGTCAAAATGCAGGAAGATCACAAAATGCTTACACCAAGGAGTGACTCAGGTGTTAAAAGATGATCTATCATTCATCAGAGACAACATCATAGGCTAGAATATTGAGAGAATACTATGTGTTACCATTAGGAAGTCGCATAGTTTCCAGACGTATTTGCTGCTCTATACTCATGGCAGCCCCTTAGGTAAGAGTGCTCATACAGCAGTACTTTCTGTCATCAAGGACTGACATAGATATCAGAGGGAGGGATGATATTATTGTTAATTAATGCCAGAAAACTACATGGTAATTTCAGGATGCATGACACCTGTGAGAAACTGATTCTGGATGATGCCATAATACAAACAAAAAATTATTGACTTTAACAAATGGCTTAGCTTCTGGTGTCAGTCCAAGGGAATCCAATATCTGTCAGCCTGGGAAGACATGGTCAACAGGCCATGCTGCTTTGCCAAAGATGGTTTGCACCTGTCTCTAGGCTTTTGGATACTGGAAAAGGTATTAGCCACCCCTATTGTGCCTTTTTTAGGCAGTGTCAAAATAACCACCCAGCATAACAAAATCCGTACTAGATAAACTCAAGGTACTGCTGCTTAATGCTAAGAGTCTAAACAAGAAACTGATGTCTGTGTAGTTACCAAGACATGGTTCAAAGGCATGGAAAGCACCCTTGTTGTGCAGGGCTACAATGCCATCAAACCACAAACTGACCATGAAAGAACCAAAGGAAGAGATGTATCCATCTTCATTAAGGATAAGTAGACCTTGAGACTGGTCACACAGTATAGCTCTCTTGAGCTACTCCATGTCCAATTAACTATAAGCAAACCCCCTACAATATCTTACCTAGCTATAGGTCCCCAACCATGAAACAGGAAAAGCATACCGCATACCTGGACTTACTGCAGTCACTTGCCATAATTCCAACACCTTACTCATAGGTGATTTTAATTATCCTACCATTGACTGGGAAACATACACGACCACAAACATGCTGACAGAGAGGTTCTTGGACTCTGTAAATGCAAATGCTCTGGAACAGCTAGTCAGCACACCCACAAGAGGCTCAAATGTCCTGGACATAGTACTCACTAACATGGGATAGCATTGCACCCCCCATGTAATGTCCTCCCTGGTAAGATCAGACCATAAATCAGTCTCATTCACCAAATACCCCATCAAGCTCAAAAGCTTAAGGATTTTTCAAAGACAATGTACTTCCTACTAAATGATGGTATAAGAAGTTTCAAAGCCCCCTCGAACACAGATAACATGGACTCCTATGCAGAGGTGTACATTAATGCCCTGTGTAACCACTTAAGCAGTTGTGTAGAATCAGTTGCACCTGACTGGATTAAAACCAGGTATTGAAAAAAAAAACAAGTCACCCTGGTAGACCCCTCGTATAAATAGGCTATACAACAACAGAATGAAGCTAATGTCCAAGAACAAGAACGAACTGGCTCAGCAGAGGAAGAAAACCCTCTCTAGCTTAAACAAACAAACAAACAAACAAACAAATTCAAGATCATGTCAAGCCCTCCAAAGTTAATTATGAAGCAAAAACAGCTTCTCTAACTAAGGATAATCACAAGACATTCTTTAACTACTTCCGAAATCTAAAAGGGAATACCCAGCTATGCAATGAAATGGTTGTGGATGGCACCACCCATGCTCATCCAAAGATAATAGCCAACCTGTTAGCTGACAAATTTCACCCCCAGTCCCCTCCAGGCATCCTACAAAGTATACCTACCACCATTCCTCAGCCTATTATCTCAAGAGAGCAGGTCATCTCAGTGCTCTCCAAGGCAAAAAACAAGGCATCAATGGGACCAGACAACATCCCAGGTTGCCTTTTAAACAACTTAAAGCATGACCTAGCAAACCCACTTAGATCCCTGTTTAACCACAGCCTGACAACTGGCAATATTCCAGCAGAATGGAGAACAGCAGCAGTAATCTCTTTGCACAAAGGGGGACCATCAACTGATCCTAGGAATTATAGGTCCATAAAATTGACTAGCCTCATCTACAAGGCCATGAAAAGCATCATTATAAACCTTATTAACAAGGACATAGATAATCTCCAAACTCTGGACACAACCCAGTTTAGAGTCATTAAAGGTAGCTCATGCTGTTAAACATGGCTGACTTCTTTGAGAAAGTTACCAAGACCCTGGACGTGGAAAAGACAGTGCATACCACCTATCTTAACTTAGCCACGACATCTGACACAATCCCCTACTCAGGTATTATAGAGAACCTCTCCCACTTGGGAATTAGCCCCTACATTACCGGATGAGTAGAAAATCGGCTCATCAACAAGGCACATACTATCAAAGTGGGTGGCCTCACCTCTAGCAAAAGACCAGTCACCAGTGGCATACCACAGGGCTTTGTGCTTTGTGCTGGGTGCCATACTGAATGGAATTTATTTTTCAGAAGTCCAGGCAAACTTGGATGGCTTGTTGTTGACCAAGTTCACTGACTATTGCAAACTGGGAGTAATCACTGTGTTCCCAGTAATGTTAATATACTGCAGACAGGGTTAATGCAGACAAATGATTGGTGCCAAAACTATGGATTAAAGTTAAATGCAAAAAAAATTCATTATTATTCCCTTTGGTAAAGCTGATGTCCCTGCTAATTACATCATAGATGGTACACCGCTAAGTGGAGACCAAGTTATACATGATCTGGGTATGCAGATTGATAGGTTGATAGCAATCTGAACTTTGACCACCATGTATACAGAGTAGTAAGGAAACCCTTCTATGTGGCACATCTTATAAGTAAAGACATCACAACTAGATCTAAGGATGTTATAATTCCATTATACTCGGCCCTCATCAGACCAATAAGTGAACAGAATGTTCCCTTTTGCATGTATCTCACCAGACACCTACAACAATTGGAGAGATCACAGAGGTTTCTCACCAAAAAATTACAGGGTACACAAAACAAGCCTTATCCAGAAAGACTGAAAGCCCTGCCCTGTCACTGTATTCTGTCTCCTACAGGTTGCTAAGGGGTGACCTGTGCCTGGCTTACCGAGCCAGTCTCTGAACTGGCCCTGTTGGAAATGCTACACATTTATAAATCAAACTGCAGGAGGGTCACTCACTCCAGGGATCTTAAGCTAGCCTCTGACATGAACAGGTCATGCTGGAGAGATAGATACATCTCCCAGAGACTGCACTTCTTTGGAACAAGCTTCAAATTCATGTGAAACAGAGCCTCTCCCTGACCCTCTTCAAATGCAACCTAGATCAATGGATAGCTGACTACAAATTCACTCCTGGGGTGGCATCCATGTCCCTCATGGACAGAGGAAGTTGGTATCAACTACCATAGACCCTTACCTCTGCAAACTTCACACACCTAACCACCGACAATTGAAGCCATTTGGGATAAATATTGCTAGTCTTGTGAGGACTCTAGGGTCGTTAGCATAGTAACCTCCTATGAACCTATGAACTTATGTCTCTCATCAGTAACAAAGTCATATGTCAGTAGCACAGTTTGCACATAGATGCTTTGCTGTCTTATTAATAGTATTGCCATGACTCTGAATTGTGACATAATATTACAAGTTTCCAGGGAGTAGCAAAGCTGCCTATGAGATGTTCTGCGTAAATAAATAAATTAATAAATAAATTATATTTTTAATATTTAATATTATTATTTAATTAATAGTACTTCAGAAGGTGGTTATGGTTCTAGAGCACTTCCAAATACTTGCATATAACAGCAGCTCAGCTGTTAGGGAGAGATACTTTGTGCATTCCTTAGTGGCATTTGCATAGGTCAAAAGTGTGACAAAGCATTGCATGTCACCATCAAATAATAGCACAGTTCTAAAGCAGATGTACGGTCCTCATCTTTAGCATTGTCTTAGGTCAAACATGTTTAAAAACTGCATTCTTCCAGCAAGAAGCAACACCATTTTCATCCAATGTGTTGCCTTACATAAATAATATTTCTATACATCAGAATGATATCAGAGGTGCAATCAAATGTTATCACACCTCCAGATGCCTTCTCATAAATTGCATTTCTCTTTATCATAATGGTACCAGAGCACTGAATGCTGTTTTTAATGAATAGTACAATTTATGCATGAAAAGCAGTGTTCTTCAGGAGGGAGAAGAACAGCTGCCATTGCAGCGGTATGTGGTATATATGTGGTATGTCTTCTTTATATAGCACTGTTATGGGGTAGAATGGTGTCAGTCAGCTTGCATGCTGCAATATTAAAAGTTGCAAGTCTGTCAGACAGATGCACTTCTTGCCTTGTAACTGGCACTGCTGTACGCCACGAATGGCGTCACAGTACTACATGTATTACCATGGTGTAATGCATCTGTCACATGGTTTGTTCATCACTGGTGGTGTGCAAGTGTCAGTGTCATCTTAACTTATTAGCACCTCTGCCCTGCGGGATGTCACACTTCTAGCAGTCCACAATCATTCTTACATTCCAGAGCAATTTCTGACAAATCAAGTTAAAAAATGTGACTACTAAAAGTGTTCGTGTACCAGTAGCTTGTGACACACTTGCCTGCCACCACTCACTTGTGTTGGCAAGTGCAGTAAGTCTCACTAACTCAGTGCCCATGAAGTTACCAAAGGCTAACTATACCTACCAGAGCCCTGACCCTAACCTTAAGAACTGCCACCCATTCCCTAAACCTAACTCCTGATCAGTTCCTAAATGTAAAATCCCTTTCTTTTCCCGAAATCTAATTTCCAAATTGCTCCCTAAACCTAAAATCCCCTCCCCTTTCATAATCCTAACCTTCCAATCCCCTCTATACATGCCATTAGCCTACCCCCTCACTCTTCCTAAAAACTAAACTCCCTCTTCCTGTATCCCCCCCCACTCAGCACATTGATGATCTTTATATCAATACTGTAATATAACGCACAGGTACCTAAATGATATTTTCTTTAACGTTTCACAGATAACTTGTCATACTTGTTTTTTTCTAGACTTATGTTGTCAGGACACTTTTGCTTGACAGTCATGTTTTCGCATAACAACAAGACATTTCTAAGTGTTTGTTTATTCAGATATTTGCAGAAATGTGAAGAAGTATTCTTAAATATGTAATTAGCAATACAAATAATACTGAATGGTGTGCATCTTTCAATACTAATATCAATGCTAATATCTGTGGCAGGTTTCTTCTGCAACAGTTTGCAAGTCATTTGGTTTTGGAAATGTTAAGTAGACATAGATGTATAACATATTTTCATAAAACTAGTAAAATCAGGCACCACGGAAGCAATAGAAGCCGGCAAATAAAATCGGCAAATAAATCACAACAGTACGAAATAAAATAAAAGAAAAAACTTTTAATGTGAGCGCTTTCGGCAAGTACATTAACTTGCCTTCATCAGACAAACAGTTTTTACAAAACATCAGGTTCTCTTTATATGCTATTAGGCCAAGTCAATTAATAAATCAGCCTAAATAACAAGGGAACGATTTTAAAGCATTCTCAACACAATAAACACGAAATAATGATAAATTTCAATGTAAGTCCGATACAACCATGTAAAACCTACCTATTAAAAAGAAACCAATGATAGTCAAAAAATGCAGATGTTCCAAAGAAAAAACTAATAAACAAAAAATATATTTATATACACATTCCAAAGTCTTATTCACATTAAAAATATAAATGAGCCACTGGTAGATGTTGTTATTACCTGAATATATATTCACATAGTTCCCAAAGCAATAAACTGAAGACTTACCAATGTATAGATGTCTAAAAAATATATATAAAAAAAATAGAAATAAACAATAATAATGTTGAATGTCCAACTAAATAAACCAAAAATTTGTATATGTATGAACAAATTAATGTCATCTTTTAAGAGCCAAATATCTCAACATGCATTTAATAGAGAGATTCTCATTCAAACCTGGGAAAACTTGTGCTCTTGTCTTAATCTGCCACATAAGCTCATCAATTTCGAGGAGGACTTGCCAGGGTCCTCCTCTTAATATCAGTTCTTCTATGTTGTAGGATTGCAAACTTAAAGGCATGTTCAGGATGATCTAAAATGTGTTTAGCCAGTACATTATTGGGATAATTTTTACTTATAGAATAACAATGTTCATAAATGCGTTGTTTTAATTTCCTTTCGGTTTTACCGATGTAGAATGCATCACATAGAGTGCACAAGGCCACGTACGTAACTCCCTTGGACTCACAATTGTATCTATAATTAATTTTATACATTTTGTTGTTAATAGAAATTTGATTGGTCACAAAAATATGTTTACAATAAGAACATGCTCCGCATTTAAACATACCTTTAGTTCTATTTGTACTTTCTCTTTTTCTCTCCAGGAGGGATTTCAGATTTTGGCCTCGCCTATATGTTATTCCGGGCCAAACTCCTAGAGCTTTAGATAGCCTTTCATCTCTTAATTCTATAATTAGCAATGCAAATAACACTGAATGGTGTGTAATCTTTCAATACCAATATCCGCAGCAGGTTTCTTCTGCATCATCTATGGTTTTACCTGATGCTATGCAACAGTTTGCAAGTCATTTGGTTTTGGAAATGTTAAGTAGACATAGAAATATAGCATATATTCATAAATAGAAATATCTCTAGTAGAAAGTACTATAACTGCACAGTTACAGTATGTTTTCATGTCTCATATCATGGCAGTTCACATCATGCCTCTCAATGATATGTTGCTCTCTGGTTTGAAAATATGAACATACGCATGAACATATGAAAAACAAGTGACAAACAGTGAGTAATATTTCCACTGCAGGACATTCTAGATTAACAATCTTATAGTCATTTTGCAACTTACAGTGGATATAAAATGTTTGCACACCCATGTTAAAATGCCAGTTTTTTGTGATATAAAAAATTAGACCACAATAAATCATTTCAAAACTTTTCCCACCTTTAATGTGACCTAAAACCTGTACAATTCAATTGAAAAACAAATCTGTTAGGGGAAAAATATAAAAAATAAAAAACGTACAATACACTGGTTGCATAAGTCTGCATACACTTAAACTAATACTTTGTTGTGTGTGCACACTCTTAAACTAATACTTTCTTGAAGCAACTTTTGATTTAATTACAGCATTCAGTCTTCTTGGGTACACACCTGCCATCAATTAAAGAGACTCTGATTAACCCCAAATAAAGTTCAGCTGTCCTAGTAGGATTTTCCTGACATTTACTCAGTTGCTTGCTACAGCAAGAGCCATGGTTCACAGAGAGCTTGCAAAGCATGAAAGGGATCTCATTGTTGAAAGGTATCAGTCAGGAGAAGGGTACAAAAAATTTCCACAGCATTGGATATACCATGGAACACAGTGAAGACAGTCATCAAAAAGTGGAGAAAATATGGGACAACAGTGACGTTGCAAAGAACTTGTCGTCCCCCCAAAACTGATGAAAAGACAAGAAGAAAATTGGTCAGGGAGGCTGCCAAGAGACCTACAGCAAAACTGAAGGAGCTGCAGGATTTCTGGCAAGTACTGGTTGGGTTGTGTACTACATGTGACAACAATCTCCCATATTCTCCATATGTCTGGACTATGGGGTAAGGTTACAAGACGGAAGCCTTTTCTTACACAGAAAAACATCCAGGCCCGGCTAAAATTTGCAAAACAATACATCAAGTCTCCCAAAAGCATGTGGGAAAATGAGTTATGGTCCGATGAGGCCAAGGTTGAACTTTTTGGCCACAATTCCAAAAGGTATGTTTGGCGCAAAAGCAATACTTCACATTGCCAAAGAACACCATCCCCACAGTGAAGCATGGTGGTGGCAGTATCATGCTTTGGGGTTGCTTTTCTTCAGCTGGAACTGGGGCTGTAGTCAAGGTGGAGGGAATTATGAACAGTTCCAAATACCAGACGTTTTGGCCCAAAACCTTCAGGCGTCAGCTAGAAAGCTGAAGATGAAGAGGAATTTCACCTTCCAACATGACAATGACCCAAAGCATACATCTAAATCAACAAAAGAATGGCTTCACCAGAAGAAAATTAAAGTTTTGGAATAGCCCATCCAGAGCTCAGACCTAAATCCAATAGAAAATCTGTGAGGTGACCTGAAGAGGGCTGTGCACAAGAGATGCCTTCACAATCTGACAGATTTGGAGCACTTTTGCAAGGAAGAGTGGGCAAGTATTGCCAAGTCAAGATGTGCCATGCTGATAGATTCCTACCCAAGAAGACTGAATGTTGTAATTAAATCAAAAGGTGCTTCAAAAAGTATAAGTTTAAGGATGAGCACACTTATGCAACCAGATTTTTGTATTTTTTTAATTTTTTTATATTTTTTCCTCTTAATAGATTTGTTTGTTTTTCAATTGAATTGTACAGGTTATAGGTCACATTAAAGGTGGGAAAACTTTTGAAATTATTTATTGTGGTCTCATTTTTTATATCACAAAAACCTGGTATTTTAACAGGGGTGTATACACTTTTTATATCCACTGTATATCTTACCATTTCTATTACTACTTATTATTAATTATTGGTAGATAAGTCACTTAGTTATGGATGACCCCCCACCCCCACCCCCATATGTCCTGGCACCATAAAGAACAGTGGGTGTTAACTGAAGTATACAAAAAAGGTACTACTGGCTTGAATGAGTTAAAAGATTACTTTTATTTTATTTATTTAAATTTGTTGACGGGAGTGTCCGACTGGACGTAGGTCCATTTTCAGTGGAGGCCCGGGGAGAAAAGCTCCACAGTTAAAATAAACAGACAGTATTTACATTGGATTACATAGTGATTAACAATTTACATAGCAATTACTTACAACATATTTACAGATGAAGAACATAGTACATCAGTAGACAACTAGAATCTTTATCTGTGAAGTGCATACCAGACATTAACAAATGTTACAAGAAGAAGAAGTTTGTTACATTACCATCTTAGGTACTGTGAAATTAGCCATCAGGCTGGAACTGCACATTGGTGGTGACATAGTTAAAAAGCTTGGGCCGACTGTTTTAAATGTTCATTAATTTATTCATTTTTTTTGTTACAATAGAAAGGTTGAAAAGTACGTAAGCAAATAAAGAAGTAATTTAAGGGTGAAGGAACCTGCTTTTCTGAAAAAGTTTGGATGAAATTTTCTTTCAGAACACTATGCTTTGGCTGTAGATTTAATTAATAATTTATAATCTGTGAAGATGTAAATTTTCTAAAATAGGATTCTGTGGGATAATCCTTAGATGAAGTCTGTAAATGAGATAAAGAAGTTAATGTTGGAATAGTAGCGGTGCTGGTGGTGGACATTGCTGGTATGCTGGTGTGGTTTATATGGTTATTTATAATATATTGAGGTCATTATTATTAGCCCTCAAACTGTGATTTTTTGTTTATGTTTGTGCTTGTACCAATACCTGTCAGTTTTGACCAGTACTGCCTTAAGCTACATAGAAACAATACACATTTTTGTCTAAAATTAATAACTATGACCTCTTTTATAATGATTCAGGCAGTATGTCTTACTTTTATGAAAGTGACATATTTCATTGGAAATGAAGTTTGCTTTCATATTTTCTAGTAAAAAAATTGTAGTTATCTAATACCATTATGACTTTTGAACCATTTTGTTTCTATCACCATAGATTACTCTGAATTTTTAAAAGAATTAAGTAGATAAAGGCACTTCTGTATCAGTAAGTAAGTAAGTAAGCAACAGGAGTCCAGACCTGTTTTTCTAAGCTTAGAGTGAGTTATTAGTTAGGTTCTCAGTGTATCAATAGACCAAAGAAGTCAGGGTTTCTGTTTTCATAAAAAGACCAGTGTAACAACATTGGTAAGTGGCCACTCATGACACTTAATTCTTGATCAGCACAAAGGCACAATTCTGGGATCTGTGTCATTATGTATTTTCAAAGAGAATGATTATTATTTATTTTGTATCCTCTATGCATGCTTATTAGACGAATAATGTTATGGAAAGTACACAGGTCAATACAAAACATCTATAAGAGGTTACAAATAAGATCTCCAAGGATAAGGAATTTATGTTTTGATTTCAAGAACTGATTATATCTAGAATTGATGACAGAGGGTTAATAGTAACTGGGAGAGGTTTACCTGCAAATACCAGGTTAATTTTAATTGAATTTTCTAAAATTAACTGCGGTGGTAGTGCTGCGGTAGCATTGTCGCCTCACAATAAGATGTTGTCCTGTTCGATTCACAGCTAGAGCGTCTTTTGCGTGGAGACATGCGTGAATGGGCGAACCTTCGTTGAAGGTTGTGCGTTAGGGCTGGCAACTCAGTACGTAAAAATCTACTGCCAATCATTAGCGGACCGGAGTTCCGCTGTGGCGACCCCTAACCAGGAAAGACACAACAAGGTGGGCTTCTTGCCAATTGGGGGGGGAGGGTCTTCTGCAAGGTTTCAGTTGAAATGGATACATTAGTAAAGAGTTGTGTTTTTAATTAGTGGCATTACACTACCTTCAACAATTGTATCCGGCCTGTCATTTCAAAATACTATCCCATTAGCAGGTGCGACAGCAATAAGGGTGAGTGTGGACTTAAGCTAGGCTTCTAAGATAATTATGGAGTTTGTATTTTTCTGAAAGCAACCATGATTCAAGTAGTTTTATAATATTTATAATGTTACAGATGTTATGCAATATATTTTGAGTTTCCTGCTTAAGTCATGCTACAAGCTATATGTGTTGAGTGTTCTGGAGTTATGCTGTTTTAAGTATTATAGTGGGTTATATCCTGGAACAGATAACTACAGTTATGGCGTGTGTCTAGGTAGCTGTCTGTTTGTTTGTAATCAGTTAGAATGTCTCCAATATGGGATAAAACTATAGTCAGCATTTCTCACACATGCATTTAGTAAAATGATTCTGTATAAGCTGACGTTCATCATTTTTGTCATATTGTATAATAAAATAATACATCCATGTGGCTATGCTTAAAATGAGTCTACACCATTGTTTCTACATTTGTTTATATGTGTGTAACTGATTACTACTGCAGTTATAGTGCTTAAAATTAGGAGTATCTGTAACTTGGTAGTAATAATAAAATATTTATTTGACTTCCAGCTCTCTGAAGAACCTGATTTGACTTTCTCAGACTACATTGTTTCCAGCCTAATTTGAATGAGCTTAAGGCTGTCTGGTAGCAAATGATATACAGTTTTAAAACACGTGTTTTTGCATAGAGGCTGTACTGTTCCTGCATACTCAATATGAGGAATCTGTTGCTATAAACACAAAATTCTCTGAGGTCACACAAACTCAGAGAAAGGGGAGAATGGTGTAAATTCAGAGTTAGTGGGAGTAAAGCCCTATATTGAGGGTATACAGAAGCACAGTCATCTCCAAAAAACTTTAGCTAGCCTTCATTTAACAGCCTGGTAGGGTGGTAGAACATTTGTCATTTTCGCATTGACTAGTCAGGTGAAAGTATAAGAAATTAGACTTGTCAAAATTTAACAAAAATGTTCAGATTCTCTCTGTGGGGTGGTTAATCTATGGGTTTGTGATCCTACCTAAGATGTGTTTAGAAATGACCATATGTTTAGGATGTGTTTAGGGATGAATATATGTGATAAGTAAATTAACTGGGAGCCATGCATTTGTAGTTGTGTCAAAATGAGTATTTAGTCACTGAAGGCCTGACAAAATAATATTTGTCTGTAATGTTGTATAAGTACCCTACAGAGTGTTCACATCCTATGGCATTCAAAGTACAATGACGGATTAGTAGCTTTGAGAAACTAAAAATGAATTTGAACTATCATTTTGCTCTTGATGTTTGTAAATTATTTTATAAGACCTTAACTTTGGGTTTCAGTGGCTTCTTATACAGGCTACACAGCATAGTTTCATTACATTAGCTGCGTGGGTTTTCTCCGGGTGCTCCGGTTTCCTCCCACATCCCAAAGTCATGCTGTAGGTGGATTGGACACTCTAAATTGGCCCTAGGCATGAGTGCATGCATATGTGTGCCTTCTGTGAAAGGTTGAAGCTGGGCTGGCAAGTCGTCACCATAAAACTCCACTGCCAGTCAAGAGTGGACAGGTGATCCGCTGTGGCGACCCCTAACCAGGAAAAGCCGAAAGAAGAAGAAGCTAGATAACAACCAGCTGAACATTTCATAGTTAGAATCCCTCATCTTTATTTTTAAACTTGCTATTTTTATTAGACGCAGTATTTAGTAGAAGTAATAATTGCTCATTTTGTTAATACGTTCCTGGTCAGTTACATACGTGTTTCTTGAATTTTGCAATTGCTTAACACAGATGTGTTGGTTTTGTTTGGAGTTTGTGGGATTGTACGAAGGGGTGAAGACTGATCTTTGACAGTCTTTTAATGGATGCACCATTTGCCACAAGGAGGTCTTCTTTCTGAAAAAAAAAATTATATAAGGGTGTACGGCAAAACTGTGAGCTATGATTTTGTGAACTGCACTTGGATTTGAAGTGGAATTCCATATGTAACTTTTTTCAGCTTCCCCCATGTAGAAAGAATTTCAGCCAAGAGTACATTTTTGCACTTTGTGGCAGTCACAGACACATCATTCCACAATGATTGCATGCTTCCTTATCTATGTTTATACAGATACTCTGGGGTACTGGAAAAAGCATACTCCCTGATCTGCATTGTAACCACCTAAATGAATCTTAATGTAGACAGAATCTGACATGAATCTTAGGAGAATGTTACTATGCCACCAGCATTGTGAATTCTATCTGAAAAATAACTTTGCGGTCACTGTCTGGGATTTCAAATTAGATTTTGTGTTGCAGTAAGCAGTTTTGCACACTGGGCAACCAAGTCCAGGATGAGGGTTATGCCGAAACACAATGAGTGTGGAAACCTAAGAAAATCTGTGGCCTGCATAATATGCAAATGGTGATATAATGAGATGGTAACGAGCAACATTATTAAAATGAGAGCAGCCAAGGATGCAAATAAAAGTAATCAATATGGCAGAGCAATTCAATATATTTTGTGTCAAGAGATGTTAACTCCAAAGAAGCTGACCACAACTAAAACAATGAGTTACAGGAGATGGACTATGAAAACGTTCACGGGATAGCACTAGTAAATCTGTAAATTTGTATATGCAAGAGGCTGTACCTATTGGCAGTAGTCATGGCATTGCATGTCATTGCCCTTGACAATACTGTCATCCATATGTTGCTGACATACAGTATCATGTTTGCCATGACACTGAAACTGTGGACTACCATGTGGACAGAGGCACTCTGTAGGAACTGGACAAAGTGTGTTGTTCTGATATGCAGACCCATGGGATACATGGAGCACCTATCCATGTAGATTCTAAGGTATGTGTGGCTTTCAGCATATTAGTTGCAGGGAACTTTCAGCAACAAATGGGGGGACATGGTGGGTGTATCCCAGGCATCTGCCTCAAGTATACTTCATAAGTATAAGTATACTTCATAATTACCTAAATGTCATGTTACGGCATGTGGTTGTGCATATGGGGCTACCATGTGCCTCAGAGAAAAAAAAACTAACACCATGATGGCTTTTTCTAACATAGCCTATTTCCCTGAGGTGCTGCAGGCAATAGATTTCACCAATATTGCATTAAATGCCTCACCAGGAAAGCAGGGAAGAAGGCATATTAACTTTACAGGGTTCTACTTTATCAATTGCCAGGTGGCCTGTAATGCATAGGGTATAATATACATTGTGTCAGCAGACGACCCAGGCAATGCTCATGATTTCCACATATGGCAGTAATGGTACCTATATCAGTGGTTTGTGCATGGGGATTTTACCCAAGGATACCTTATTTGTGATGCTGGATATGGCCTGGAGCCATGGATAATGACACCTATTAGAAATCTCCATACCATGGCAGAGAATAGCTATAACAATGTCTTGCCACTGACCTGCATAATTGCTGAATATATGTTTAGCCTGCTGAAGGTCTGTGTCCACTGTCTGGATGTATCTGGGGATGCTGTGCAGCATGAGCCAAACACACGCAGTGTCAAAATATGGTGGTAATTATAGCAGGGTAGACCCATTCAGGAGACGGAGAAGGAAGTCTCAGACTCAGCAGCAGAAGAGGCACCTGATGATCCTGTGGAAGAGCTGGCTGCAGGGGAGAACTGTGCTAGATTATGGTTGGTACAGTATGTTGTGCCAGTGGAAAAGATGCAGTGTCTAGTTCATACCTATGAATCAGAATAATACATTATAAAGAATAGTAAAAATGATGCATGAAGACCTACACCCATACAGTGCTGCAACACTTATTGATTGGGTACACTGTTCGTGAGGCACAGGCTACCCAAGTAACAGATTACAGAGGGCAGGACAGAGTTATCATCATATACACAGGTGGGAAGTGCCACAGTGGTGAGAGTCATGATGGATAATTGTTGGTGGGGTGGCATGTTAGCCTACTATTCTTTGCTCTGTGTGTCAGACGTGTGGGTGGGCTCTAAGACTGGGGTAGAGAAACCAGGTACAGGCTGCTGTGTTCATTGCTGTGTTATTGTGTATGGTGGTGGGCAGTGCAGAAGTCTGACTGAGCATGTGCTGGGACACGACCACAGTAGATATTACAGCATTGTGCCAGGATCTGGTGGACAGGACCTGAGCATCCACAGTAAAAGTAATAGAGACTGCACACTCCCACATCCATGGGATCACCATCTCCTTGGAGAGTCACAGGCACAAGCCACATCAGGCTGAGAGAAAAGAGTGCTCTGTGACCACTAATGGTGGCCCATACAATAGCTGAACTCAGAAAGAACACCCTGTTTGCCCAACTATTCATATCACAATATATTTCACTCAACATTGGATGTTGTAGTGGAGGTGCTGGCAATATGTCTTCCTGATCACGGCGTCTTCCTTCCACTCTAGTTCTCTCCACTGAAGATGGAAGTTTGTAGCCGTGATAGTATGACATATTTAAAAATATACACTACAAAAAATCACCTTTTCCCCTACTACATTTTACTTACTGCTACAGCATTGCAACTGGTAACCTTTAAAACATGCTCCACTTAGACCTAGCTGTACACTATTTTAACAACTCATTCCTTGACGTATTAAATAACTTATCTCCCATTAGGAAAATTAATGTAAAAACCAAACAACTGCCTTGGTTAACAAAAGACACATACCTACTCCTCAAACAAAGGGATAAGGCCTGGTCTAATTATTTTGGCATAGCATTAATCAACTCCTCAAACCAGGAAAATCCTTCACACCCACTCCATCCACCAATAATACCACTGATTGTATTGCATCACAATTCAAGCACTTATATTACCGATACTATAGCTTCCCTCTTAATAATAATCACAACTCTCACCTAAAAATACCCACCTTTGCCAGTGTGGACCGTAAGCCCTTCACTATTAAGCCCATTCAAACCAGCCTTACAAAAAAAATACTATCCAAGTTAAAACCCAACAGTCTAGCAGCCGATCAACTCCCCAATGAGTTTTTAAAACTAGCTGCCAACTCCATCTCCTACTCAATATCTATACTAATAAATTACTCCATCTCGGAGCAGTATGTACCAATTCTCTGGAAACATCACACATCATCCCCTACACAAAGGTGGGCCCTCCACAGACCTCTCCAGCTATCAACCTATTGCCATCCTCTTCCTCTAGCCAAAATCCTAGGAAAAGCTATTCATCAACAACTCCTTGGTCACTTACTCAAAAACAACCTCTTATCTAACTCCAAATATGGTTTCTCACCAAAGCATAGTAACAAATCAGCTCTTATTAATTTCATTAACGCTGTTAACCTTTTAAAAAACAAAGGTCAGTTAGTCTCAACAATCTTCTTGGATATGTTCAAAGCATTTGATCCAGTATAACATCAACTACTCCTCAACAAATTGGCCACATACAACCTCAGTATAACATCCCTAACCTGATTTCATAGCTATCTTTCAAATCATCAGCAATCCGCCAAATGGGAAAACAAGCTCTCCCTTCTACTACCTTCTTCAGTAGGAGTCCCCCAAGGATTCATCCATGGTCCTCTACTCTTTATCATATTTACAATGACCTTAGTACCTCTTTTAAATTAGCATCTATCATTCAATATGTCAGTGATGCCTCTCTTATCTGCTCAGGCCCCTCAAATCAGGAAATTCAAGAAAAACACAAAAGTCTCTCCAAGACATAGAAAACTATCTCACTACCTATCATCTAATACTAAACTCAAATAAAACAAAGTTAATGATCTTTGGCAACAAAACTACTAAAAACAACCAACCCTCCCCCACTATTCGCTCATCTAATGGTACAATAACCAAACCCATCACTCATACTCAACTTCTAGGTATAATAATAGACAACCATATAAAATTCGATAAACGCATACCACTACAATTAAAAAAGTCCACATTAAACTTGGCTCACTCTGTAGAATGAAACCATTCCTTACCGACAATGCAAGACTCTCCACAGTTAGAACCCACCTACTATCCACCCTTCTGTATTGCTCCTAAACCTTTACCAATCTGCACAAGTCAAACCTGAACAAACTAGAGTCTTACTATAATAAAATAGGCAAGTTTGTCACCAATCTACCCAGTAGAACACATCACTGTACTGCTCTACACCAATTATACGGGCTTGAACTACCCAGTCTTCTATCTCTCAATCAGTTAAATATTGCCCATATCCAGAAACCCAACAACTGCCCTGCACTTACTGATCTAGTCCAACCTAACACCAGTAGCTAAATTCCATAATTATTATGGAGACTCCCTCTACTCATATAAAATTGCCAAAATCTGGAACCTATTACCCCAACACATTGCGAACAACCCAGACAATCATGCATTCAAGCTACACCAAAAAGAATATCTCAGCACTCACTGGACCTGTCCATGCACATCACCAGGTTAATTCCAACAGACTATCATAACATCCTCAAATCAGCCCTTTTATATACATGTAATAACTTACAATCTCTTTAGCACCTACTCAGCCTTTGCTGACTATCATTGTACAGCTGTTTGTCATGTATACTGTTTGTAAACTTTGCTGAACTGCAAAATGTTTCTATGAATTTCTCTTTACTCTTCTGTGATGTATTTTACTGAAATGAAAATTTGTTCTGTTGAGCTATTTCTACTGAATTATATATTTTTTCTTTTTTAAAGACTTTGTATATATTTTAAATACTTTGCATATCATTTTTTTCAGAGCTTTTCTCCCCAGGTCTCTGCTGAAAATGGACTTTTGTTGCCCAGTTGGACATTAGCCAGTTAACAAATGTAATAAATAAATAAAATAAAATAAATAAATAATGCTTAGAGAACCTGCTGTATGCAAACTATGTACCATATGTCCATAATAATGCACGTATGGCCTGTGCAGTTCTTGAGGTCATCACACAGTCCCCTTTCTACCCTTACTAATTCACCAATACTTACACTAGTGCCTGCCTTTCCCTGTACTATGGCCCTGAACAAATGTTGGGTTGCACCCATGGACACCTAGCTGTGGTGGTATATAGTACCCATGGTGTGGTCTTCCATTGGGACAATGTCCACCAATGTCCTTCTCTCACTTTATGAAGGTTGTTGGCAACCTATGGTGGGTGTGCTGCAGGTAATGACACCCCCTCTCTGAGTAGATGTGTCAGCACCTTCTTGTCCTTGTGTCTCATCCTGGTTTTGTTGGGTGAGTTGCACAGGCATAGCAGCTCTATCCATGGAACGGGGTGATGTGGACATTACATTGCCTGTGTGTAACTTTGACAGTGTGACCCATGGCCCATTCCAGGATTTGGTTGCCATGCCATCATCATTATCATCAAAGCTGGACAGCCTCCCCCACAAATCAGAGAACTGTATATCCATAGGGGAGGACCTTGATAATCTGTGAAAACCCCAGAAGAAACCCTCCAAATCATTCAAACTAAGTAAGACTGACAACCAGCTTATTCTCCAACAAATGATAAGGCATGTCAGAGGTTTATTTACACAATAGCACTAAAGGTAAAGCTCTCATATACAAGCGCATATAATTGCAACCTGGTTGTCAAAAGTGCACACACTATACCCACCCCAGACAGTATGGATCAGGCACACTGACCCACTTATCATATGCCTCTTAAAAGTAAACTTAATGAAAACCAAAGAACTCCCAGACATTTGACTTATAAAAAATATTCTTAGCAACCCCAAAAGCACACTACCAAAGCAATACTCACTACAACACATACAGCCACACTCAATGGAGCCTCAACTTTAAAGCCCATAAACCCAACCCAATATTTTTGTCAAAGGAGACTATTGTGAGACACACACATATGTCCCACTCACCAAGCTGAATAAGGAGAAAGTCATGGTCAGTTGTGTATTAGGACCCAGGATTTATCAGATCACTCATGCACTCAGGTCACTGGACCACAGATACCAGTATGACTCTGCTGTAGTCCTTCTGAGTGTAAATGATCAGAAACATACCTACCTGGACTATATGAAGAGAGAAAGAGACAGAGACATTATGGAGCTCTTGGACTATGTGTATCCAGGTTGGTATGAGCCTTGCATTGTGCAACATTCTACCTTCACCAAGGATGATGTCATAACAGGAACAGAAGATGATTGACTTTAATGATCGGCTTAGTTTATGGTATTATTCCAAGAGGGGGTGCAATATTTGTCAGCATGTTAGGATATGGTCGAAAGTCCATGTTGCTTTGCCAAGGGTGGTCTGCACCTGTCCCCCTCTGAGCTTTTGAATATTGGCTAAAACATTGTTCTCCCCATAGTGCCTTTTTTAAGGTGCCAAACTGACAAATATTCCACAACAACAAAACCAACCCAACTAATCTAAATGTGTTACTGCTCAATGCCAGAAACTCCAGTCCTTCCAAGCTCTCCTGACCTTGGAGAATGCAGACAGCTGCACAGTTACCGAAACATAGCTGAAAACTGAGGAGAGCAACTTGGCAATGCAAAAGGCTACAATGCCTTCCATGCATTTAGGCCAGCCACTGCAGAAGCTGGGGTTAAAAGTGAAGCTGCCCCAATCTAGATCAATAACAAGGTCACCTCAAGGTGGGTCAAAATGGATGAAGAGCATGAGCTTATCTATGTCCCATTTACCATGGACAAAGTCCCATACCATATGCTTGATAACTATAGGTCCTCCTCTATGACACAGAGAATCCAAAAAACATATTTAAGCTTGCTGGAGATAATTACTATCCAACCCAATACCATATTCATGGGAGACTTTACCTACCCCACTATAAAATGAGAATCATACAAGACCCAAAACCTGAAGACACAGAGATTCCTGGATTTGGAAATACTAACATCCTGGACCAGATAGTCCACATGCCTACTAGGAAGCAAACATACTGGAGCAGGTCCTTGGTAACATGGTAGAATGCTACACCCCTCCCCTCCAGTGTAATGTCCTCTTTGGTAAGGTCGACCAAAAAGCTGTCTCCTTTGAAACAGAAATAAAACCCATGACCCCAGCTAATCCCATAACATTTAGAAACTATTCTAAGACAAACTTCTTATTATTAATTGACAACCTGGCAAAATTTTCAGGCCCCTCAACCCTGGGAACACAGTTGCCTATACAGAATGTTTCATAGATACTCTATATAATCATAATAATAAATGCATAGAGAACACACAAAAAAATAAATAAAAAGAAATAAAAAAACAAGCCACCCTGGTGGAATCCAAACATTAATATGCTGGACATCATAAGGAAGAAAGACGTAGTAAAAATCAAGAAATGTGACTCTCAGCAATGCCTGGCAGGATAAAATCTTTCCCATCAATCTAAACAAAAAACTGAGAAGGCAAAATCAGGTCTACCAAAGCCAGTATTTAGGTAAAAACAGCCCCACAGGCCAAGGACAACCACATGGCTTTCTTTAGCTGTGTCCATAACCTCAAAGGCTATATACAACAATGTGCAGAGGTAATTGTGAAAGAAGGCACCTACACAGAACCAGAAGATGTAGCAAAACTGCTGGCCAACAAATTCAGCTCCAGTCCCCCCTGCTAAACACACTCTCCAAGCCAAGAACACCACATCAAAGGGCCCTAATAATATCCCATGATACTTTTTATTGTGCATGAAACATGACCTATTAGGACTACCGGAGTCACTATTTAACCATAGCCTCCAGTCAGGCTTCATGTCACATAAATGAAGAGCTGTAACAGTTATCCCTCAGCAAAAGGGCACACCTTCTGTTGACCCTAGAAACTACAGACCCATCAATCTGACTAGTCTCATATGTGAAGCCATGGAAATGGTTAATAACAACACTGGAAACCTCCAGACACTGGATCCAACTCAGTCTGATTTTGCCAAAGGAAGATCATTCCTTTTGTAAGGTAGACTTCTTCTAGAAGGTCATAAGACAATGGACAAGGATAAAATGGTGCATACTGCCTACCTTGACTTGGCTGAGGCATTTGTTACAACTTGGGCATTATAAACAAACTCACAAAATTAGGCGTAACTCCCCATGGTACATGCTAGACTGCGAGCTTACTCTCAGATAGGACCCAGGAAGTTAGGATAGGGGAGTCTTTCTCTACAAAAAGGCTGGTCACTAGAGGAGACTCTCAGGGCCTCTACTTCTTTGAAGTCAAGGTCAGTATCAAGGAACTGTGGCTGGCCAAGTTTACAGATAACTGCAAACTGGGAGCAGTCATAGAGTCCCCTTTAAAATACTAATATCCTCCAGGAAGGGCTAATACAGACAAATAACTGATACCATAGACATGGTTTAAAACTCACTGCCAAGAAATGCATAAGTGTACCCTTTGTCAGCTAGCCCAGGAAACTAACTCATTTATAACATAACCCCTAAGAGTAGACCTAGTAGTCAGGAATTTGGGGATATATGTAGACAGAAATTGGACTTTTGACCAACAAGTCTCTAAGGTAGTAAGGGAATCATTCTGTATCGCTCAACTTATAAGCATAGGTATGGCATCTAGGACCAAGGAAGTTATTGTTCAAATGTGCTCAGCCCTCAATAGACCCATCACTGTACAATATTCCCTTCAGTATGTATTGACTAGGCACATGTAACAACTTGATTGTCTGCAGAAATTCCTCACAAAAACAACACAGGGCATTGTCACACTGCCAGGCCAGCTATCTGGAATTTTATAAATAATTCTATGTCATTTGTGAATATTGATATGATTTATACAGAAGTGTGTGTAAAGTACTGAGCTAAAATGTAACCACAACATGCCCTTGTTGGAATAGAACAGGAATGTATCTGCACTATTGTGACTGTTTAGATGTATACGTTTAATGGAAACTGGAACACAGGAGGTTAACTTGAAAAAAATTCAGAGAAAATAGTTGAAATTAAATTGTTTTATTATTGCGTCATAAAGGTTAGTTTCAATGCAGCAAGGAGACAGGATTTCTAGAACTAGGGTGCCTTCTGCATTGTTTTGTAAGTGTTTTATAGTTTTTTGTCTCCTAACAGTTGCAAACATCTGAAGGCTATGTATTTTCAGAGAGAGATGTTAAATGCTGTTAGTTTCTGTCAAGGGGGAGTTAGCGTGGGAACAAAAGTCAGATGACAAAAAGTGATGTCATCCAAGCTAACCCAGCAATAATTTTTGATATTAATTGATGAAGTCTCTGAGCGAGAGAGAGAGAGAGAGAGAGAGAGACTGTGCATTTTGCATATGTCTTTTGACCTGACAACAACATCAGCTAGAAGATCCACTCACCTCTGCACTTGCCTTGCTGTAAGTAAGTTTTTAGGGCATAGTAACTCTTTTAGATTCAGTCAGAAATATAATAAAGTGTAGCTTAGATGTTTTCTTTATTTATTTGAGACTGTCCTGCAATGTTGTTTTAAATATTTCCTGTGATTTTTAACTCTGATGTAACTCATTACTTACTGAGTATTGTTTTGTTCCTTTATTATTTATTATTCAATATTTTTAAACCTTTTCATTGTGGCTGGTCTGCTTAGAGATATTTAAGCTCTTAGAGTACTTGCATATCTGTTTGGTGACACTGTACAGGCCACTCCTAAATAACCTTGCTCTTAGTCAGGCTACCATTTGGATTAATAGTAACATTACACAGTAGGATTGGACACCCTTTTCTAAGGGCCTTAAAGAAGCTGATAAGAGTTGGCTGGTGATAGCGAAAGCTACCTTATAGTCTGGACACAAGGGGGGATAGCTAGTAAACCTGTGCCAGCCTTTACCAGGTGTGTGTATGTTTTTTATATAAATCAAATCTCAAGGAGTATGTGTGTGTCAGCTACTTGGGCAGGGGCACAAAGCACTGGTTGGACAGAGAGAGTATTGGAGAACTTGATTTGGCCAGTCAGCTGAAATCTTAACCTTATAGCTCTGCCAGTGGGGAATCTTATTGGGGATCTGGACAAAGAGGGAGATACCAGCCTCAGACTTACTGTGATCTCTGTGTGCTCTTAAGAGAAATTGCAGTTTACTGTGTGTGTACTTTTCATCCTCCCCGTGTGTACATTCCCATTGTTGCCAGTGGTGAGGATTGGGGCTCCTTGATTACTGGGCCAGTACAGGAGCATCACAGGCATAAACAATGTTAATAGCAGAGGTTGCCTTAAAGCCCTGTCCCTCTGTCATGTCTGGCTTACGAGGCATCCCAGGATTCTGCTCTGATGGATCTTGTCATACCTACAAAACAAAGAACATTGGAGCTACCCAGTCCAGGGACTGAGCCTTGCTTGCAACATAAATAGGACATGTTGGAGGGACACGTATGTTTTTCAGAGAATAACCCTTCTTTGGAACAGGCTTCCCATCCATGTGAAGCAAAGTTCTTCCTTGACCCTATTCAAGGAGAACTTGGACCAGTGGATGGGAAAATGGAAATTCACCCCTTGTCTGTCACATAAGTATCTAAGGTACAGGCAACTTGTACATGTCTGACCACCCATGACCGAGCTTATACATGCCCTTAAAATAGGTTCTAAGACACCAAACTTGTTGGATACATTTGGGATACATGACATGGCATAAAAAGGCCCTTGTGGTCATTAGCTTAGTATGAAACTACGACCCTATCAATAATTAAAAATATCCTTGTTCATATGTCCAAGGACAACAGCTTCCTGTTCTTCTGAATGTTTGTCAAAAGGATTTTGTATTTTAACAATCTCTTCAAGTCTCAATGTGCACAATGTCTTACCTGATCTGTGACAGTAATATATTTTTGTTGATTTTTTCAAACATACAGAAGCTAAGAACAACTATCCAACAAAATGGGAGAATGCCAACAGAAATAAATGTGCCAAAAATAAAAAAAATAATAAAACAGAAGGTGGTAAATACCCAGCAGAACAGTTTAATAACTGTCATTAAGCACTTTAATTCCAGTATATTAAAAAACTCCTTTAGAATGACTAACAAAACCAGGACATTAAATAGGAAATGAAACCATCATATGACAAACATACCTGTTACCTTAATGAAATGGGTACCTAAAAATACTATAATTTAAACTACTACACATTAGTTAAAAACAAAAAGTCATGCAAAAAAAAAACAGACATGGCATAACTACAATCACATCATTAAAAGCAACACACACATTTGAATATATGGACTTTAAATATTTTAAGTCAGTCCTTCTTTTCAACATACAAATAATATTGATAGCATCATTTAAACCAGGTGGACAGTGCGCTGCAAAATAAACCTGCCACCAAACTTCTCAATATTCTAGGTAGTTTTCCCAGTCACCCACAAAAGGACTAATTTCAAGTTTTTTCTAATACTGTAAGAAGAAACTTGTTGTCAGTCACACAGTTAAGACTATACTTAATGCATGTTACAATTATTTGATTTTATAACATAATCGTGCTTATATATATATATATATATATATATATATATATATATATATATATATACTCCCTTAAAAAGCAAAAAGTCTTAGCTATATAAAATGCACTAGAGGCTTGGAAAACCGCTATACATAACACAGCCTTGGTGCCACAGTTGACCCTAGAAAGTTTATGAACTGGCGTATGCTCAAATCCTGACTTACACGGTCTCCTCTTGACTGATCACTTTAAAGTCTAAATTACTGGATTCCTCTTGCTTTCTTTCTCTCTCTCTCTTAAGAACTCTTCCTAATGAATTTGTTAGCCCTGGCAACAAATCACTACCCTTGCTATGTTTATGTTCTATGACTGTACTTGTAAATAATCTGTTTTTAAGTATGTTTTAAATGTAACTGTAATTTGAGTTTTATTAGTCTAAGAGTCACTAGCTGCGGTGGTGGTGCTGCGGTAGTGTTGTCGCCTCACAGTAAGACATCCTGTTTGATTCTCAGCTAAAGCATCTTCTGTGTGGAGACATGCGTGAATGGGTGTACCTTCGTTGAAGGTTGTGCGTCAGGCCTGGCAAGCCAGTATGTAAAAATCTACTGCCAATCATTTGCGGACTGGAGTTCTGCTGTGGCGACCCCTAACCTGGAAAAGCTGAATGATACAACATTAGTCTAAGAGTCACTAAAATTTGTTTAGACAATTGCTTAGTATTGTATGTGGAGCTTTTCTCCCTGGGCCTCCGCTGAAAATGGACATATATCCAGTCAGACTTTCCTGGTCAACAAAAGTAAAATAAAATAAATAAAAGTAAAATAAATTTTTTTTTCCAATCATAACCAGGGTGCCCTCATGAATAAAATGGCACTGATTACAATAATTACATTTCTTGGTATCTCCAAAAATTAAACTTTGGGTATACCCATTTTCCAAGATGTCTTTAATATTAATGGTCTTCTTATAAATCTAATGAGCATGAAGCCCTACCACAAACTTGAGCACATCAACCGGTGTTTCTGAATCACCAACTCCGTCATACTGACCCCATCAAAATATTTAATAACAAGATGAGATGGACCCACATTACATTTAGTTGGTCTGGGTTTCAATATATCCATCTTCAGTATCAGGCAAACCAATCATCACATCATGCTTTGGGGGTATCCCTTGTCAACAAACAACCCTTTTAAATATCCAATCTCTTCAATAAAGGTCATTTTTTCAAAAGCTGATCTAGAGATGGAGGCCTTTAAGCATACTTCTCTTCTGTGTTAATGGGTGACTACTCTGAAAATTTAAATAACAGTTTGAGAATGCACCTTTTCTATAAATTTTGGAGGAAAACCTATTTTCAGCAAACTTAGATTTAAGCAAAACTTTAAGTTTTCAACATAGCAGGATAGCATTGGCATAAATGGGGGCACAAGCAGCTCCCATTGCATAACCAGTGACTTGATGGTAGACCTCACCCTCAAAGGTAAAACATTGTTCATTTGTACCAATTCCTTTGCTGCTTTAAGCATGTCCACTACAGTGTTGGAGCCAATATCAGTTTCATTCAGCATTTCTTCAAACCAAACCAACCCTGTTTGATGTAGAATAACTCTGAATCAACTTCTCAGAGACTTAATTCACATTGTTTCTCCAATAATGACAGAACAGGATTCAAACGGGGGTTATAAATACTTTTTCTTTTTAAACCACCCATAGTTTCACTTGTTCCCTGTTTGTTAAATAACAAAGCCAAATTCATTTTATGAGTTAACATTTTAAGATCCAGTAAACTCTCCATCAAGTTCAAATGCTTAGCAGGGGCAAACATGAATCCCCGTTCAAAAAAATTAAAATGAGTATCAATAATATACAAGCCAGTGTAGTTAAAAATCTCAAAATTATTCTTATATAGAATCAGTACATCTCCTGAGGATGGGGTCCCGATTAATTCCTCTTTTGTCCTAGATGATGACCCCTCACTCTTCATGGAGGATAAGAATTGATTTTCTTCTTGCAATGATGTGCCATAGGGGAAGAAAAATCCTCCATGTCCAACATATCCTTAGATATATCATCCACGATGCGACAAACACCATAAAAGTTGTGAGCTTCATCATTCTCTAATGACACCACCCGTACAAGATTCAGGTTTAACAGAGAGTCCGAACTAATTTTTTTCTCAAATCTCACCCCCGATTCTGACCTTTAGGAATGTGATAGGCAAAATTATTTTTGTATGCCATTTGATCTCTCAACAGCTTCTTTTGCTTAGGAGCCCTGGTGTTTTGTACATCCAGATGACTTTTCTTCCATATGGCATATCATTCCAAGAAATAAATTAATTCTTATCACCCCAATTCATATCACCCTAGGAGACTGAGGGGTCATTGACAAGGGAAAAAGAAGAAATAATTAGGACTCTATTCATAGGTAATGTATTTATTCTATGTAAGAATAATTTTAAGATTTTTAATTATGCTGGCTTATATATTACAGATACTTATTTTCATTTGTTTGAAAGTGGATTTATGTTTGCCCCTGCTAAGCATTTGAACTTGGTGGAAAGTTTACTGGATCTTAACATGTTCATTCATAAAATGAGTTTGGCTCTGTTATTTAACAAATAGGAAACAATGAAGGTATGAGTGGGCTAAAAAGAAAAAGTACTTATAACCCTCCTCTGAATCCCATTTCTGTTATTTTTTGAGAAACAATCCAAGTTAAGTCTCAGAGAGTTTGATTCAGAGTCACTTTCTAGACATTTTTATAACTCAACTAATGATGAACACACTCTGATACATGAAGTTGTATCTAAGAAAGCAATCAGGATTATGAAACCCAACAAAGGGGGTTGGAGCTGTGATTATGTTACAATTAGATTACGTGGCCTGTATATTTGATCTCTTAAATAACTAGTCGAATTATGCTACAGTTTCACTGAAAGGAATGAATGTTTTTTTTTTTATCGCAAGATTGACTTGTGGCTTGAGGACCTTCTTATGGACAAAACTAAATGATAAGAATTCAGGCCAGTTCTTAAAGGTGGATAAACCCAGATTACCCACCAACTTTGGTATACCCAAGGTACATAAGAGTATTCAGCATCCCCCTTTGCAGCCTATTGTGGAGGCCAATAGCTCCAGGACTGTACCCTTAGCTAGATTTATTGATTAGAGTCTAAAGGATGCCTTTGGGAAGTATATTCATTTATTAGAAGACTTCTGGCACTTTTTGCAGATTACGGGGGTGCTGCCTTTTTTGAACATTGGGTCAGTATTATTACGGATAGAAAGGATTTATTTTCAGTTATTCTTTACTAACTGGTATTAGCTCCAGTGCTGAAGTGGGCATGCAGTGGAATTACTTTGAGGGTAAGTGCTACTATGAAGTCACCAGTGTTCCAATAGGGGCTGCTTGCACTCCCATTTATGAAAACATTGTCTTGTTATATTGGGGACTTAACATTATGCTTAAATCTAAGTTTGCTGCATTTTGGGATATTTATCTCCATTTTTTGGATGACAGTTTTATTTCATTGAAAAGGTCCAATTTCAGCCTTGGACAAGTATGTAACATTTTTAAACACTAGTACTGAGTTTCTGAAATTCACCTACAAAAAATCTTGTGTATTAATTGCGTTTTTGGACATTATGTTATATAAAAATGTTGCTGAAAATTGTTTTTCCTGCAAACTATATAGAAAAGTATATTCTCTAACAGTTATTTACATTTTCAGAGTAGTCACCCATTAAAACAGAAGAGAAGCATGGTTAAGACCCAAATAGTCCACATCTCTGGATTATGAGACCTTTATTGATGAGATTGGATATTATTTAAAAGGGTTGTTTGTTGAGAATGGATACCCCCAAAGCATTTTGGACCAAACTGGTGCTGAAGTTGGTAAGGGATGGGATGATCAGTTTGCCCAGATCATGAAGGGGGGGGGGGCATAGTGAAACCCAGACCAACTAAATATAGTGTGGGTCTATCTCTTCTTGTTATTAAATAGGATGGAATGGGTGATTGAAAAACATTGGTTGACACAGACCCATTTTGTTGACATCAAGGATGTGGTGGGACTTCATTCTAGTTACATTTATAAGATGGCCAGGGATATTAAAGGCAAATTGGAAAATGGGCACACCAGAAGTTTAACCTATGGGTGAACCAAGATATGTAATTATTTTAATCACTGCTCTTTTATTCATGAGGATGTCCTGGTTAAGACTGGGAAAAAAATGCACCAACTGATAAAATTCTTAGAGCCAACTGTAGCACCAGGGCTGTGGTATATGCAGCAGTTTGTCAAGGATGTAGTGTTTTTTTATATAGGTAAGACTGCTCACTATTTAAGGGAGTGTATGTATGAGCATGATTACACTATAAGAACAAAGAATTGTAAAAGTGCTTTAAGTAAGCATAATATCAATTATGTTATTAAAAACAAGTTTCTATCTACAGTATTAGAAAAAAATAAAATTTGTTCTTTTGTGGGTGACTGGGAAAACTACCTAGAATGTAATGAAGTTTGGTGGCAGTAGATTTTGTAGCACACTGTCCACCTGGTTTAAATGATACTATCAGTATTAACTGTATTCTAAAAATGAAGGCTTACAATATTTAAAGTCCATACATTCTAATTTGTGTGTTGCTTTTAGTGATGTAACTGTGGTTATTCCATGTCTGGTTTTTGTATGACTTTATGTTTTAAACCAACAGGTAGTAGTTATTTTTAGGTACCTGATTCTTTAAGGCAACAGGTATGTTTGTCGTGGTGGTTCCAATTTCTATTTAAACAGTGATTTGTTTTGTGTTAGGCATACTAAAGAAGTCCTTTATATATTGGGATGTAAGTGCTTAATGACTGTTATTAAACTGTTCTTGTTCATATTTACCACCTTCTATTCTATTATTTTTGTTTCTAGCATACTGATTGCCCATTTGACATTTTCTCTGGCTGTAAAAAAATGGAAAGTGCCAATAACTTTATTCTCATTCTCCTCCCCATCAACAAGTGTGATGTGAGGCCCTATATGTTGAAGTACATTGTTTCTATATGGTTTCTATGTTTAAGAAAAACAAGATAACACAGAGAACACAGATAACACTGTTTAGTGCTGCCAATGCATTTGTCCTGGTTCCCTTCAATAAATACACCTCACCAAATGACTTTTGACGACCTTTATTAAACTTCCATAAACATAACTTTACTGAACAATACTTTAATTCATTGATCACAGCATGAACATCCATATAACCATTTACTAGGGCAGCGCAACCCCGCTCATCCTAACCAAGTAAGCAGCAGCCTCACCTCCACTCGTTTATATTTACTTATGAAGCAGTGTCCTCAACTCTGCTCGTTTACTTTACTTATCAAGCAGGGTCCCACCGCTCACTTTCATTCCCCAACTCACTGAATTAAACACCCAACACCAGAGGGGGAATAGAAGAAGAACAATCCTGCCCCTCTTCTCTACCTCTAAAGTAATCCTATAAAATAATCACACAATCCCCAATGTTCCCAAGAAAGTGAGGGAGGGATGGTAGCAAGTTCATGCCAAAATCTGATCTCTTACCAAGTTACACTCACACAAAACCAGTTAAGCCCATCCTTGCACTTACCTTATTTCCTCCCAAATTTCCTACATTCACAGTTTAACTCTTCCATCCCCATCATCCTAACCTTCCACTACCGTCTTAAATCTCATAGCTATTCCTATCTGACCTTTCCCTGAAGATGTCCCTGGACAAATTGGTTTGTTCCCAAATCTTATTTGTTCCAGTCCTCTTCAATAAATACACCACACCAAATGACATTTGATTACCTTTATTAAACTTCCATAAACATAACGTTTTTGAACAATATTTTAATTTATTGATCATATCATGAACATTCATATAACCATTTACTATGGCAGCATAACTCCACTCACCCCCACTCACTTGTATATTTACTTATGAAACAGTGTTGTCACCTCTGCTCAATTACTTTACTTATTAAGCAGTATCCCACTGCTCACTTTCATCCCCTAACTCGAATTAAACATCCAACACCAGAGGGGGAACAGAAGAGGGACAAGCCTGCCCCTCTTCTCCATCAACCAGCCTGACACAGGCTGTTTCCCCTCATTCATTCCAAAAACCTTCAGCAAAGCCTCCAAACAAACTGCACTAAAGGGGTCCAAAGTAAAATCATTCAGGTGTACTCCATCCTCTATGAACCAAAATTGATTCCTGACATCAACACCCCATTGCCCTACCCGAAGTAGCCAGTTGTTTAACTAGCCAAAATGAACAAACCAATGAGCCCTATCCAAAGCCAAAATAACCATGGTACTACCTCTGACTATACAATACACATACCTGGGTATAAATTCTTTAAAATAAACAAATCCTCACTTATCCTAACTACAAACTCTAGCTTCAGAATTATGTCCAGATCGTTACCTGACAAATGTACTACCAGGATGCTAAGGAGCTCAATACCACCTGAAACAGTGCAAAGCCAACTGTGGGCCATCTGGCCTAATTGTAATCCCCTGTTGCCACCCAATGGATATAAGCACAAATATTTCAACAACAGTCCTTCCCACCAAACTCCATCCTCCCCATGCAGCCACAACACACAAAGAAATAAAATCTTGCAATACCTTACCATACAGATTCTTATTAAAAAACAGCCCAGGATTCTTGTACCACACATCTGATTATTCTAGGCCACACTGATACACCTCACCTGGCAACACCAGGCACTTGTAACACTGTCCTATTATCCAAATGAAAGTTAATCCATTTCCCCGCAACATCTGTTATCCTTCAACGCCAGCCAAACTGAAACTAACTCCAAACAGTAAACATCCCACCTCTAAACTTTCTTCAATCCTGCCAGCCAATGAGCCAAAAAGCATTCCCCCAAAAATTGTAAACAATTGCAAATCCCCTTGAACAACCCAATCTGCCCGCCAAAAGGACATACCATTAAACTACTAAACACAAACATACTACAATGCCAAATCAGCATGCACCAACTTATTAACCCTCACCCAATGATGTTTGATTAAAAACAGGGACCACGAACCCACAAAGCGATGAACTGCTCAACATACAAAATTCAGGAGCTTGAATCCTTAATCCGACCTTGTCATTGCATTTCAACAACAGTGCCAGCTCTCAAACTGGCACATGCCACCGAGCAGCCCATCAGCACAACCTTGCTCAAGTAAAACAAACCCCACTACCATGACCACAAAGTCCAACCTTATCTCATGCTGATGTGACTCCACCCCCCCTGTGGACAATCCCAAATTCCCCACAAACAAACCCCAAACCTGCTTCACCCTGCCCCTGACAAACCTCATCCTCACCTGTCCCTACACTCCTCCCAAACCACACCAGTTCTGGCATGCCTAAATGAATACCAAATAAAGTAGGATTACCTGTGACCCCATGGTGCACCACTCCAGTGGCCAGAACATCCACTGCAGCAGCATCCATCACCTTTCAAGTCCACTTCTTTCAGGCCACTAACTGATGCCCACTCTGCACTTCCCCATCTGCAAAAGGAAAGAAAACTGTAAATCGTCTGCACACAGATAAATCAAAACTTCTTAATGACAACATTAGGTGCTGCCAAGGACCTACCTTGCTCATCAACTGCATAGCAGCTACCCACCTCTTATCCCCTATCCTCAATAACCTGACACTGCCGTAATCCTCAGCAAATCTTTTCACAGCCAGCAAAAGAACATATTGCAGCAAAAATGGTTTTATGACACAAGCAGGAGTAACTGAACCTATGCTTTTAAATGACCCTATTAAAATGCAGAACATAAATTGTGCTATCACTCAAGTGTGTTATGACTAAATACTGTGGATGAGGGGTAATTTAAATATAAAAATACCTGGGCTACCTCATGATTTCCATACAAAATCAAATACCATCAAATACCACACTGTATGGGTCAAATTAACTTATTTCATAAAACGGGCATTCCTGTAAACAAGCACTAAGGATATCCCCATGCGATCACTCTTACACAAATTAAAAGTTTAAACAAAAGCTACATATTCATCTGTTAGAGAGTGCAGCCTTACAGCTTCTCCCATGTGCTGGTTTGTTCTGCAAGCGGCTCTAACAGCAATGTGTACCCAGCAATGAAAATTAAGATGCTTAAGACAAAGAGTAAAATCCATTCATAGCATACCTTTCAAGTATACATCATTTCAAGAAATGTTTCTCATTTGGGGTCATAAAAGTTCATGTTCCTTGAAGTTCCACATTGAAAATGTCTGTCACACATTATGTGTTGACAATTTAACTAATATCAACTGTAAATAGGACTGAATCATATTATTTCATTAAAAGGCCTATTCTTTAAATATAATTATCACATTTTAACCATCCTATGAGCTTCCTAGTTAAAGTTGTTTGTACGCCATTTAGTAAGTATTCTACCTTTTACCCATTTGTTTTGCATTATAAGTGGCAGTATTCCTCATCTTGGAGATAGAAGGAAGAAATAATCAGGGTAAAAAAAAATTAAACCATTCCTTACTTCTTTTGCCAATACAGCAGACTACAGAGCCTGCAATGGCATTCATGTTAAGGAGGAGGCTTTACCTAACATAACCCTCCCATAACATTATCAAACTTACCACGTTTCAGATGAGAAGCATGCCAGCAGTAGCAGCACTCACCGCCACAGAAAGGCCACCATCTTCACCAACCACTCATTCTCACAAGAGACAAACATACGCAGACCCCTCTTCTATGGCATCCATTTACTTACCACTTCAACTCGCTGAAAAGGTGCCATACTTAGCATTATGTTTTAAAAAACCTGCAATGGCTTGAATTCCAGAAACAACTCCTTCTTCCTCAACTACACATTTATCACGCCATCCTAAACAGACCCTCCTCCTGTCATGCTCTCTCAATCCTCATCTCTCCCTACTCCCCAAAATGCACTCTCCAATGCTCTGATATTCAGCTCTTAGAAATTCACAAGCCTAATAAAACCATAGACAAACTTCTCTACAATCACCCCATAGCTAAAGCATGAGATAAACTACCTTTAGCCTTGAGAACTATCTCTAATGCTTATGAAAAAATATAAATCAACTGGACAACCACGGCTGAGAGATCAGCTTTAATAAAACAAAAATAATCCAAAGCACAGGTTGAGCGCTTTCGCATTTAGCTTTATCAAATCCTATAAAAATGATTAAAACCATGACTACTTTAAGAAAACAGGAAAGGTGCGCCAAGATGACATCAAATACATGTTTAAAGCAGTAGTTGCAACTATCAATTTACCTTAAGCTTCCGTCCACTTAGTACGGGTTTAATATTAACCTGGTTATTTAAACCTGGATGTTTGCAGGCTTGCATCCTAAGTATCCATTTTTAACTCCACCTGTTCCAAATAGTTGTTGCAGTCACCACCCCTCACATTCTTAAAAACACTCTGTAGTACTCTAAAAGTAAAATGATGCCCAGGTGACTTTAGCAAATGCCTTGCTAATGCATTTTCTACATCACCTTTCCTTATGTCTGATAAATGCTTGTGTACCCTGTCCCTCAAACACTGGATAGTTTTCCCTACGTAAAAACAAAGGCACAAGTCACAAGTCACTAAATACACTATAAAACTAGTAGTACAATCAGCATAAAATCTAGGTATAAATTCAAATGTCAAATTCGGGTGCTTATAGGTCTGTTCTCTTGATAAAATCTTACAAATACTACAATTCCTGCAAGGATAAGTCCCGGTGCGTTGACTCACTTGTACAGGGGGTTTCTTTTCATTGCATAACAATCTCTTAAGATTTTTATTGCTCCGAAAAGTAAAACAAGGTGTAGCTCCTACTACACTATTTGTAGCATCATCCAAAGTTAGACTCGACCAATGTTTCTGTATAACACTTTTTATCATGTTGTTGTTACCAGTGAAGTTAGTTATAAATGGGATGTGTTTTCTTATTTTTCTACTTTTATTTACTACCCTAACCTTACCACTAAGATTAACAGTGTCAACAATCCGTACCTGCCCATCTTGAGAGATACCAGATGTGGTGGCATCATATTGCATAAAACTAGACTCAAGGTCAACCAATTGCTTAACATCTTGCTCAGCTCGTAACACTCAAACTGTGTCACCATTATAGTCTCTGTCCATAAACATTTTTTCCAGGGCATCAAATTCATGTTGCATGTCATTCTCATTATTACAAATCCTTGATATTCGTATAAACTGGCTCTTCACTATACTTGAGAAAACATGTCCAGGATACATGCTGTCTCTATACAGTATGCTATTACACCAACAAGGCTTCCTAAACAGTGTAGTATTAATACCTCCTGTCATGTTCCTAGTCAGCGATACATCTAAAAAAATCTATCTTTTAATAGGAATAAGTGACTGTGAAATGAAGAAACTCAGTGGTAGATTCTAAATACTCAATATATGTAAGGAGGGATTCAACCTCTCCTTCCCAGAACAAAAAGACATCATCAACAAACCGTCTATAATGTCTAACACCCCTGTATAGTATACTACCAGCCAATTTATTCTCCTCTCAAAAATGCATAACCAAATTGGCATACAAGTTTGCACATGGAGTAATCATGGCGACACCCCATTTCTGTAAATATATCCTTTCCTCAAATAGGAACACATTATTGTTTAAAATCAACTCCAATAATGTACAAATCAAATTAGCATCAATATTCAAAGAATGATTACCATGGTTTAGAATCTGTCTAACTGCTTCTATCCCATATTCATTGGGTATAGTAGTAAACAGATTCTTAACATCCATGGTGACTAATAACAAACCAGAGGTATCATTCAAATGTACAAATTCTTCCAAATCCCGTAAAAAATGTCCTGTGTCCTTCATAGTGCTTATGGACATAGCAATGGGATTAAGCTGTCTCTCAACATACATGTAGAGGGGCTCAGTCACCCAGCCCCCTCCAGCAACAAAGGTGGCTCTACTAGAGATTTGTGAACCTTAGGTAACCCTCTAATAACAAGTACCATAGGAGAGGGTACCTTAAAGAATTCAAACAATTTTTCATCTATGTCCCTAGTCATAAGTAAATAAAAAATACAATCATTCACGTAGTTAATAATGGTCCTAACTCATTGCCAATCTATCAAATGGTACGTTTCTAAATCATCCAACAAACCAAACATAGCTTTCACATAATCACTCTTGTTCAATAGCACTATAGTGCCACCTTTCTCAGATGGCTGAATAATGAGATCCACATTATTCACTAAATCATCCAGTACTTTGTATTCTGCAGCACTCAAATTATAAAAACTGTTTTCATCCAAAGTCTTAATTACTTCATTTTCACAAGCTTGTACAAACAGTTCAATATGTGATGGTACAATGGGTGAAAAACTGCTAGGTCTCTTATATTCAATAACGCGTTGTTCAGATGATTCACCAAACATTAATCTCAAGGCTACTTGCCTAGCATATAGCCTCAGATCAATCAATAGATCACTTACTCTGGCTGTTCTAGCTGGAATGAAAGTCAAACCCCGATCTAAAACAGATCATTCTGAAACAGTTAGATGGTGTGTAGATAAATTCACAACTAAACCTTCTAACGTCGCATCTTCCATTGCACAGGATTGCGTTCCATAGAAATTTTCCTCTTCTGTCTCCCTCTGCTGGCAGAGCAAGGATGTTGCAACTTCTTCTGTTGGAAAAGATAAGGTAAAAATGTTTCAAATTAATCAGGGCAAGCTGCTTGGGTCTAGCTCCTACCCGAATAAAATCGGTCTGATGTAACTGCAAACCCTGTTGGTTCAATGGAGGTGTACTCATATCCTCTCCATTGGCAGCAGGTGCATCATTATGTACAACCCCATCAAGTTTATTCACAAGTCCATCCGAGCACACAGAATTATCTCCTGCCATGTTGCCAGTAGAAATGTGAGGTAAAATGGGTGCTGTTAGTTCATTCTCCTCCAACGTCGCACTCTCAGCTCTCCGTTGGTTTAAGACACCATCCTCAGGAGTTTCATCATGATGATTTCTGGGCCAGACAAACACATTACCCAGCTGAAAATCTTGTAGGTCCCTCTGTATCTTCTGTTGCTTAGTCTGTTGTAGCCTCATCTCATACAGTATAATGTTAGAGTATATATTCTCAAGGTGATTGGTATAAACTTTTCCACAGTATTTCAGCAAAAGGTTATTATGTGTTTGTTCTATTCCCAATAACAACTGATCCTCTAGTGACTTAAAATAGTCAATCATCAGCTTAATATAGTTGAAACTGCAATCTAGATTCAACTGCTGCCATTTCTTAAGTAAATCAGGATGAGCATTCCCACATGTCGGCATAGACAGCACTCGCATATCTCTTGGTATAACACAAAAGTGTAGGCATGCCACAAGATGTAAACGCTGCCATGTAAAATGTTTTAATTTATATAAATCATTCTCCAAGTCTTTCACAGTCCTAGAAAAGGTTTCAAAATCACAAGTATCCTGTCTCAGCATTGGAGGAACATCATGTTCAAATGCCATGTCCAAAAATGGATTAGCATGTTGTTTAGTAATAGTAATCCATTTATCTTTTATATGTTCATTAACTTCTAGGGTTATGTCTGTAGTCAAGCTTGCAAATGTAACATCAGCCATGTATATGCACTGGAAAACGCGCCAAACAATGAGCAAAAATATAACCAGTACGTACAGAAAGTCCAGCAAAAAAACAAAGTTCATGAAAAAACATAAATCAACTGGACAACCACGGTTGAGAGATCAACTTTAATAAAACAAAAAATAATCCAAAGCACAGGATGAGCTCTTTCGCATATAGCTTTATCAAATCCTATAAAAATGATTAAAACCATGACTACTTTAAGATAACATTCAACC
The DNA here is from genome assembly GCF_019279795.1 of Protopterus annectens. Taxonomy (NCBI): domain Eukaryota; kingdom Metazoa; phylum Chordata; order Ceratodontiformes; family Protopteridae; genus Protopterus; species Protopterus annectens. The sequence goes on along the minus strand of NC_056743.1, from coordinate 556,346,960 downwards.
AATCATAAAACAGGAAAAGTGCGCCAAGATGACATCAAATACATATTTAAAGTAGTAGTTGCAACTATCAATTTACCTTAAGCTTCCGTCCACTTAGGATGGGTTTAATATTAACCTGGCTATTTAAACCTGGATGTTTGTAGGCTTGCATGCTAAGTATCCATTTTAACTCTGCCTGTTCCAAATAGTTGTTACAGTCACCACCCCTCACATTCTTAAAAACACACTGTAGTACTATAGAAGAAAAATGATGCCCAGGTGACTTGTTTTATGTAGGGAAAACTATCCAGCATTTCAGGGACAGGGTACACAAGCATTTTTCAGACATAAGGAAAGGTGATGTAAAAAATACATTAGCAAGGCATTTGCTAAAGTCACCTGGGCATCATCTTTCTTTTAGAGTACTACAGTATGTTTTTAAGAATGTGAGGGGTGGTAACTGGATACTTAGAATGCAAGCCTACCAAACATCCAGGTTTAAATAGCCAGGTTAATATTAAACCCTTCCTAAGTGGACGGAAGCTTAAGATAAATTGATAGTTGCAACTACTGCTTTAAACATGTATTTGATGTCATCTTGGCACACTTTTCCTGTTTTCTGATTGGTTGAATGTTATCTTAAAGTAATCATGGTTTTAATCATTTTTATAGGATTTGATAAAGCTATATGCGAAAGCGCACATCTTGTGCTTTGGATTATTTTTTGTTTTATTAAAGTTGATCTGTCAGCCGTGGTTGTCCAGTTGATTTATGTTTTTTCATGAACTTTGTTTTTTTGCTGGACTTTCAGTATGTACTGGTTATATTTTTGCTAAATATCTCTAATGCTGACAGCTTCAAAAAATCTCTCAAGGACACCCTACTAAAATCTTAACTCTGACCCTGCTCTGTTCACACTTAGTCTACTGTCTCTGTTTTCCATGCTTATGTTTGTCCTGAGCTCACTTATAGCTATGAGTTACTACTATAGACATGGGTTTTTGTTTTCTGGTCTCTGAAAACCTTGATTGTATTTAGTGTTAATTTCTTCTATGCTACTTGTTTATAAGTGTTTCTCTTTTGTTATTATAAACTTTATTGTAATTTATCATGTATTTTGCATATGTTTGGAGCTTTTCTCCTCTGGCCTCCACTGAAAAAGGGCTTTTGCCCAGTCGGACTAACCCAGTTGACAAATGTCAAATAAATAAAATAAAATAAAAATAAAAATTATATGCATGAAACACACTTTGACTGAAAACTTTTTGAGAAACAAATTAACGCAAAGTGAAGCAAATAACCTCGATTCTGACCATGTGGGTGAATCAATCCAAGCATTCTAATAAAATTAATGAAAGAGATATTCACTAAAACTGAGCCCCCACCACCCAGAAACTGCCTGCCCACCCCACTTTGACACAAGCACCTCCCAACTTTAAGAGCAATGTTAAAAGTAAGTCCCTATCTATGCTCTCCTGCTAATGCTTGCCTTCCCCACAACCTGTCAGAAAAAGTGCTGGAAAAATGAAGAAGTGTTCTATCCCTTTCATAGGTTTATTTTAGGTTAACTACCTTGCAGGGACAATATTAAAAGTATTGTGCTTACCAATTCAACACCTTTATACATACAGGCTCTGCGACCCCCAGTGACCCATGACCCAGATGGGAATCAAAACCTTTTACCTTGTGTCAATGAGGCAGACACAGTATCACTATGCTCACCCCTTACCATGTGCATTAAGCTAGCTGTCCAGTCTGGAAACTCAAAAATTGAGAACCCTCCCAAGTTCGAAGAACAGACCTAAATTATGAGATAAAATCCATTCATTCTGCCACATCTGGGCAGTAGCAAAGTCTGGTTACTGCAAATAGCAGTAAATGTGCAAGCGAGCAATACCTTACAGTTACTTAGAGCCAATCATCTGGACAAAGCTATAAATAAAAGTGGGACAAAGGCGGAAAACGAGGGACAAATAATTACTTTTTTTTTCTAAATATTGCTCTTGTTCTTGCAAACTTAGAAAATTGATAGATATCCACAATTTTCTAAAACATACCAAAATATAAGACAACGATCTGGACATTCTGTGCATACCTCTCAACCCCTTAGAGCAAGAAATCTGGACAAAGCTATACATAAAAAATGTGACAAAGGCCAAAAATAGGGACAATTTTAAATATTACTCTTACAAACATTTGCATTCTCATGATTTTTTTTAAATGGTATGAAGTCTGAAACTCCATGTGTGCCATTATTTCCTAACTTCAATCTTTAATGATTTGCCACTAATTTGCCAGAAAACCACCATTGTTATGAAAAACAGACCAAAGGGCAGGTCACAAATCAGTCATGGCATGATGTACTCCTTCAAACATACAGATTAGTAATATGACAGCATGAGTAGTAATATCTATATCCACACCTCCAACTCAAATCACCCTTTAAGCATATGCCCCGAAATGCAACAATTAACCGTACCTCACACAAACCACCACTCTTACAAAACTGCTGACCCACCAGCTTGTAAAACATCCTTCCCCCAAGAGTCTGATGAGTTAACAGTGTACCAGCAGCCTGAAACTGCCACATGGCATTTAAACAACATTCTAAAACTCCACTGCCCACTGGCATTTTCTCCAACCACACTCCGATCATAAAATAAGCCAGTGATTTCTCTGTCTTCATTTTTTTTTTTTTTTTTTTATGAATATCAAGTTAACCAGGAATGGTGCCGTACCGCAGAACTCAGCTCCCCACCCCACCTGCACAGGCCAAGGAGCAAGCAGCACAAGGCGGGAAAGCCAAAAATTAAGTTGGGCCCTTCTCTTGCCAAATTAAAGGAAGAGCTGTGTCCCCAGTGTGCCACAAGTCAGATTAGTTGTGACACTGAAAGCAACAAAGTACACAAAACGTAAAAAGGGAACAGTGTCTCAGCTAGAAATATTTCTCTAAAATTATAAAACATCCCATGCCATTAGGGGGGGGGGGGTCATGCTTAAAATAACTTTTTCCTCTTTACAACAGGTTTTCTCTAGCAGTTATTACTTTTGTTGATACTAACGGATGTATTAAATGTTCTCAAAGGCAAACTTTATACAATATCCGTAGTTGTGTAGGGTTCTAAAATAACAATAATAACATCTGTGGGGCTTAATAACCACATAAAATAGACAGTAATGTATTAACTTTCCATAACTCATAGGGTTGCATTTTAAATGTAGTCTTTTTCCATAGTTCTGTAGGGTTTCATACCCAAGTAAAATTTACATACATTTTAACACCGCCTCTCAGGGGTACTCAATCACAATAAAAGTGAACCTTCATTAAACCCCACCTTTTTTTTAAACTTAAATTTACATACAGTTTAACACCGCCTCTCAGGGGTACTCAATCACAGTAAAAGTGAACCTTCATTAAACCCCACCTTTTTTTTAAACTTAAAGCTCCACCGTGCATGTGCTGTGAGAAGCTATTACACATGGGTGCCTTGTAGTCTGAAAAAGCCTTAAATAGACACTACGGGCTCATCTAACGTCATAACAACATCAGCTACAGAAGCTGCTACCAACTACACCACCACTACCACTGAAACAACCACAGCGAAGATTGCAAATGATCGGACCAGAAAACAGAACCATCCCCCAAGGACTGGCCAGCAGAAACTTCCTCCTCCAAAACAAGCAGTTTACAAATTCAACCAATTCCCTCCAACAAAAGGGCAAGCACTACAAAACTGCCACACACATTAGTGTCTCCAAGCAAACACACAACACACTGCACCACCCCAGCCTAGAGCCACAACATGATGTTTTCACATGAACCAATTCAATGATGAAAGATATCGGAGTGCTCCAAATAAAAACAAAAAACAGTCCAGACATGCATTTCCATTGCTTCATAGTAGATTCTGCAACTAAGGAAAAGCATCCAGCTTCTGAAAGCCACCATCAACCCAACATCCGTGCCTTCATTCAAAACCCCAAAAGAGCAATTGCCCCATAACTCCCATCAAACTAAATAAAAACATTAGCTATATTAGTTATAAACAACTAATGTTTATCTTGTAAATACAATACACAGGCAGCAACAGTGATTACTCATGGACTCGACCCCCCCATCATGATGCTTACTTCCAGGCCCTGCTCTTTTTGGAACCAGTTAACAAGGGAAATCTGCCTTCCAGTACTGCTATGAATAAGCTGACTACACCCCCCCAAAAAACACTAAAGCCAAAAATGACCACTCAAGCCCTAAACACAAAACACAAATTAACCTGCTCCATTTTCAAACTACCAGAAGGTAACACCCTTGTGGAGCCTAAACTCACTTTGCAGTCTATATGAATAGTACCCAGCTGCAAACTAATGCCCATGGATCCTCTACCAGGAAGGTCACTAAAGCAATTAATACCATATCCCAAAGGCTGATCCTACATCCACCATTTTTGGGGGGAGGGGAATAAATGTATATATAAATATATATATATACATATTTATATATCTATATATATATATATATATATATATATATATATATATATATATATATATATATATATATATATGTGTGTGTGTGTGTGTGTGTGTGTGTGTGTGTGTCTGTGTGTATCTCTCTATGTATATATATATATATATATATATATATATATATATATATATATATATATATGTGTGTGTGTATATATATATATATATATATATATATATATATATATATATCTATATATCTATATATCTATATATATATATATATATATATATATATATATATATATATATATATATATATATTTACTATCATAACCTGGAAACACACTTGGTCGATTAGTGGAATGTCAAAAGAACACTTTCAAAGAGGCTAAAAATCAAAACTTACCATACCGAAGCTTCAGTATCGATGTCCGGATGGCACATGCAAGTCAACGGCACATTTCCAAAATGGCAAATATTGAATACTCAACATTACCATAGTTCGAGATGGGGGCTGAAAAACGTCTTTATTTTTGCTATTTAAGTTCGACGATGCAATGACTCAACCGAGTGTATTTCAGGTTATGACTGTAAACCATATATAGATACACACGTGTATATATATATATATATATATATATATATATATATATATATATATATATATATATATATATATATATGTGTGTGTGTGTGTGTGTGTATATATATATATATATATATATATATATATATATACATACACACACACACACACACACACACACACACACACACACACACACACACACACACACACACACATAATACCATGCAATCATTACCCACCTTCTCACATACACTGCTATTAATCCAAGGCCTACCTGAACACCAAAGTACCTAATGGTCGTCTTGGATGTAATCTTGCAACATAGCAAGTTCACGCCAAAATCTGATCCCTTACCCAGTTACACTCATACAAAACCAGTTAAGCCCCTCCTTGCACTTACCTCATTTCCTCCCAAATTTCCTACATTCACAATTTAACCCTTCCCTCCCCACCACTCTAACCTTCTACTACCATCTTAAATCCCACAGCTATTCCTACCTGACCCTTCCCTGAAGATGTCCCTGGACAAATTGGTTTGTTCACAAACCTCATATTTTCATGTTTTTTTTAACTGTTTTAATAACTCTCTCCTCTTTACCATTAGACTGGGGATACCTTTGTGGAGAAGTTATATACTGAAATTCCTAGTGTTTGAAAAAAAAATCATGAAATTCTTGGCTAGAAAACTATAGATCATTATCAGATATGATTGTGTCATGGATATTGTAGTATAAAAAATGAATTTTGCGTGTGTGATAGTTTGTAAAGAGATCTCATTCTATCTGATAACCTCAAAACATGATGATTTATAGTCCACATAGATTAGTTACTGAACATTCTTGAACTGAAATAAATCATTATTTTACTCCATGTCTGTGTGGAATCTTATAAGATACTGTAGCTTCTTTAAGGTTGTTGTTATTATACAGGTTACAGATACAACATTTTTTTCATGAGTTTGATTTGAAGAAACATTTCAGGTCAAAGCATTATGTTGGATTGTTTCTTTATACTTACCAAAACCCAAATGAGATTCAGGCTTCTCTCTAATATTTGCACACATATCACTAGTTTGGCACAATCACTCTTATAGATTTAAACACCAGTCTTTGTAAATCATTAATGTCAACATGATATGTGTAGTAGGCTTCATCATGTACTGGAGCTAAACCTTGTCATCTGGCCATGTTATCAGTATTTTATTTCTAAGCCTGTGTAATTTATAATTTACTACAGATATAAATGGCAAATTCCAGTGAAGAAGTCAGCATATTCTTCAAAGGTCTGAATAATACATGCAGAATAATGCTCAGGAGGATGAGAAGTAAAATGTAATGGAAGGCAGGAATTGAGCAATTTATTTAATTTTGGAGCAAATGAAAATTGTTAAAAAAATCATATTCACACATATATTATGGTTTGGTTTTACATTGTTATATATGCACCTATTTCTCTTTTTAAAAAAAATATGTTTAGTAAAGATGTTCCAAACAATTCTCAAACACAGGATGGCAGAAAGGAAAACAGGAACTTTTTGCTATTAAGAAAATTATTTATTCATAAGCAGTTTTGTCTTAATGGTTCATAGGTATTTATAAGCCGAGCCATGCAATTCATCCTAGTTTTGACTCCAAATACCTTAGCCATCTATTTGGTAGTTTTTTTTTTAGTAAGGAGATAACTAAGGGTTTTGTGGGGATATGTTAACAGAGGATTATTTTATTTATTGTCAACGTCTGTCTATCTGAGACATGGGGGCCAGTCCAGGGGTAAATTTACAATTTCCCTTCCGATAATCAAGGTTTCATTTGCATAGGGTAAGGGGTGACCTCTTCTTCACATGGATGGGGAGTATATTCCATAGTTCAGAGATCCTTTAAGACACACATCAGTCTGTCTCTTTCTAGCATGTTCTGTTTATTTTGCAGGCGAAGTTGAAGCCCTTGATCTGGTGTTTATGGTATTGTTTGTCTTGCGGATGTGCAAGAGAGCCATCAGAGCTAGATCTGTGGATGACCTACATATATCACCTCTCAGCAACCTATAGGAGACAGATTACAGGGATAGGGCCTTAAGGTGATCAGTATAGGACATGATATTCATGCCCTGGATTCTCCTGGTGAGGAACCTTTGTGGGCATTCCAGGTGTTGCAAGTGTCTGGTTAGGTACGTGCTAAAGGGCGCACTGTACTCAATGATGGGTACATACTTAGTCAGATAATTATATATTTCAACCACTCCTTTATATACTGCCAGAAACATGGTCACATGACCCATAAATTAATCACAGCTTAAAAAAAAAACACTATAGAAATATGATATAGCGAGAGAAAAAAAACTGCTTAATGTTTAGAAGAGGACTGATTCTACTTATCTTAAGAGCACACTTAAGCAAACTAAGAAAGAGCTTCAGAGAACTGTGAGGATGCTCAAAGTTGAGTATGAATATAAAATAGCCATTAAAATCAAAAATAACTGCAAATCTTTTTAACTATGTCATGAAGTTAAGAACTAATACATAACAATGTAACAAAAAAGTAGTCCACAATAATACTAATCTCTCTCACTCTAAGGAAATCACTAATATCCTAGCTAACAAATTTAGAGCAAAATTTCCTTCACTCAAAGTTATAGCTCTCTCACATGTTTCACATTCCAAGCTACCATCTTTAATTTCTATTGCACAGGTTTTCTCAACCCTTTCAAAAACATAATAATATTTTATCTATGGGCCCTGACCACATACCAGGTTGCCTGATTAGCAGTGCCAAATATAAACATTCTGAACCCCTACTTAACTTCTTTAATCTAAGCCTCCCCACTGGTTATGTTCCTGAAGCCTGGGAAACAGTCATAGTAATGTCTTTACACAATGATCACCCAACCACAGACCCTGGTAACCATAAACCCAATAGTATCATTAGCCTCATATGTAAAGCTATGGAGTTCATTATCTCAGACATCATTAATTTGGACATTGAAAATCTCTTAATCCTGGACCCTCATCTTTTTGGCTGTGTCAAAGAAAGGTCTTGCTTCTTTAACTTTATTAATTTCTTTAAAAAAGTGATTGAAACAGTGGATACTTGTTATGCAGTGCATATAGCATATGTAGACCTGGCCAAGAACTTTGACACTATTCCCCATGCATGCATTATTGGCAGACTTGAAAATCTGAAGAGAAATCCTTACACTCTCTGATGTATAGATAACCAGTTGCCTGACAGAACCTATGTGGTTAAAGTAGCATGTGCCACTTATGAAAGAAAAAAAGTTACCAGTGACATACCACATGATTCAATTTTGGGTTCTCTCCTATTTGTCATATAGTTCTCAGACCTTCTGGCCAGCACTCTTGGCCTATGCTTAAGTTTGCAGATGACTGAACACTGGGTGTAGTTATTCAATCTTTAATTGACTCACAATTGCTTCAAAATGGGTTAGACCATGTTAACAATTGGTGCAAGGACTTAACTCTCAAATTAAATATAAAAAAATGTAGCATAATTCATTTTAGATAACAAAACAGTTTCACTTACCATATAGGTGATGCACCCCTCCAATCAGACACTGTTGCAAAGGATCTAGGTACTCTTGTTGAGAATTCCTCATCATTTGACCATGATGTCTCCATAGCAGTTTTAAAAGACTGGCCCATGTGATTTCCAAAGGCATCTCCACTAAATACAAAGAAGTCTTAATTCCCTTTCACTCATATCTTATCAGACCCATTATTGAATATATTGCACATTTTGGCATGCATTTATCTATACTTATCACAACACTTGAGTGACCTCAGAGATTCATTACTTAAAAGATCAGTGGTCCCAAAAAATCTTAGTTATCAGGAGACACTGGCAGCTATTCCTCTGTACTCAGTCTCTTACAGACACCTCCATGGAGATATATGTCTAGCCTTTTGTGCCATGAAAGAGCCAACCCTATTTGATCTTCTATCCTTTCTTAGAATCAGGGGTACATTAAATGCTCAGTTAAAGAGACTAAACCTTCTACAGCAGATAAATAAGATGTTGGCATGATTGATTCATATCCCACTGTACCCCTTACTTTGAAACAAACTTCCACTGCACATCAAGTGAAAGAGCACCCTTGCAACCTTCAAAGTAAACCTAGATAAATGGATGGGCAGTCGCAAATTCACTCCTGGTCTATCTTCTTATGCCCTCATGAGGCTAGAGGAAAATTTAAAATATATATATTTTTTTGGTTAGCCTTGAAATGGTCTGCAGACTGATTGCCTTGTACTTACATATGAACCTATGTGCCTATGTTAAAAACATTATTATTACAATGTGAATAAACCCTTGAAAATGTATCCAATACTCCTATTAATATATATATATATATATATATATATATATATATATATACACACACACACACACACACACACACAAATATATACTTTTATACTTTTTTTCTTTTTATCATCATCATTTAAATCTGGTGGAGTGTTAGCATGCAATCTAACCTGACACACTAACTCCCTGTATTTAAATTAATTATTTATACATAATAATACTGCCCACATAAAAATCATATGTAATGCAATCTAATACATCAAATACGAACTTTTTAAAATTAGAACATAAATGTAAATGTCTATGTGATGGCCGCTCCCTGGCCCAGCAATCAAGGATCCTCAAGCCTCACCACTAACACCAGAGAGGGCATCTCATATAAGAGGAAAAGATAACAAATACACACAGTAAAGTACAATTTCCTTTAAGTGCACACAGAGATCACAGTCAGTCTGGGGATGGTTGCTCCCTTGCTCTCCAGGTCCCAATTAAGACTCCCCACTGGCACAGCTATAGGGTCCAAATCTCAGCCTAGCTGGCAAGCTTACCTCCAGTACCCTCCCTGTCCAACCAGTGCTTTATGTCCCTGCCCAATTAGCTGACACACTTTTAGATAAGTATTTATACAACTTCACAGACACTCCTGGGAAAGGCTGATACAGATTCTCCAGCTGTGCCCCTTTACCCAGACTATACAGAAGTAATCACAGCCACCACCAGCTAATAATTATCAGCTACCCAAAGGCCCTTAAAAGGGTGTCCAATTATTACTGTGCAATATTATTATCCAATAGCAGTGCAACATAAGCAATCCTAAGGCTTTGGAAGGGCTTATTACAGGATCACTTATAAGCATGCAATGTACTCTAGAACTTAATTATCTCTACATAAACCAGACACAGTTGAAAAGGTTTTAAAATATTTAATAATAAATAATTAAAACACAAGAAAATACTACTACAATATAATGCTACTCAAGAGTTTAGAGATCACACAGAAACTTAAAATAATTCCGTAGTACAGTTCTGACATAACAGAAAAACACTTAGTCTAATCTTTATAGTCCTAGCTATTTCTACAAGAAATCATACTTCTAAAGTAACTTACTTACATAGAGCAAGGCAGTGCTGAGTTAGATATCAAGACAAAAATGCTTAATAATTTCTGGTTCTCACTGTTTAAATTGAAACGGCAGTTCTGATAAAATATAACATCATTTGTTTACACTTTCCTGGTTCCCAGGCCACAGAAACTACATTTACATTCTTTTACACTTAGAGCAATAAAGGACATTCCACATGTAAATTCTGGTCATTAACTTTAGCCTTAAAACAATAGGTAAGATGCTTACTCCAGACTCATCAACTCCAAATTCTAACTTCAAAGGGCATACAAAACATAATTTTAATTTCAAAGAACATTTGAAATGCTTGGCTTAGTTTTCCTTACAGCAGATGGCAATGTTGCTACAATCTTGAAGTTCACATTTTACAGAGTTTTCTTTCATTTAAGAAACAAGCCTGTATTTTATATTTATATTTACAAATGCCAGAATTATGTATCAAATTCTATTTGGCTAGGCTGGCAGCCTTCACCCATCTTCCACAATCTTCACAGTCTACATAAAGCATTAGCTGTATTCTTAGCTTTTATAATAAAATAATAAGTAAATAAATAAATAAATGCACATTTATATATTCTTTGTTTGAGTTTCCTATTAGTTTTACCAGTATAAAAACTTTCAAAAGAAACATGTTACCCCATAAACCACATATTCACCTTTACATATAAAATACCCTTGAGCTCTTTAACTTATTTTAGTAGTCTCACAATAAAAACTAGGAGACCCAGAAACAAATTGACATATACTGTAATTCATACAGTTAAAAGGGGTTCCTATTAGATGACCAAAGACACATTCTTTCGAATGCATCTTGGTCGAACTTGAAAAGACAAAAAGGCAAAATGAAGCAGCATATAAGCAAAGTTTTTCCCTGGGAAAGAAATTGCTTGGCCGTGTCTGTTACTTTGCCGTTTTCGTCACTGTAGTGCGATCTCGGAGTTGGTATATTTAAGTAGGGGGGGATGTTGGGGGTTTAGCCCCCCCCACTTTATGTGATGTTTTAAGTAGTTTTTTTTTTGGAACAGCGATTATTTTTCCCTTGGAAAAAAATTGCTGTTCTAAGCATTCAAGCTTGTAAGCTTTCACTTACATGGGCTCAATAAATCATCGTTCACTTTTCTCAGCGTTCGATGATTTAATATCGACCCATTAAAAGTACCCACCCTACTCATTATAATTTTGTCTTTCCTATTCCTTACCTCAACATTTTGCTTAGTATTTTTGTCCATTCTATTAATAAAATGTAAGTTAGCATCCAGTAATTCAAGTCTTCATTAGAAATAAACATATCCTAATTATTAAATATACCACTTTTTGTAAAATAAAGTAATGGCATAGACATCCCCTAGTCTGCTATTTTCCACCCTTTGAATCTACTTGTATTTCATTAGTAATGACTCCTTAGAGTACCATCTGAAAATTAATTTCTCATGTAAAGCCATAATAAGCTTAGCCGCTTCTATTTTTTTCTTTTGTAAGATTTTTCATCTTGATCATCTGCTATTGTAATTCAACAATTTACTTACAAATTTTTATAATTGAGAACTGTACTCTACTTTTTTCACTCATCTACTTTTTACCTTAAGATCTAAAAAAAACTGGACAGTGCAGTGGTACAGCGGTAGCGTTGTCACCTCACAGCAAGAGGTTCTCCAGTTCGATTCTCAGCTGGGGTGCCTTCTGTGCAGAGTCTGCATGTCCTCCCTGCACTCATGTCAGTTTCCTCTGGGTGCTCCAGTTTCCTCCCATGTTATAAAGACATGCAATTGCAGCATTTCTCCCAGGACATTCACTAAAAATTGGCTTTGTTCCAAGTCGGACTTTCCCAGAAAATAAATGTTAAATAAATAAATAAAAATAAACAGTCATAAAAGGAGATACTGCCAGCACAGCTAGCTGGAATTTTGGAAATAATTATTTGTCATTTGTGAATATCAATATGATTTATATAAGATGCTTGTCTTACAACTGTATTATAACTATGTCATATGTATATCAAACTGTTTTTTTACAGACATGTGTGTTGAAAAGATATTTTATAAAGTGTTTGTGAGTTGAAATGCAATCACAGTGTGCCCTACTGAAAGAAAACAGAAATGTACATGCACTGTTGTAACTGTCTAAATGTTTATATTTTAACTGTGGAAACTGGAATACAGGAGGTTAACTTCAGTCCAGCAAAATTTAGGAAAATAGCTGAAATTAAATTTCTTTACAGGCTATGCAATAAAATATGGTATCTTTAAGTTTTCAATGCAACTAGAGACACAGCATCTATTCTGAGAAGCTTTCTGTATTGTCTTTAGGGTGAATTATTTACAAATATTGAAAGCATGAAGGAATGCAACTGTTTTATGACTTCCAGCATATGCCAAAGATCTTAGGCATATGTATATTCACAGGTAGATGCTAAATACTACCAGCTTCCAGCAGTGGGGGTTTCACCCTGGGAACTAGAGTCAGATGACAAGAGGTGATATTCTGCAAGCTATCCCAGGAGTGGTATTTCAGCTATTAATTTTAGAAGTCTCTTGGTGAGACAGAGCATTCTGTATTCTGTCGTGGACCTGACAACAACTAGAAGATCAATTCACCACATCTACCTTTCTCTAATGAAGTAAGTTTCTGTGGTATAGCAATTTTCTTAGATACAGTCAGGAATATAGTAAAGCTTAGTTTAGATGTTTTTCTTTATTTATTTATTTGAGATTGTCCTGCAATGTTGTTTTAAATATTTCCTTTGAACTCTGATGTGGCTGTGAATATATATTTAGTATTGTGTTGTTCTTTTATTATTTATTATTAAATATATTTAAACCTTTCATTGTCACTGATCTATATAGAGATATTTAGGTTTGAGAGTACTTGCATATTTATTTGGTGACACTGTGTGGGCCAGTCCTAATAGCCTTGCTCTTGGTCAAACTACCATTTGTGTTAATATTAATATTACACAGTAAGTTTGTACATCATTTGATAGGGGCCTTCAAGTAGCTGATAAGGGGTTCTGGTGGCAGTTATAACTACCTTATAGTCTGGGCAGAAGGGGGCATAGCTAGTAAACCTGTGCCAATGTTTCACAGGTGTGTGTGTGTGTGTGTGTGTGTGTGTGTGTGTGTGTGTGTGTGTGTGTGTGTGTGTGTGTGTGTGTGTGTGTGTGTGTGTGTGTGTGTGTGTGTGTGTGTGTGTGTGTGTGTGTGTGTGTGTGTGTGTGTAAAACAAATCTCCAAGAGTGTGGGTGTCAACTATATGGGCAGGGACATGAAGCACTGGTTGGACAGACAAAGTGTTGGAAGTCTTTGCTTGGAACCTTGGCTAAGGACTCAACTCTATAGCTGTGCCAGTGGGGAGCCTTATTGGGGATATGGAGAAAGAGGGAGAAACCATCTCCGGACTGACTGTGGTCTCTGTGTGCTCTTAAGGAAACTGCACTTGATGCAAAGGGCTTCATCTGGAAATACTGTGTGTGTACCTGCTATCCTCCCAGTGAATGTCCCCTGCTGTTGCCAGTGGTGAAGAGTAAGGATCTTTGATTACTGTTCCAGTGGTGGGGCATCACATTATCGGTGACCAGTGGAGGGATATCCACATATTAGGATTCAGTGTTGTGGATAGTGAACTCTTCTAGCCTGTAAACAGTGGTAACTAAAGAAAATGTTTGTACTCTCAAGCAGCCACACTGTAGACATTCAGAGTTTTATATCATGATAGTTTTATTTATTTTTTGTTAGCTTAGTTAGTCAGGGAGAGCAGGCAAGGATGTGAGTAAAGGATTATGGCAAGCTGACAAGGAGACAGTTGGCTGAGATGTGCCAAGCCAAAAGACTTGTGCATGTCGACCTGACTGAAGCAGAAATGATCCCAGCCTTAACCACAGCTGCATCACTGACCAACAACCAGGAGGAAAACCAGACTGGCCTTGGGGATGTGCAACTCTCAGAAAATGGACAGTTCAACTTTGCCTCAGAGTACTTAAAAATCCATCTGGAGTTAAAGAAACTTGAACTGGAGGCCAAACATTTGGAAATAGAATCAGCAGAGAGAGTGCAGAGTTTGGAGGCTGAAGAAAATGACAGACTGAGACATGTGGAAGCTGAAGAAAATGAGAGGCAGTGGCAATATAAAAAGGAAATTCTGACTATTCGCCAGGGTCATGGAGATAATGGGGAAAGGAATAACCAAACCCCAGAAGCAATAAAGGTCAGTAAATTTCTTTCACAATTTACAGAGGGTAATAATGTTGATAGTTTTATTCATATGTTTGAAAGGGTTTGTAAACAATATACTGTTGAGCAAGGGCTTTGGGTATGGTTCCTGACCCCTTATTCCATGGTAAAGCTGTAACTGCTGTTTCGAAATTGTCTGATACTGATTACTTAAATTATAATACAGTAAAGAAATGTTTATTAGCGTGTTTTAAGTTAACTCTTGAAGCTTATAGAAAAACGTTTTGTGAACATAGACGCAAGGCAGATGAAAGCGTGTGTGAATATATTGCTGAGTAAGGCACTTATTTTCATAGGTGGGTGAGTGGGTGTCATGTCACCACTTTTGAAGGGCTGGCAGACCATTTGGTGAGGGGACAAGCCTTTAGCACTTTGCCTGGTTGGCAGATAGGGAATGCAATAAAGCAGATGAGTTGAGGAAAAAGGGAGATGTATACCTAGCAAGCAGGGTATCACTGCATAGGAAATAGATACCAGTGCTGCACATGAGGTCTAAGGGAACCCATGGTGAGCAGCCTAGACAACCCCAACAGAGTCCGTCAATAAAGGGGCAGCCACTAGTTTAGGTACATGGCCAGGATCAAGGGTTAAATGTTTTAAATGTAACCAGTGGGGCCACGTAGCATACAGATGTCCATGGAGGCAAGGTGGAGGAGCCAGTAAGTGAGAATGCCAGAATCCCAGAAATAAGTTGTCTGGAGACAACAAGGGTATGAAACTGCCACAAGAGGTTATATCCTATCTTAGTAGATGGGAAACAGGCCACTGCTAAAAGGGACACAGCATTCTGACCTAACCATTGTGAAGCCTGCAAATTAAAGAGGAGCACTACTTGCTTGGGCAGTCTACTCCAGTCAGAGCTTTAGGAGGGACCCCATTCCAAATACCTTTGGCTAGGGTTCACCTTGACTGGGAGGGTGGAAAAGGAAGCAAGCAAGTAGGTGTGTTTGAGGATATTGATGCAGATGTCCTGATAGGGAATGATTTTGATAATGCAGTACCTTTTGTGAATGCAGTTACACGCAGTCAGGCTTGGAGGCAAGCATGTGGGTCTGGTAGCCTGGGGGTATCCAGACAGACCGAATCCTTGAAGTCATTGCTGGTGAGGTGATTACTTCAGGGAGGGAGTTACCCAGTAGTAGTGAGACTGAAGGTGAGCCACATTTGCTGGTGGGTACTGATTTTCCCTTGGGCAGAGTGACTGCAAGGGCAGAGGTGACTAGTTGTACACAGGCTGACAATGAGGCACCACTGTCAGAGGATACCAGACTTCCTGTGGAAGGAGAGTTAGAAAGGGTTATAAAGAGAGAGTTGAGACAGGCTCAGCTCTCAGACCCTACATTACAAGGCTTGAGTGTGGTAGCCAGGGAGGCACCTGATTTTCAAGGAAAAGAGGAATCTGTATACTGGGACAAAGGGTTACTGTACAGGGAGTGGACTCTTGATGGAGGGATAAAGGGTGAGAGAATACAGTGGTTGGTAGTGCCCAGAGCCTACCATCTGGCACTTCTAGACGTAGCCTATGACATTCCCTTTGCAGGTCATATGAGCATAAAGTGTACCAAGAGAAGTATTGTGCAGAATTTTTATTGGCCTGGGATTTCCATGAATGTAGCAGGGTAATGCAGGACCTGTGAGCATTGCCAAAAAATAGGCAAGGCAGGAGACATGGTAAAAGCTCCTTAGATGCCTTTGTCTGTGATTGAGAAGCCATTTCAGGGGGTAGCTATGGATATTGTGGGACCTCTGAGTACCCCAAGTTCCACAGTGAAAAAGTATATCCTAGTGGTAGTAGATTATGCTACCAGATACCCTGAGGTGGTGAATCTGTCCTCCATTGAGGCAGAAAAAGGTGACAAATGCTTTGTTAGAGATTTTCAGCAGGGTAGGTTTCCCAAAAGAAGTACTGCCTGACAGAAGTGCCAATTTCATGTCAGACACGGTGGCTTGTCAGTAGAGGCACTGTGGGATGAAGCACCTAAAGACCACCCGTACCATCCCCAGACAAATGGTTTGGTAGAGAGGTAAAACTCTACATTAAAGACCATGCTATGGACATTTGTAGACCAGTGTAAGATAGAGTGGGACAAATATTTGTACTATCTGTTGGTTGCTTACAGAGAAGTGCCCCAGGAATCCACAGGCAAACCCTTTTAGTTGCTGTATGGGCATAGGGTCAGGAGACCTCTAGATTTGATTCACAATGAGTGGGAGGGTAAGTGTAAATCCCACAAGGAGGACAAGGTTCAGGGAACTCATGGGCTTGGCCCAGGAGAACTTGGCAGAAGCCCAACAGAAGAAAAAGGTCTAGTATGACAGGAATGCTCGAGCCAGAAAGTGTGCTGTAGGGTAGCAGGTTATGGTTTTCATTCCTTTTAGGCACAGCAAGTTGCAGGCAAAGTGGTAGGGACCCTTCAAAGTTTTAAGGAAGGTCAGTGCTGCTAACTACATGGTAGAACTGCTGGGCAGGAGTCAGGGGGCAAAGCTGCACCATGTTAACACCATGAAATTTTACCATGATAGGGAGGCCCTGGTGCTAAGTATTTTCAGTAGAAAGCAAGAGGAGTCTGAAAGGGGGAATCTATGGCTACAGAGAGCCAGCCAGCAAAATCCCAAGTTACTATGGTAGAGCCTAGGGTTGCAGGCATATATATGACAGTGCAACACTGTAATGGGGTCAACAATGTAAATGTAGCTGGAATTTCAAGACAGGGAATGGGTTAATGTATTTTCAGATAAGATAATTCCTCTTAAGCAACAATTCTCAAGGGTCAATTGAAAAACTAGCTTGAGTCTTCGAAGGGGGAAGAAGTGTCATGAAAGGAGATACTGCCAGCACAGCTAGCTGGAATTTT
Source organism: Protopterus annectens (assembly GCF_019279795.1). Taxonomy (NCBI): domain Eukaryota; kingdom Metazoa; phylum Chordata; order Ceratodontiformes; family Protopteridae; genus Protopterus; species Protopterus annectens. The sequence goes on along the minus strand of NC_056743.1, from coordinate 556,329,396 downwards.
GTAAATAATAATACGTCATTTGTGAGTATCAACATGATTTATATAAGATGCAGGGGTTGCAACTCTATTAGAGCTGTACGTCATGTGTATATCAAACTGGTTTGTACAGACGTGTGTTGAAAAGATATTTTATAAAGTATTTGTGGTCAAAATTCATCCACAGTGTGCTTACTGGAAGAAAACAGAACTGTACATGCGCTATTGTAACTGTCTAAATGTATATATTTTAATAGTGGAAACTGGAATACGGGAGGTTAACTTCCATCCAGCAAATTTTAGGAAAATAGCTGAAATTAAATTACTTTATAGACTAATAAAAAATGGCATCTTTCAGTTTTCAAAGGAACTAGAGACACAGAGTATATGCTGAGAAGCTTTCTGTATTGTCTGTAGGGTGAATTAATTACTAGTCCTGAAAGCATGAAGGAATGTAATTGTTTTATGACTTCCAGCATATGCCAGAAATCTCAGATCTATGTATTTTCACAGGTAGATGCTAACTAAATGCTGCCAGCTTCCAGCAGTGGGGGTTTCACCTGGGAAATAGAGTCAGATGACAAGAGGTAATAGTCTGTAAGCTATCCCAGGAGTGGTATTTGAGATATTAATTTGAGAAGTCTATTGGTGTGACAGAGCATTCTGTATGCTGTCTTGGACCAGACAACAACTTGAAGATTAATTCACCACATCTGCCTTGCTCTAATGAAGTAAGTTTCTATGGTATAGTAATTCGCTTAGATACAGCCAGGAATATAGTAAAGCTTAGTTTAGATGTTTTTCTTTATTTATTTGAGACTGTCCTGCAATGTTGTTTTAAATATTTCCTGTGGTTTTGAACTCTGATATCACTGTGAATATATATTTAGTATTGGCTTTTATTATTGATTATTAAATATATTTAAACCTTTCATTGTCACTGATCTGTATAGAGATATTTAGGTTTGACAGTACTTGCATATTTATTTGGTGACAGTGTGTTGGCCACTCCTAATAGCCCTGTTTTTGGTCCAACTACCATTTGTGTTAATATTAATAGTATACGGTAAGATGGGCCGCTTTTGTTAAGTGCTTTAAAGTAGCTGATAAGGGGTTGTGGTGGCAATAATAACTACCTTATAGTCTGGGCGGAAAGGGGCACAGCTAGTAAACCTGTGTCAGCCTTTCCCAAGTGTGTGTGTATGTGTGTGTGTGTGTATGTGTGTGTGTGTGTATGTGTGTGTGTGTGTGTGTGTGTGTGTGTGTGTGTGTGTGTGTGTGTGTGTGTGTGTGTGTGTGTGTGTGTGCATGTGTGTGTGTGTGCAAAACAAATCTCCAAGAGTGTGTGTGTGTGTCAGCTATTTGGGCAAGGACATGAAGCACTGGTTCGACAGAGGGAGTATTGGAGGAGTTGGCTTGGAATCCTGGCTAAGGACAAACTTTAATACTGTACCAGTGGGGAGACTTGCTGGGGATCTGGAGAAAGAGGAAGAAACCAGACCCCAACTGACTGTGGTCTCTGTGGACTCAAGGGAAATTTTACTTGATGCAAATCACTGCATCTGGAAATGCTGAGTGTGTACCTCCCATCCTCCCAGTGAATATCCCCCACTGTTACCACTAGTGAGGAATGAGGATCCTTGATTACTGGTCCAGTGGTGGGGCATCACAAAAACTATTACCCTCAGATTGTAATAATATGTAAACTCCAAAAACGTGCTATTTTTCACAAATTCCTAAAACTGTTGATTAATTTATCCTTTTGTCAACACAATAATATAATCTATAAGCTTACTGCAACCATTTAAAGCTGAATACGAGGGTCTATATTAGGTGATCAAAGACAGTGTTCTTCAAACGCATAATAGTTGACATGAAAACATCAAAAAAACATAACTATGAATGGCCACGTCCGCAAATTTTTTCCTAGGGAAAAATTTGTGAGGCCGTAAACAAACTAAACACACTTCTCAATCCTAATCAAGTGGGGGGGGGGGCTGTGCCCCCCAACTAAATATACTAACTCTGACATTGGAGAACAGGGCAAACCGTGAGAAAGGCCAACTGAATTTTTTCCCTAGGAAAAAATTTGCGTATGTGGCCGTTCGCGGTTTAGGGTTTGCGATGTTTTCTGTTCAACTATTATGCATTTGAAGAACAGTGTCTTCGATCGCATACTAGGGAACCGAATACAATGGGCTGAAGGGCAAATCACAAAAATTTACTGAAATAGCATACTTTGGGACCATACTAGCGTCCACTGACACTTTCATTCACTTCATTTTGTTGTTGAAAATTCTGATTCTGAAATTCAAAAAAAATAAATATTACTAGGAACTTGGTCCAGACCCCCTTCCCCCCAAAATAATCTCCCCAACAGAATAATTATTTCTTTGCAATAGCATATAGATGAGCCATTCAATACCCACTTCATGTGAAATAACCATAGCTAGAGATTTAACATCCACTGTTGCCAGTGTATCCCTATCATTAACTTCCATCACTTTTATTATATCTAAAACATGGTTAGTATCTCTAATACAAGATTGTCTTGTCTTCTTCCATTCTAAAAAAATGGGACACACCGTACAATTTATCAGATCTTCACAGCAGATCATCCAAACCTTTATGGATTTTTAGGTGTACCAACTATTTTTCCTAATGCCAGATTAGGGATGTGAAAAACATCATACATTTTTGTACTCTTACCCTTTAATAACTTATCATAAACCATGCATCTACCTGCCTATTACACTTATTCCATTCCTTAATATTAATAACTTTATACACAGTATTGTCTTCCAACAAAGCCATGATTTAATTATTATGATCAACCACAACCATCAAAATGGTTGCTCCCTATCCACTTTCATAATCTGAATATGTTTGTCTTTACTAAGGGTATAAAAGGCTGATTTTTTTATTTTCAGCTAAATTTTAAATGATTTTAATACTTTTTGTACTGAGCAGTTTCCGAATGTCCATCTTATAAATATTTGCACACGCTTGTACAGCTGAATGCAAAGAAGTTTAAAAGCAATTGTAACCAAGAAATCACATTATTTTACCTCTGCTTGGTCTTTAAATAAAATCTTAAAATTCACTATCTGTGTAAAGTCTTTTAGGTCAAAAATTGTTCTAACTACATCCATTCTCCTTGATGGCACAAGAGAAAAAAAACTTTTTTGGAACACATTTAATAAGAAAGGAATTTAAAGTTTGAGATGGAATATTACAAATTTGAAATACAGTTACAATCTCATCTTTTTTCAAACACTGTTCCTCGTGTATTGATTCTTTCCTTTGTTGTAACCCTGCTATTGTTCTGGATACCTTCCTTAGGATGTAAATGCCACTAGTTTTGCTGATGACCTTTCCTAATAGGCTGGCTGCTTCTTTAGATAAAGTTTTATACTCTGCCTCTAGACATTGGATTTGCCCAACTCTAATTCTGGTTTGACATTACTGACCTGGTGATTTTCCCTTATTGCTGCTATTCTGTATGCTCTAGAAATCTTCTTTCTAAACATCTCTCACCTGATGTTAGGTTATTCTTCCCAAGATGAGCACATGTTGTTTCAGTATTATGGACTAACTGTGAACTCACACTTAAAGCCCCAGTCTTATTTTTTAAGGTTTCTTTTAGTTCGGATGATTTTCCCATTTTGCATTTATTCTGCACAATGTCTCTTTCTTGATTTTGTTTTTTTTATAAATTTTAACTTATCAGGTTCTACCTGCGAGTGCTTTGTAATTGTTTGGAGTTTCAAATTTAATTTTCTTGAAAGGAAGCCAAAGTTCATTTTGATGTTTAGTAAAGATGTTTAAAAATGTTCTACATGAAGTAAATTTTTATGTGAACTTTACAATCCTAGAATAGTTAATACTTCATGTTGTTTGAAAGATTTTACTACACAAATCTATAAATTGTTGCCTCTGCAAGCTTGAAAATTATATGCTTCATAGACTTGCAAATTATATTCACTGAGCCTCTGCAAATCATTCACTCTAAAGCTGTGTAAATCATTATCTTAGTCTGGGCAAATCATAGTCTCTGACTGTGTTGCAATCTCTAGTGTTCTGCACATTCATTTGCATGCTATAAATTAACTTTATTGTGCTTAAACCTTCATCAGGAGATCTTCCTAATATATTAGAAAAATACATTATCATGCCCAACCATTCACAAGCAAAACATTCTAATGCATTACATTGTTGTACAGACACTACTTTAAATAGTATTTACACAAAACAGCTTAGTTTAATGCAGGGGGTTCAGTTTATGCCCAGATTAAGTCATTAATGAAGCTTTTGAGTCAAACAGTAAATTACTGAAACCCACTTCTTTGAATACACTCTTTTTAATGATGTTGCATTCATCATTGGCATCTCTCTTAAACATGGTATACATTTATTTATACAAAGCTTTTAAGGTCAGTGATTCCTGCATTGACAAATATGGTGCCCTTCTGTGGTTAATATAGAAATTGTTCACACAGTTTCAATACACAAATCTATTCCATTCAGAAAGAGATCATTTTGTGCCTTATGTTAGTTAGCAAGGAAATTGCTCAAGTTAATATAGTCATTAGTGATAGTGACTATACAATTGTGAGCCCTATTTTGATCAGTTACTTGCAAAGAATTTTTGTCTTCTTTCTTCTGAACTTGCACATCTGTATAAAATAGTTTGTCCATACTTCCCACATTCTCTATTCAGCACTGGACAAAGTTTATTATCATGCTGATAACCACATCATGAACAATACTGCTGTAAAGATTGAAATTCTGTGCTCATTGCTTCCAAATTTTTGTCAAGTTACCTTGAAGATCCAATGATGATGAAGTGTTTGCCAAAATGGAGACTATAAAATGATTCAACAGCTTTTGGTGAAAGGAAATGATGGATAAAGCTCCATAATTCTCAATATGTGCAAAAGTATGATTGTTGTTTCATCCAATAAAAGTGCTAATTTATGCTTCTACCCAATATATGACTTGCTGATAACATTTTCATTTTCATGGCGATTCATGTTTCACAATTTTCTTTTTGTTTTGTGTTTAATGGCATTTCTCAGCTTGCAGTGGCATTTCCTGGTTTGCAATCCCATTTTTCAGTTGAACTGCAGCAATTTTAATTACTTTAAAAAACAGTTTTTATTTTGTTGTTTTATGTGCCTGTTGTCCAGAGGTATGCTTCCTTGTATAATACATTTAATGCTGATGGTCTAGTGGTACTTCATCTAAGTGTGGTGTTTCTGAAGTTTTTAAAATCATATCCTTCCCGGTCAAGAAAAAGTAGACAATTTTAACTAGAAGACTTTAAGTGGCACAAATTCAGAAAATGTCAATGCTGCAGTGACTGTTACAATCTCACTTGACTTTGTGCATTGTTTATTCAGGCATGACATCCAGGTTCTACATACATCTAATAGCTTGATGGGCTGATCAGGAATCCATGAGCTGGTAAGTAAGCAGCCATCCACGTTTAATGACATGGCAGCAATTGCCTAAGCAAGACAGAATCATGTAACATTCCACAGAGACTGCAATCCTAAGATAATTGAGGACACGCAGCATATACTTTATAGATCCAGTGACTGCATTTTCATGAAATGAATTCTGCTCTTAATACAACTTTCCTATACTCCTTCTATTTCTACTGTTTGGGATAAATTTCATTTCAGTAAGGTTAACATTAACTCCCTATGATTGGGTATCGCTATGGCAACTGCTTCTTTGAAGATTAAATTATTTGAGTAGTCTATGTAAAAATGATGCTTGAAATATAGTTCTTGATGTGCATTAAACATACCAGTTTTCTGCAACAGAATTTAGACAAACATTATTTTAGGCCAATAATGGCTGCACTGGTATGTTTGAACCAGTCTGTACAAGTGCTTTCCTTTAAAAATACAGAAAAACAAAGGGAAGGACTCAACATGCACTTAAAATACATAGGCTGGTCAGTTATAAAATGAAAGAAACACAACAATTTGAACAAAATGTATATCATTGTTTTCTTCAAGCTGTGCAAAACGAGCTTCCCTATGACCAAAACAAGCATTATCAAAGAGGAATGCCCATTGAATTGCCCTTTGTTACAACAACCACAGCAAAACATTTACAGACTTCATGAGGGCAGTAGTACAGTTGTCATTTTTGTTTAAAACAGCTGCTTTGATTCAAATGAGACTTTTAAAGTCTCTGTTGCAGTCTCCATGCACCGTGCATAATCATTCCTGATGGATGGTCCTTTTTCTAGTTACTTTATACAATTAAAGTCTATTTGATCTTTTAGGAAAAAACAGCACAACCTAAACATGGGTTAAAACTGTTTGCATTTAGCTTCTAATTTACACATCTGCGATAGTGCAGTACTTCATACCCACACTTTCTTCTCTTCTTCCAATAAGCCTCCTTAATGTATCACATATAATTCCCCTCCACAAAGGCGGACCCTCCACAGAACTAACCAATTACCGCCCCATAGCTATTCTCTCTCCACTCTCCAAAATACTAGAGATATGCATACACTCTCAGGTCTCAGACTACCTCCTTACCTACAACCTCCTTTCCAGAACTCAGCATGGTTTCCATCCAAACCATAGCACCACCACTGCCTTACTCTCCTTTACTAACACTATCCTTCAGCATAAAAACAATGGCTATCTCTCCTCTGCTACTTTCCTAGACCTATCTAAAGCATTTGACATGGTCCCACACAAACAACTTATCTCTGTCCTCAATAACCTATCCTTCTCACAATCGGTCACCAACTGGTTTCAGAGTTACCTGTCTGACCGCAAACAATCCGTTGTATGGCAGAATGACATATCTCCCCAACTACCTGTCTCCATAGGGGTTCCCCAAGGATCCATCCTTGGACCCCTACTCTTCTCTGTTTACACCAACAATCTAGCCTCTGCCACCAAACATGGCACACTCATACAATACGCAGATGACTTGACCATCATCTGCTCAGCCCAGTCCCTACCAAAATTTCAAAAAGTCACACAGGAAGCCTTTTCCACTGTTGAAACATGGTTATCCGATGCCTGATTAATACTCAACCTAAACAAAACTAAACTACTCATCTTCCAACCCAACAAACATACTCAAAACAACTCTCACTTTAACATCACGGCAAAAGACAACACCACTATACACCCAACTGAACACACCAAATTGCTAGGAGTGGAAATAGACAATAAACTAAAATTTGACATTCACATATCCATGACTATAAAAAAAGTCCACAAAAAACTAGGAGCATTATACAGAAATAAGCAATTTCTCACCAAAGCAGCAAAGATTTCAATAGCAAATTCCCACCTTATCTCCACCCTACTTTATGCCTCTCCAATATATACCAACCTAAGGCAATGTGATCTAAACAAGCTAGAGACCTGCTACAACAAAATCGCCAAATTCGCCACAGGGGCATCCTACCGTAGTCACCACTGTCTCTCACTTGCTGAACTGGGCTGGCTTGAGCTCCCTCACCTCCTTCAGTGGTATCAACTCTCACTCACCCACAAACTAGTAAACCATCCACTAAATGTCCCATCCCTCCAGAATCTACTCCAACCCTATTGCACCACCAGACCACTAAGATCCAGCAGCAAAAATCACTTACAGATCACTAAAGCCAATAACTCTGCTGGTGAAGTACTATTCTCTTGCTCCATAGCCAAATTATGGAACTCACTCCCACCCACAATTACCTCCATACCTTCATGCACCCACTTCAAAACTTTACTAAAAGTGCAACTAAAAACATACTGGCTATGTCCTTGCAACTCCCACTCTAATATCATCCACCCCATCCAACCACTACCTTTCTTGTCACTCCACTAACTACCTTGATTATAGCAAGCTCAGATGCTCATAAGCCAGGACTTATTATACAGCAGGAACTTCTTCTTCTTGTAACATTTGTTAATGTCTGGTATGCACTTCACAGATAAAGATTCTAGTTGTCTACTGATGTACTATGTTCTTCATCTGTAAATATGTTGTAAGTAATTGCTATGTAAATTGTTATTCACTATGTAATCCAATGTATATACTGTCTGTTTATTTTAACTGTGGAGCTTTTCTCCCCGGGCCTCCGCTGAAAATGGACCTACGTCCAGTCGGACACTCCCGGTCAACAATTTAAATAAATAAATAAAATAAATTAATTAATCCTATTATTTATCTATGTTCATCTGGACCATTTTTGATCTTTTTTTTTCTGTTTCCTTTTCCCAATTTCATGTGGTGGTTTTATTTGTATCCAATTGTTCCACTTATTGTAATATTTACTGGAGCTACACTTCATATTTTCCATTTAAATTCACTTAATTTATCCCCATCTTGGCTACAATTAATAACAGAGTTACCATAGCTTTCACATGCCCACCAAGCCACCCTGTGTTAGGCAGAAGTTAAAATCTCTCACTTGCCACTAACTGCTTAATATTGTATGGATCAATCTACATATGTTTCTCTTGAAATTGTTTAGTTTTTCACATTCCCAAAAAGTCTGGATCCATTCTTTCTGTGTTTTTGTTCACACCTCCAATTACCCCGTACCTCTGAGAACATTTTGTGCATTCTTTCCAAAATGCAGAAGTGCTTGTGAAGATCCTGAATTTCTGAGAATTAGTAGCCATTCTTGAGGCTTTACAAATCTTTACCCAATTCTTGTCCATTATCACTTTCTCTGACTTTCCCTGTCAGTTTTGTATTTGCCTCCATTTCTTGATTTGCCAGTCCTTGATCAATGCTTTATATGATTGTTGATTAGCCCCTTCCTGCTTGCCCCTGCTAACCATGATTCTATTATTAACTTTATCAGATCTGTTCTCACTAGGTTCCTTTTTGCCAATTTGGTGCCAAGCTTACCCCATATCTTGTACAATCCTATAAACTCTAATGCCTATCATATTCCTACTTGGCTGTTATCTGCAGTAAAAAATATTTTCCAATAGTTTCCAGACTTTTCAAAAATAATCACAAATTTTGGCTCACCAAAGAACTAAAACCACTGTAAAAATAAAAAGACAATGACCAGCAGCAACTGAAAACAATTCCTTCCTCTAATAACTGCGACAAATTTATTACCCAAAGAAACATAGCCAAATATCAACCAGGAGATAGAAAACATACTCACATTGGACCTCTCAAGACTCAGCAATAAATTGACCAAAACAGCTATGGAAACTTATTCAGTACAACATTTCATGCCAGCCATACCAACCTCCTACAAGAAGATACTATTGTTAATCCCAAAGGGAAACTATTCAACTTACATTTCTTACAAGTATTGTCTATCTTTGTCTTCATCCCCTCTTCTTTGTTACACTCTCCTCCCCTACCATCTGAATCCAGTGGCAAGTTAAGTGTACCTGGGGCTATGGGTAGTATCCTGCTAGAATAATAGGCTTTGCATTATCATGTATTTTTTGAATATATGGTGTCTGAAATACAAACATCTGCAATCCTCCACAATTTACTAGAAAACTACAAGTTTTACAAAGAACACTCAAAAATTGGGGACAATATAAAAATCAGAAAGGGAAGATTGAGAGGTATATTCTGAATGATTGCCAGAAATATGCAAATTTTATGATTATAAGATCAAATGTATGAAGCAAAAATCAGTAACAGTTAAAAACTATGCATCTAGTCAATAAAGCTGCCGATGGTCAGTATCTCATCTGATTGCCTGCCAGATCAAATGGAAACAAAAAATGAACAAACTTACTTTACACTGTGGAAGCTGCATCCACAGCCAGTTTCCGTAAATTTCCTGTTTAATAGTCATGGGCTTTAAGCCCACAAAGTAATTGGTTAAGTACATGCCCTCCTAAAGGATGGTGCACTTAGCCAATCACCTCCCCTGTGAATTGCATGGAGCTCTGGATGCACTTTAAAAGCACCTCTATAAGACATTTTTTGTTTTACTTTTAAGTACAGAAATGTAACATTTCATTACTTAAAAAACAAAACAAAATAGAAAAATGTCCAACTGTGGCCTTCTCTTTCACTGGTTGTAGGCTGTTCTGGAACTGTGGGCCCTGGATGGCTGCCCAAATTACCCCTATTATATGTCACTGATTGAACCCCCAGAACATCCCATGCCATCTCTCACTCCTCAACCCTAAGCTATGGAGTACATCAAGGGTCAATTTTTTCCCATTACTATACTCCTTGTTTGTCCATAAGCTTCCAGTGGATATTTTTCAGACTAGTATAATTCTTTAGACTGATAACATGGTCATTTATAGAACCAGTTCTTCCTCATATACAATCAAGAAGGAATTGGAGGAACACCTTTCCTGTGTATTTGCCAAGCTTTGCAACAATAAACTTATACTAAATACAAAAAAAAAAACTCAACATCAATAATCTTTTGCACTAGATAAAAACTCATAACTATATTGAAAACATTGAACCTTGTAGTATAACAGCCTTAAACCCCTGGAAACAATCACATACTTCAAATTCCTAGGAATCTAGTTGGAGCAAAACCTAAACCTCCAGCACCATTTACACATAGTCAAATCGGGTCTATATTAGAACATCGAATATTTAACAGTTTGAATCACTAAAGGTCGACCTTTAGTGATCGAACTGTTAAAACATCAAATATTCAGAAAAAAAAAATAAAAACAACAAAAAAAAAACTAAACGGTGTAGGCACGGGGGCAAGCCCCCCTGCACCTCCCACACCGCTACTTAAATATACCAACTCCGAGACTGCACTACATTGAAGTAAATGGTAATCTCCCCTTACGGACATTTCCATTTATTTGTTTGATGTTCTGCAGTTTTGCTATTCTCGTGTTGACAATGTCAGATTCAACATTGTCGGCTTTCGAGAATTTAATATAGACTCATCAAATCAATAATTAACTCCTTCTTTTCTGAAAAAAGACCTCACAGTTCTGGTCCCCTGAAAGCAGAGCACCCATTTGTAAAAACACTCTGCTGGTATAATCTGAACATAACCTACCAATCTGCTGATATAATCTGAACATAACCTGCTAATCTGCTGGTATAATCTGAATACAACCAGCCAATCTGCTGGCATAATCTGAATACAACCTACCAATCTGCTGGTATAATCTGAATACAACCTACCAATAACAGCAAATTCTTTAAATCAGAACTTGCACTCCCTTCAGACAACGGCTTCCAGCATTTGTAAATTTGTTCACTGGCATCCAAGAAAGAACATCACTGCAATGTCCTTACAGAAGCAAAATGTTTATTTAACACAATAAAGATGACTCTGCTCTAGTTTTCCTATTGTTTACCAGTTGATTAACCAAATAAATACCAGCTACAACCTAAGATCATAATCTTATTATACCTCAGCCCTAATAACCATTAGGAATAATTACTCAGTACTGACCACATCGTCTCTACTCTGATCCTATGTATATGGGATACTCTTCCACTAAATACCCCATTCACTCTCCACCTAATAGAGATTCTTAAATCATCTAAAACATTTCTTTCCAAAGAAGCTGCCTGTGTAGTCTATGGGAAAGGAAACATAACGTAAATTACACCTCCCCTAATTATCACCCAGGAAAGGCTAAATGCTGTGCTGTATACATAAGCATTCAATATGAGCCTCTTTGGCAGATTCCATTCCACCCTTAGTTTACTATCCTCCATTTTTTATTCCTGTCTAGCTCTTTTCAAATAGTTACCTCATTTCTCACCTTCACTTATTCAATCTCCCCTTCCTGTCTCTACAGCAATATTGTTTATGTTGTATATGTAAGTTAGACAACCTAATGCAGGTGGAAGGCCTGGTAATAGTTATAATGTTATCATTTTATCTAGAAAATATTTATTTGTAAAGGGAAACATCTGTGCATGATATATAATACTGGTAATGATTCTTTCTTGCTAATACTGACATTTTTGTAACTGCTGATAGTTATACATTTGCTACTTTGTCCATAAAAATCTTATTTATAACAGGAAAATTTGTGCTTGGCATATTATGTTTGATACAATTGTTTATTGCACACTACAGTATTGAACCTGAGAATGTTTTTCACAGATCTGTGTTCTAACAAATGGAACTTAAAATAAAATACAATAAAATAAAACAACCACAACCTAGAAGTAGGCAGGCTTTGTCAGGATAAGATGCCTAAGGATGTTGAATTAGTCTCCTGATTAGATTAAGAATTTACTTATGGCGTACCTTAAGTGTCACAGTTAGTGGTTATTACATCGTTTTACATGTTGCTTTATTATAAGGAATATTCAGTTCATGTTTGAGGCACAAAAATCAGAGACCGGCATTATTAAAATCATGCCAGTTTACAAGTAACATTACTGAGCAGAAGGCTTTTTGCTGTGTTTATGATCATAAGTCTCATTTGAAGATCACCTGTTGCAGCTCGATGCAGACCCTCCAAAATTCCCACATACCTGTCTTTCTCTAGTGTTCCGCTAATTTTCTAACCTGATTTCTAAGCAGGATGAGAAGTGTCTAAATATCATTCGCTGGATAAGTGATTGTATTTATTGACAATATTATACACAAATGTGGCTAGAGGGACATGGTGATTTTTTTTTATGTTTAACAATGACAATGCAGTGCCTTTTGCAAACTGAAGGTCATTTTTCATATCAGAAACATGGCTGTCTAGTTACCCTAAACAGCAAACTGCTTTGAATCTAGAAACATCTTGCTCAAATTCCTAACCTGCATACTGGATAAAGTCATAGCAGGCTCTCCATGAAACTTCCATTGACTAAATAAGCCAGAAAAAAAGACATTCCCATGTTAATTACTCCCCAGTATCACTGGTCCTTGTATAATGCTGATAGATAATGATAATTGCATCTCATTTTAAGAGGCTCAAAGTAAGCCTGGATATGTGCATTACCCATTCTAAATCGGTTGACATCTGGCTGAGTGGGAAATTAACAAAGTGTAGTATGTCAGTGGAGAGGATTGTGGATTCATGGTACTGCCCCATCCATAACTTTCAACTACACAGATTTTCGCAGAATGCCCAGATTTTTGCTTTATATTTTTAGTCTGTTCCTCATAAAATTGGTGCAGTCTGGCAAAACTGATGATTAAAGTGACTAAATGACACACATTTGAGTTTCAGATGGTATAGTCTTTAAAAAATGCATGCTAACATAAAATCTGTTATTCTAGCAGCTTTCTAAGTTTATAAGAGCAATATTTAAAATCTGTCCCTATTTTTGGGTCTTTGTCCACCCATTACTTTAGCCTTTGTCCAGATTTCTTGTGCTAAGAGGTTGAGAGGTATGGCCCCATCACCTGCTCACCGGTTCCATAGCACTTTAATTTGGCTTAAGATGGCATTGTTCCAAAGACACTGTAGGTCAAAGCTTGTGAGTGTGGTAGCTGTTGTTCCAGTGATCTTAATGCATGTTTACTTGTTGTTGGTTACCAAGGCAACAATCTCTGAAGGCAGAGAACAAAATACATGAATGTGCAGTAGTTAATTCAGTGGTAGGGGGGATAATAATATCCCCTCTCTTACTGCTTGTCATGTGATTGACAGTACTGGACAGTGAGTGAGTGACCGAAGTCTTATCAGTAGATAGGGCATGAGCTATTGTTAGGAATAGCCAGTTATGCAGTGTGTGTGTGTGTGTGTGTGTGTGTGTGTGTGTGTGTGTGTGTGTGTGTGTGTGTGTGTGTGTGTGTGTGTGTATGTGTGTGTGTGTGTGTGTGTGTGTGTGTCTATGAGCATGTGTGGGTTGTATTACAACTGTATCCAGTGGCTATGGGACACAAAGCATTTTATTGCATTGTCCACCTTGCCATCATGAGCATGTAGGTATAAGAAGGACAGTCACAAAAGGAAAACAATGCAGTCTTTTACAAAGTTAGGCAAGTTTATAATCTGTCTTTTTCTAAACTCAGTATTTATTCTGTTCTGAGTTGAAAGAAAAAATATAGATTTTTTTACCCATTGCTATTCTCTTAAAATTTGACATATACTATTTAGGTATGGCTTGTCTTAAAATATATCTAATCTATGATTATTGCAGTGAGGCCTTAGGAAGCTTTGAATTTGGTCTGCAGGACTAAAATATTGTAGCTCATTGTACTGAACTGTCATCCAAGTGCTGATTTGCACTTAGTTTGCAAGGGTTGACAAGAGTCCTGTTCTGGTCTCACTTGACTATATCCTACAACTTTCTTAGTTCTCCTATGAAAGTGCGAGGCACAATTCACAGAGACAGATTGATATATGACCAATTCCCACATATAATTCTCAGTGAGAAAACCAATTCAGACAGATGTACGAGTCTTTTTTTTTCTGGAGTGTAAAGATAAAGGCATGAGATGACAGCTCCCTTAGGTGGCACCTTGTACTGCAGTTATAGATTCAGTCTGAAAAAAAATGCTTACAAAGAGCATTCCAAAATGGAGATGTGAATGACATTAAAATGAAGATACATAGGAAGTTTATTCCGTAACTTTGAGCAAAGGCCAAGACTAAACTTGGTGTTAGAGGAAATTTTGTAAAGAGCAGAGTAGCTGCTACAAGTTTGCAAAAGGAAGAATAACATTCAAGTGGAATTTAATAGAAGGAAATGAATTAGGAATTTGAAGGCAGATGTAATCCAACCTGTACTACAGCAGTGTTGCAAGATTACTGAACGCAAGCCAAGGAGGAGTTTTAGTGAGTGACAGTCATACGTTCTAATGGAGTAACCTGTGTAAACCTCGCTATCATGTTATAGCTTTGCTCAGCCTCTGAGACTTACAGACGAATGCATGTTAGACAGGACTGAGGGAGCATACAGGTGGGTTGGTAGCAGGAATCTTATAGGTGTTTTATTTTTAGCAAAGTCTGGCATGAAGTGCTTGACTGGGTAAAGAGATTCTACATACTTTAACTTCAAAAAGGTCACAAACCAGGCAGTTTTGACTGTCTGTCCTTTTTATGCACTGAAATGATAAAGATAGATCTGTACCTGTTTCTAATATGGATTTCATCAGACTGAGAAATAATTGTCGTCTTTTTCCATTTTTATCCCTGTCTTCAGGGAGTATTATCCAAACAAAATTGCAATAAGAAACACTTCACACTGTGTATCTACAAAACAGATCACAGATCTTTGTCCTTCAGCTTGTGTGTATTGTCATCACTGACTGAGCACATAACATATATAACATACATATATATATATAACTTAGTATGAAATAATGGGAGTTTAAGTTAATGCATTATCATCAAATGAAAACTGATACAAATAAAGTCATCCTACATCCTTTATGATCTAGAGAGTTATGATAGGGATGCACACAAATGGTTTATAATTTTATGTCTGACCTTTAGGTTACTTGCTGCATTAGGTCCGCAAAGTATGATCTTTTAGCAAGACATTTTCTTTTCAAGAGTTGGTTGATATTAAGTTGCTACTGCACTGGAGGATTAAGAGAAACCTTTATATATATATATATATATATATATATATATATATATATATATATATATATATATATATATATATATATATATATATATATATATATATAAAAACTTGAAAAGATTACTAGAAATATATATTTTCCTTGGCTTCATTTCAGATGTGTTAAGATTTGACTCTCCAATTCCTGACATTTTGACATTTTGAAAAATAAATTGTAAATAAAAAAAGCAGAGAATTCTGAAACATTAAATAATTTATTTAAGGGGAGCTTTGACTGCCTTTTACTCCCATGGGGAGATGTGCTTTTCATATCCTTGTTACTTATATATTAACTGCAATATCTGAAGCATTCTAATACAGTGTAACGTCAGACTTTGTGTATATCAACATGATCACATTTTCACTATTCCATGCACTAATACTATCATTGGAATTTTTACAGGGACTTGCTTTGGGCTGCACACTTATTTGTGGCTTAAACTAAACTACTGTATTGTTTAATTTTAGGATTAGCTATTATTTTATAGATTAAGTACACATTGGAAGTGAGGAAATGTGGAACAAATTAAATATAACTTCTAAAAAATGAACAGTTTTGTATAAGCCAGAAATAATTTTAAAAATATGTACCTTTACTTCTATTGCAGGAATAATTAACACTGAATAATATTGAAAACATTTGCAGTATAAGTCCTACAATGTCATATATGTGAAACATCTTGTTTATAAAATAAATTACTCTATTAATGTATGATCTTTAAGGACTTGACTTGTAATTAAAGTAGTTTAAGATGGATTAATCATCTTTTCTAATGCTGATAATGTTACTGAAACAGTATACATTTCATTTGATGATAGACTCTTGCACGGTCATGCATAGTCCATTATCAGCTGTTACCTCCTTGTATGCAACAATCTAACTTAACACATATCTTTTCAACGCCTCATTTTTGCTGGACTCTGGCTACTGTCATGGGCACCCAAATGATAAAATGAAAAGTAATCTATTACAAGAATTTGTATGCTAATGGAGGCAATTCATGACTGAAGCTTACCAGTGAGAATGAGAATATTCAAAAGAAAGAATTTAAAGTTAAATAGCCTGATTTGTCAAAAAGATATATTTTTAACAACTTGCTTTTGCGAAATCCAACTGTTTAAGGGAAGTTATTATGTCCTTTGTCAAAAATATTTATTTTTGGTTAAGAAGAAAAAAACTTCAGAATTGACTTTAAAAATGCTGTAAATAAACAAATTATTTAATTCTTTCATTGTTTTACAATCCTGCAGGTGCTTTTTGATACTGCTAAATTACTTGTGCTAGCTTGATGGGTATTGTTACTGAATTTGTGTAGCAATATCTATGCAGCTAATGTGTTACAGTTTATGTCACTGGGCACAGTACATTGTAGTATATAAGTCGGTGCTGTTACATACAAATGTCTGTAGATGTTTAGATGACCCTTAATAATAACACTGGAATCAAATTGCTGTTTGATAGCATAGCTGAGGTACAAAATAACACACTGAGTGCCAGGGTCTTAGAACTGCTTCATTCTCATTTGCATCTGTTCCCTGCAAAGGTATTTTCAAAGACAGGAGTAAACCAGAGTAAAAAAAAAAAAAAAAAAAAAAAAAAAACAGTTCTTTAAATTGTGCTTTTCTTCTGATTGCATTGTGTGTTCAAAGGCAGTATAGCAATTACCTTATGCATACCAGCTAATCATTATTTCTATCAATTTATAGTAAACCTGTGGAAAAAAAATTAAATATTTAAGAAATGCAGAGGCAAATCTCTCACATCAGCCCACTTTTAGTAAGTATCCATACATAATTGTCATCTTCTTATTGCACAAAATCTGGACAAAGCCTAAAACAATTGGGGAACAAAGGCTGAAAAACAGGGAAAGATTCTAAATATTGCTCTTATAAACTTAAAAAGTTGTTAGAATAACAGGATTGGTGTTAGCATGCAATTTTCTTAAGGCTATGAAGTCTGAAACTTAAATGCGCATCATTATTTAGTGACTTCTGGTTTCAGTGATTTGCCAGAAAAACAGAAATTTTATGAGGAACAGACTAAAAATATTAGGCAAAAATCAGAGTTGAGAGGTATGCATCTATAACACCTCATCATTCACAATTTATCATTAAGCCGATAACTTTTGTAGAAGCTATAAAGTAAAATTTGCTAAAGCCTCCTAGAGCACACTCTAAAAGATCTTAGCCTTCAGCACACATGCCTTCTCATACAAGGCAACATCTATCCCTTCTATACTCACACATACTGCAAATCCACACAGCTCACCCAAGACCAGGAGAGTAGGCCTAAGCCCAATTAGATCCACTATGTCTACTTCCACATATGGAAGTGGTTTAGTCATACGTGGCTCTATTGTTAGGCACACAAACTAAATCACACTTAACAGACTGGAAAAGGACTGGGTATCTGTAAGCTGCTTGCCCAGTACCAGGATCATTGATGTCACAATGGACCCTAAGGTACCTTAAACACGGACAACTATGACTTTGACCTATTGGTGACCCCATGGGGGGGGGAGTACATTAAGTTTACCAAAGGTAGTTTTGGCTCATGTAAAATGAATGGTGCAAGTTTGCTGAAACTAAATTAGGTGACACTGGAGTTTGCATTCTTCTCCACTGTAGTGCAACCACAGAGTTGGCATACTTAAGTTTGAGGAGTGTAATCTCACGTGGGGGTGCAGGAGGGCATGTCCCCCTGCAGAACAAACTTTCCATGGGCTCTTCATTGAAGGCAGCTTAGTGAATGTTTTTTCAAGGTTTTTACATTAGCAGAATCTGATTTTGGTGAGTCAACATGAATCCCCACGTGGGAATAAATTACCTGAGGCACTCCTCTGAGAGGAACACACACAAAGAGAGACATGATGGAACATACTACACACGTGTTAGAGGCAGGAAAGAGAATGGCATTAAGTAGTATCTTGCCTTCCCCAAGAATGATGCCTTGATACCAAGGCATGTTAATAGGCTTTAAAAATGGATAAGTAGTTTGTGTTATTCTAAGGGGGGGGGGGTCAGTATGCATTGGCCAGTAATAAGTTGGTAGATAAGATTTCCTGTTTTACCATGGATGGCTTACAACTGTCATATAAAGCTTCCTCATACATACTAAAGCTTTTGCTACCTACATAGTGCTTTTTGTAGGCAGAGTCCCCCAACTGGGCATTCCAACATAGCAATGTGAAATGCATGGAGGCATTACTAAATACTTGGACTCGAAACAGAAAAATGCCAGAACCTGAGACCCTCCTGCACCTCAAACACTTTCATATCTGTGTAGTTACAGAGACATGTTTTTAATGCAATGACTGCACTCCCTGTATACTCTACCATATATCTGTTCATCCTTGGTTAAATCTGACCACAAACTGGTTACCTTCTCTGTCAGGCTTGATGGTACCACCTCACAAATCAGAGGGCTCTCACAATGACCTTCGGTTTAACACAGGCATTAAGGTCACTCCAGAACAAGTACAAGTATGACGCTGTCATTGTACATGTTGGTGTGAATGATCTAAGACGTACCTCCCTGGACTACATGAAAAGAGACATTGAGGAGCTCTCTCATCATGTAGCCCAAGCTGGTATGACCCTGACCTTGAGTAGCATACTACCTTCACCTAGAATGATACCACAATACAAAGACAAAATGATCAATTTCAACAATTGGCTAAGCTTCTGGTGTCATTCTAAGGGGATCCAGTGTCTGTCTGGGATGACATGATAGACAAGCCTCACTGTTTTGCCAGAGATGGGTTGCACCTGTCACCCCTAGGTTTTCGAATACTGGTCAAGGCTCTTGCCGTCCCCATAGTGCCTTTTTTAGGCAAAGCTCAAAGGACAAAACAACCACTGTAACCAGAACAGGTAACCAAAAACTAAGGGTAATGCCACTCAACACCAGAAGTCTCAACCTCAAAATGCACACACTCGAGGCTCTCCTCAGCATGGAGAAAATCGATGTTTGTGCAGTGACGGAAACCTGGTTCAAGGCGCAAGAGAGCACCCCAGCACTGCCAGGTTACAATTCACATCATACCTTCTGGCCTCTGTTACCGGATTGCAGTACAAAGGGCGAAGGTGTATCCATAGTTATCAAGGATGCCCATATCTCCAGGTTAGTAGCGCAGCATGATGCCCCAGAGATCATCCATGTGCAACTATCAGCAGGAAAAAACACATTTCAAGTCGTGGCCAGTTATAGATCGCCCACCATGTCCCAAGATGCTCACTCTGCATTCCTTGAGACATTGGAAAATATAAAGGTCCTACCCAACACCATAATCTTGGGTGATTTCAACTACCCTGGTATAGACTGGGTGAACTACCAATGTTCCAACTCCTATGCTCAGCGATTCATAGAATTTATAAATTCAAATGCCCTTGAACAACTAGTATGTTCCCCCACTAGAGGGGACAACATATTGGATTTAATCATCACAAATATGGGCGCCCATTGTACCACACCCATTATCACTCCCTCCTTGGTCAGATCCGACCACAAACTGATAACCCTGGACATCCTCACCCCTCCACCTCCCCCAGTCAAAGAAACCATAGTCAAAAACCTTTCCAAAGCAAACTTCAAACTACTTGCATCCAAAGTGGAAAGCTTCACTATTTCCTTGCAGAAGGATAATGATATCCAGGATGCGGAATCCTACACCAAGGCACTCTATATGCATCTTCAGAATTGCATGGACCGTGCTATCCCAAATAAAACCAAGACTCCTTCCTCAAGCAAGAAGAAACCAGTCTGGTGGACCCCGGCCGTAAGCAAACTTTACAATAAAAGGAGGAGACTTATACAAAAAAAGGCCAAATCTCAAGTAGAAAAATCATCCCTGATCAGCATTAGTAAGAAATTCAGGGCCCTCATCAAGTCAACTAAAGCTAATTTTGAAAAGAAAGTTGCCAAGGATGCCAAGGATAACCATAAGGCCTTCTATGGCTACGTCAAAAACCTAAATGGCAATGTTCCGGTCTGTTCTGAGCTAGTACAAAATGGAACAAAATTCACTGACCCTTCTGACATTGCCAACATCTTGGCTGACAGGTTCAGTGCAAATCCCCCCCACCACCACCTACAGGGCCTATTACCATTCCAGGGGATTGTGTAAGTCCAATTATTACTGATACATTGGTTAACAAGGCTCTATCTAAAGCTAAAAACACTGCCTCCATGGGACCAAATGGTGTCCCAGGCTGTGTCATATGCGAGCTCCAAAAGGATTTAACCCCGCATCTTAATACCCTGTTCAGTCTTAGCCTCTCCACAGGATATGTGCCCATAGAATGGCGCACAGCAATGGTGGTCACGCTACGCAAGTATGGGGCCACAACTGACCCTGGAACTACCGACCAATAAGCTTGACCAGTCTGATCTGTAAGGCTATGGAGTGAATCATTATGGAACTCATAAATGGAGAGATTGGGAACCTCCAGTCGCTGGACCCCACACAGTTCAGCTTCGTCAAGGGCAGTTCATGCCTCTTGAACCTGGTGGATTTCTTTGAGACAGTTACTCAGGCTATAGATAAGGGAAAGGAGGTACACACTGCTTACCTTAACCTTGCTAAAGCATTTGACACCATTCCCCATTCAGGTATTATTGATAAGCTCACCAGCCTGGGCATAAATCCTTACGTCACAAGATGGATCGCAAACTGGCTCTCAGACAGATCCCATAAAGTAAGAGTAGCGGGATCTATGTCCGAATCCAGACCAGTAATGAGTGGTGTGCCTCAGAGCTGTGTCCTCTGGCCCCTCCTGTTTGGCATATACTTCTCAGAAGTACAGGCAAGCACGGAAGGGCTGTGGCTGACTAAGTTTGTGGATGACTGCAAACTGGGTGCTATAATACAGTCTCTGGCCAACATGGAGATCCTCCAGAAGGGCCTAAATGAGACTGATGCATGGTGTCAAAGCCATGGTCTCAAGCTAAATGCAAAAAAATGCGTAGTAATCCCCTTTGGAAAAAACAGAGTACCTGCAAACTACAACATAGGAGGTAATCCCCTGAAATCTGAAGAAGAAATAAGGGATCTAGGGACCCAAGTGGATAGTCAGCTTTCCTTTGATAACCATGTTGGCAAAGTGATTAGGAAATCCTTCTATGTGACCCATCTGATCACAAAAGGGTTTGCATCAAGATCTAAGGATGTAATGGTGCCCCTCTACTCTTCCCTCATCAGATCCATTATTGAGTACAATGCACCAATTGGAATGTACCTGGCTAGACATCTCCAGCAGCTGAAGAGACCACAGAGGTACCTAACCAAGAGGATTACTGGCCTCAAACAGTTGCCCTATGCAGCACGATTGAAAAAGCTAAGACTGTTCTCTGTTGCATACCGCTTTCTCAGAGGCGATCTCTGTCTAATGTACATAGCCATGTCCAACCCAGAATTGTTGAACATGCTCCATCTTAGCAAAACCAAATCTACTCGAGCTACACACTCTAGGGATATAAACCTCAACACAACAATGAATAGAACATGCTGGAGGGATAGATTCCCTTTGCAGAGACTTCACTTACTATGGAACAGGGTCCTGATCTACATAAGACAGAGCCCCTCACTATCAGTCTTCAAGAGGAACCTTGATGAGTGGATAGGTAACAGAAAGTTCACACAGGGGATCACACCAACAGCACTACTAGATAGGGGCCAAGGGTCCTAGCTGCTAGTACAAGGGTCTAGGGAACTACTAAAGGGGTGGTGAATACCACACAACGTGGCTGGGCTAATATATGCCTTTGGACAGATAGCCCAGTACCAACCTATGAACCTATGAACCTATATCTTAATAGCTGGATAGAAAGTCTGTACCTTCCAGCCTAAATATAATGGTAAATTCAGGAATAAACCTCTCTGGTTGAACTCCCATATTTATAAACTGTATAAGAAACGAAAGGAAAACAATGAAACATTGTAACAAATTCCCTTTTACCCCACCTCAAGACTGAACTGAAAAATGCAAACAAGGGACTTAAGAACCACATTACACACCACCAAAAATTACAAGACTGTTATGTCTCAGGAAATTAAGGAATAATATTCAACAATACACTGAGCTCAGCCATGATAATATCACACTTTCTATTCCCAAGGATATATATCCAATATAGTAGCAGACATATTTAGTGTTATTTTTACCCTACTAACCCACATTGTTGCATATGCTGTCCCTAAAAATGTAGTTTCTCCTGAAATCACCCCAAAATAAGTTTTATAATCCCTGTCAGAAGCTACAAATGATGTTATATTAATCCAGATAACATAGCAGACTGCATTACATGTATCAATGTCAAGTATGCACTATCTGAGCATCTAATAAAACTGGTAAAAGGAAAAGCTCCAATGCTTGGTAATCATTAAAACCACACAGCGTTTAATTCAAAACCAGAACGTTAAAACCACACAGTTTTTAATTCAAAACATAAGTGCTTTCATCCTTAAACTTCAAGACTTCATCAGATTAACTCAATCCATTCACTACCTTTTATAACTTAAAAAAAAATCACATGACAAATTTGGTGCTTACACATTTAAAGTAACCTTGTTACCGAAAGATTATTTATTTATTTTAGTTATTCATTAAAATGGAATAACTATTTATACAAAAGCAATATTTCATGTTTTAATAAATCACTTAATGCTAAAATCATTTAGGTAACATATAATTAAAAATTAACAAAATTTCCCCTCCTTTTACTCAGAACTTCATTCATAGAATTATGAATAAAGGATTTGGGATAACCCCTTCTTAAAAGCATGCTCCTTAGGCTATTACATTTATTCAAAAAAATCATCAAATAGCATGGACAAACTAACCTGCTGAAACGTGGTGTGGTTTTAACGATTACCGAGTGTCCATGCCTTTCCTTTTACTGGTTTGTGGATTCTTCTGGACTTATAAATTCATCTAATAAAACTACTCAAGCTCAGCATATCAACAGAACTTGACACTGATGTCTGCAGAATAGCCACTGTGATGCTTTCTATACAAGGGTAGCCCCTAACAGACCAAGGTAATTATAGCCCCAGCAGCTGCACCAGCATTATATGCAAAGCCATGGAATGTATTAGCAAAACTCATTTATGCAGACAGAGGCAGTATAACTGATGTACAGCCCAGTCAGTTTCATTTTGTAAAAGTCAGGTCCTGCCTTCTGAACTCTGTAAACTTCTTTGAAAATGTTTCAAGGTCTGTGTACAGTGGCCACTCTGTTCACATTGTTTACTTTGATCCAACCAAGGTATTTGACACTATCCCCAAGTTGGTATTATAGAAACGTTAGGTATGCTTAATGTAACCCCTACACTGTCCACTGGATTGTAAAAGGGCTATCTAACAGATGCCAGGTAGTGCAAGTTCCTGATAAATTCTCTGACTGCAAAATTGCACTTAGTGAGGTACCACATAGGTCAGTGCTGTGCCCCCTCCTGTTTGTCATTTGTTTTTCAAACATTCATGCCAATTTCCCTGAAGTATAATTGACCTAATTTGCTGACTACTGCAAGTCATTCACTGCTGTCCACTCATTAGTGGAAAATGGTTTTAGGCTAAGTACAAAAAAGTGCAGCATAGTAGCAATCAGTAAAAAGGCTCTTCATACCTCATATGTTATAAGTGGTGCCCCTCTTCAAACAAATACACTCATAGGAGACCAGGCTATTCATGTGGTCATAGGATCATAGGAGATAACTATGCTATCGACCTGGAGGTCATTTTAAGCCTAGCCATTTCAACCCAATATAACACTGTAGAAGTACTAGTCAATACCCTAGACTGGATTTAGTGATGACTGCCCATGTCCATGAGGGTTGTGGGCACTATTCCCAGTATGAATTTACAGTACCTCATCCACTCGTCCAGATTTCTCTTGGAAGTGTCATAGAGGTGCTCTGTTTCACATGAATTGGAAGCCTGCTCCAAAGACATGGCAGTCGATGGGAGATAAATCTGTCCCTCCAGCATGTCCAATGTAAGTCGCTGGCCATATTTAAGACCCTAGAACAGGTATCCCTAGACCCATTTGATTTATGGATATGCAGTAAGTTCATTAGGATTGGGTCTTGGGTTGCTTTGTAGGCCAGGTGTAAGTCTCCCCTAAGAGGTCTATACGAGACAGAGTATAGTGACAGGGAATTTAGACCATCCATGTAAGGCACATGCTGGAGACCCTTAATCTTCTTTGTTAGAAACTTCTGAGGTCTCTCTAATTGCTGCAGTTGATTATTATGATACATAACAAATGGGGTGCTATACTCAATTATGAGCCAGATAAGTGCCGAGTATGGTGGGGGGTTATAACTTCTTTTGCTCTCGAGACGATGCCTTTACTAATCAAGGGAGCTACATGGAAAGCTTTCCTTACAATGGTAGACATGTGGTGGCTGAAGTTAAGGTCACGGTCAACCTGTGATCCCAGGTCCCTTACCACTTCATGAGTACTTAGGGTATTGTTGTTGAGTTGATAGTGTGAAGGGACATTGTTTGTGCCGAAGGGAATGATGATGCATTTCTTTGCATTCAGTTTGAGAGAGTGACTAATACACCAGTCACTGGTCATTGGTGTGAGACCCTCCTATAGTATACTGACAAATTTGGGGATTCAATGATTGCACCTAGTTTGCAGTTGTCTGCAGACTTGGTCAACCACAACCCTTTAGTTTTAACTTGCACTTCTGAGAAGTATCTACCAAACAGTAAGGGGCCCAGTACTGACCCCCACTGGTAACATGTTTGTTGGTTGATGTGGAGTCACCCACTTTGATAGTGTGTGTCCAGTTTGTGAGCCATTTGGCAACCCATCTTACAATGAAGGGGTTTACATTCAATCTGCTAAGTTGATTGGTAATGCTTGAATGTAAGATTGTGTTTAAAGCCTTTGCCATATCGAGGTATGCTGTGTGCACAGATTTGCCCTCATCAGTGGCCTTGGTCACACTTTCAAAGAAATCCACCAGATTTAACAGACAGGATTGGCCCTTCATGAAGCCGAATTGGGCAGGATCCAGGGTTTGGAGGTCACCTATGTCTTTATTTATGAGGTCAATAATGATGCATTCCATGGCCTTACAGATGAGGCAGGTCAGGCTTATGGGTCTGTAATTCCCAGGGTCTGTTGCTAGGCCATCTTTGTGGAGAGAAATAAGTGAAGCCATTCTCCATTCTGCAGGAACAAAGCCTGTGGTTAGGCTTTGTTTTCACCAGAGTCAGGAAATGCTTCTGTCTAGCTCAGTTAGTGTCCGTGGGAATATCTTCAAGATTGAAAGAAAGTATCTTACCACTGTGCTTATCAGACCCATCTTATACTCAATAGCCTACTGGCTTCTCAGAGGTGAACTATGTCTTACTTAAGACCTGGTCCTATATGACCTCCTGTTTTTTTTTTTTGAAAAAACACTAGCTTTACAAACATCCATATTAAGGAGCTAAATTTACAGCAAATAAATATGGCTCACAGGTAGGATAGGTGCCTAACTCAATGTATTCCCAGCCTATGGAATATGATAGTCTTGGTGATTTGCTGGACAGACACAAATTTACACCAGGTGTATCCTATACAACTTTACTTAATTTGGGAGGTGGGCACTATTAATTACTCATACAGAATGGCAGGAACTTTAAGTGTGTCTCCTTAAAGGTGCAAGTGGCTGGGCCAGTTATAGTCTTTGTTATCTTTTGCCTACTATTGCTCTTATGTTTCTGTTTCTTTTCCTGCAAGTTTGGCATTTGAACAAGCAATTTCAAAAGTAAGTGTAAACAGAACGATGATACATAATGAAGCTAATGCACATTTCTCTTCAGTGAAATAGTGGTCATACTATTTGTCTGTGATAAAGCTGATGTGTGTTATTCCACATGATCTAGTTATTAATAGTCATTCCCTTCAATATTTTGATAAAGGATCTCAAAACTAACAAGTATTATGAAATGAACAGCATTTCATCAATTTATCGGTGACAATAAAAATTTCATTTTCATTGAACTAATAGCATAATACCTAGAGATAGTAACCAAAAAAAACCCACTAAATAAATAAACATGAAATATTAAAGATATTCGTGAAGAACATTAGAGCATTAGAAATGAAGCCATATCACATGAGACAGGCTATATCACACAAAACAAGCTGATGCATGCATGCATGTGTACTTATATGCTCATCTGAAAACTTAGCAAACCATACATTTTAAGGCATTCATATTTAAAGTCAGTTTTATGAATGTACTAAACTGCGATGAGACATTCATGTTTATGTTATTTGCTAGTTCATTTATTTAATATACTAAGTGATTGACATGTTCTTGAAGAGTATGTGGGTATAAGATCAGTAAGAGCTCTAGGCCCGGAGTTGTTTACAAGGGACTGCATGATTTCAGTGTGACTCCATGTTATAGACTTTGAACAATCTACATTTAGCACATCTGAGTTTGATTCCACAACCTCCACTTTGCTTACTGTGTAACTATTCCAGTCATTAATCCAAATCAAAGTTTTTGAGTCATCTCTTTAAACACACACACATACACACATCCGCATACACCCCCCCCACACAAAAAAAAATAAAATAAGAGGAACTATTTTACCTTTTGAAATCCCAGCTACCTGTAGTATAGATTTTGAAAAGGGCATGTTTAAATGTGGGAGGTGCAAAATATATAAACATGTAGTTGTTGGACGTAAATACAATATAAATAGTGAAGTACATAGATTAACTCAGTTTTATAACTGTTCTGATAGACTCATTCATGCTATTAAATGCATTTGTGTGCAGAGAAATGGTATATAGGACAGACTAAAATGGTAGTTAAAGTTAGAATACAAGAGCATTTTTCTGATATATGTAATAAAATATATATCCTGTAATGTGTTTATGCATGCATTAGAATGGATAGTAATATTAAAATGTATTTGCTGGGGGAAGGGATAATGTGGTACAAGTGTTAAATAAGCTGGAAACAGAAATGATCACTAAATATCACACCATGTTCCCTGCATGGATTAAATAACGATATATGTATATATATATATATATATATATATATATATATATATATATATATATATATATATATATAAATGTGGAGCTTGGAAATATTGGATTTGATATTGATATTATTTGACAAGTTGTTTAATAATCTATTAAGTTAATATGATAGACAGTTTTGCTCCTGTCCCACACATATGGCTGTTTTTCACCCCTACACCCCTTACTTTTGTAGTCCAACTCCACATTTATATAACCACATAGAAACAAAACATTTGTAAGGAAAAAAAAAGAATTATTGCCAGCGCACACATCAAAACCTCACCAGCAGTGATTTCCTTTAAAAACAGGGATAAGGAAGTTCAGTTTTAGCAAGTTGAATTCAAACAGTAGGGACCTCATCGACTTTAGTCTCAACGAATAGCAAAGGCACCTACATTTTTTAATCTTTTAAGCTGGGTAAAGCTAATAAGCCTGGTTACAGAGGGATTAAAGTGTGTACCTGAGGTCAGCTCAACCATCCCTGGGACAGGGAAAGAAGTCAGCTAAGTCCTGCTGCAGGATTACTGCCTGAAGGTGGGCCCAGTATTGCAATCAACAGCAGAGGTTTCTGAATTGCCAGTCTAGCCATGAGGTGCAAGTACTCAAGCTGAGCGCTGTGAGGGTGCCGAAGCATACACTCACCAGCATCTCAGCATAGCCAGGTACTACACCATACCTACCTTCCAACAGCCTGTGACATTTAGGGGTATAAGAATCTCTAAAAAGATGGTGGCTGCCCACATCAGCTCTTGTTTCGATTACTTTGCATCTTCCAATGCCAGGAGCATGGAGAAATGAATGGGTCGATTGGAAACAGGACTGAATGTACACAGGAGGTTGAAGAGCCATCATAAAGAAAGAAAACAATCTCACCAATTCAGCCATTTTAGAAAAAAAACTTGGACGTTATTTATCAGCATAGCACAATTGAAGGTAGGCTTCTTCATTCAGTTGAGCAAACTATCAGCTGATAAAATTAAGAAACCTTGTTGGTATCTGCTGTTTTAATAATGAGGGAACTTTCAAATAATCTTTTGGCTTACAGAGTTATTCAATGAAGTCTGAGATTCTGACAGGAAACATTATGCAAGATAGAAAACTATATGCAAAATACTGCATTTGTTCTTTATTATATATTCTATTTATTGTTTCAGTCCACTAAAGTGACTTTCTATTAGTTCTGCTGTGAATGTATTTCTCTCTATATAGAATGCAATAGTTAGTTTGTTCAGGATATTATATAAATATTCAGAAGATTCATATGTTGAACTTTTTTCAAGTGCATGATCCTATTCAGTGATACCACAAGTTTGTTTTTGGTGGAAAAATAGCATCATTACTTATAAAACTTAAACAGGTTAGATGCTCTTAATGAGCTTTTTCTAATAAAAGAAAATTACATTATGGTCATTGTATTACAGGAGGCAGCTGTGTAAAGCTGACACAACCAGCTGGTATATTTGCATGTAATAGTTCCTGAAAATTAGAACCCCGAGTAGAATACTGAACTGCTGCACAATATTACTAGGACTGATGAGCTCAAAGAACTTGAACTTATATATTTACTGCCTGAAGAGTATATGGACCTGTCAACAGAACAATAGCTCAGCGACCCATAAAAAGAACATTATCTCCAAAATTAGGAACATGTATTTCTTCAAGAAAGCCAGTATGGTTGTCAGTGTGTTCAAAGCAGGTGTTCTGTAATTACCTGATGTTTGACATTTTGTTATCAATGTCTTGGACATGAAAGTAATGCAATTGTATCACTAAACATCATGAGGTTAGATTGTAAACTCTTATCTACAAAGACAGAAATTTTGCTTCCACCTTCTGACTTGATAGTAGGAAAGATAACAGTCTATATAAGCTATAAAGGTATTATCCTTAAACCAGATCTCAGTGATACTGGTTATGGTGCCGAAGGGTAAAATCCTGGCTATGGTCCAGCTGTTTTGGGATTGAATATCATTCATATGCAACAAGAGACATCCAGGAAGAGTGGGAGAGAGTAGCTGACTGTACATCATCTGTCCGGGGGGGAGGGGTGCAGGGGTGGGCTCAGTCTGCTGAAATACTGACCCATGGATATGACTGGGTGTCTAAACAAGGCAGTGCAGAGACTGACTCTCTCAATTACTTGAGCAGGCTAATGATGTGGCCATATACTGCTGTACACATGGATTAGTGTAGTAGGCTTTGCTTTTGTGGGGGTGCGTGTATGTGAATCATGTTACTAGAGGTGGAGTTAGTGCATGTAGCAGAAGAAACATAGCTTACTGTTATAAGATGGCTAAGATCATTAGCTTTCAGTCACTTCCCTTGGTGTCTTTGGACACCGTGATGAAAGGGGAGGAGCAAATGACTCTGTAAAGAGTTGGTGACACCTTGATTGTTGCACAGAATATGGAAGGGGGTGAAAAGTATTAAAAAGTCTCACAGGGACAATAATGACAATAATATTTTTTTTCTAAAACAAAATACATTTATTTATTTTTATTAATTTAATTTGTTTACTGGAGTTGAATACTGATTGCAAAGGATGTATTCCAGGCTCAGACCAGTTTTTATCCATTTATTATTCAGTCCTTTGGCATTTCAAAGTCCTACCATGAATTTATTCTTAGGAGAGTTGATAGTGTTTCAGCAAGCATTTTTGCTGAGCAGGTCAGAAAAGGCTTTGTAGAACAGCTACCTTTACAAGATTCTCCTTAAAGAAGTAGATAATCAACTCAGATGATGGTGCCATCCCATTAAAGATGGGATTCAGAATCACGTTAGCGCAAATGAAGCCCTATGCGAAGCCGATTTTTTTACACTTTTCAGTTATTGTGGAATGGGGATACTGAAGCTATATATTTATGGAAATTTAATAGACTTGCACTTAGATGCAAGATCACATAGTTTTGATGCAGATCTAGCCGCTTTCCATGAAACACAAAGTTTAAAAAAATCCTATCATCTCTTCTAGTGCTTCACTTCCATTATCATGTTTCAGAATCCCAGGGATTGTTTCATAATTCTTCAAAAGTTTCACAGAAGGATAAGCTATGCTTTTATATCATGTAATGATGATTTTTCTGACTTTGTTTAGACCTATTCGATCAAACACAGAGTTAGAGGCTATCAGATGCAGTTCTACTAGAAATGTTTTATATTGTCCTCTGGGCATAGTCTTATTTCTTCACCACAGTCTCCAGTAAGCAAGATGTTACTGTCTGCAGTAAAATTGTAGAAACAATTGCAATTGTCTTCCTGTTTGGTACAACAAAACAAGGTAGTCCTTTCCTTGTGTGTCCCTGAGGCTCATGCTTTCATTTGTTACTTGCTTGTTAATGCTTAATGAAATATGTGATTGCCTTGGAATGCCTAGGGTTGCCAGCTGTCCGTTTTTTGACCGGACTGTCCAGTTTTTTAACAAATTGTCCGGTTACAAATTTCACTCAAAACTGGACACATGTGAAGTCCGGGTTTTGTGCCACTGTGACTGCTATATTTTGTTTTGCTTAATTCCACGTTTCAACACAACATCCAATACACTTCCGGTACCAGAATTTATAGTACAGTAGCACTCCAATCATTAGGGTAGCGTCCCGTGAAATACTTTGCCTACAGGGACAGTTTCAGGAACAAAGAGCACAGGATACGACCAAATGAAAAACAATGCGGAAATTGTTAAAAGCAGAATTTTCACATTAACATATAGCTTCCGTAAACCAGAAGTACTATTGAACGACACCTATTAATTTATATAGAGGAATACAAGAACTGCTGCAATTACTTACTCTCGTGGTAGGTGGTCAGAATGCTTGGGATAACTTGTTATTGTGAGAAAGTATCAAAATATCGCTGGGGTTGAATTAACAGATATGCAGCGTCTCTTACAGCTGATGTTAGGAGTGGACACTACGGGAAAGAAAAGTAGTTGAGCTGCAAAACACTATAACAACACATTACATGCCCAATCTGATAAATTAGTGCGCATTTTTGTATTGGACTCTCTATGATAGAGACCTGAGTTATACACACTAAATCTGAAACGTTCCCTCTTCAAAGCAGCGGAACTGCCTTAAACCCAAGTTGCTGTGATTGAGTTTAGTTATTTCTATTAATTTCCCCTTGTTTACAAACAAATCTCCAAGAGGACTTGTATGGTAAAAACGTAGATTTGAAGTCTATGCATTCATCATCGGCATTTGACTTCATGCCAATCATCATCACCATTTTCAGTGGACAAGAACATTTTCTTTTTCTTGATCCCATTACACCATGAATAATGTTGATAAGCTTTACAGGAGGTTGAGACATGCCATCTTTTGTGTAGCTTATCCCAAACACAGCAGAAAACTGCTGCATCTTCTTGAGTAGTTTAGTGGTATTGATGTAGCAGTCCATTCTTTGCAGGCAGTTTTCAAAGTAAAGCAACACTGAAAAGAGGAAATAGGATCATAAAGCAGTCAAGCCGTGTGATGAGGTTAAATGCGAAATCAGTATGTACCGCTGGTTTGTATTATTTTCGTTCATTACTCGCTTTAAATTTGTAATTTTTTGGGGGTAACAAAAACAAATGTAGAGTAAAAAAATGAATGCAGAATACTAGCAGAGTTCTGATCAGAAATCAGTAACTATGTTACATGTGCTTACACGTTTCTGTAGTGGGCGTATGTGCAATCACATACAGTGCTATACTGTAACAAAGAAAATGTGTTTACTTGTAGTTTGCAGACAGTTTGTCATATTGTGGAACAGATGCCTAGTCATTAGGGTTACCAACTGTCCCTCGTCCCTCTTTGGGCAGTTGTGTGGCAAATGTCCTGAGATTTTAGGACAAAAAATATTTCCCAAATTTCTTTAATAGTTGCATAAAACAGTTATTTTGTATTTTAAACACTTGAATGTTATAAGAAATAGCATAAACAACTCAATTGCTGCAATAAGAAGCTTTTATTTTGACAAAAAGTGAAGTTCTGTCCTCTGCACTGGTGGATATACAGTAAATAAAATGAGAATGGTTGTTCAGTTATGAATTAGAGCTACTGTACCATTTAATGAAAAATAGTTCTATGTTCCTGCTTTTCGTGGACATGTTTGAGTTTGATTCTTCAAGTTTGCTTTGTCTGTATAACATTTGCAGTTTTCTGGTTAATACTGTCAAATAATTATTTTAATTGCTTCACTGGAACTAAGAATCTTAGGTTTATATTTCCTATATGATGAGCAGCAAACAGACACTTCCTGATTCTGAGTCATGTGATGATACAACTGGTTGATAATGGTGTACTGTACTGTATTTGTATTGGTTATATACGATTGTACTGTTGCCATTTTCTTGGTAAAATGAGGCCCTTGTGGGTGATAAATAATATCGGGAACAACCCTCCCTATTTGTGGCATCAGGCGTCAGAATTTCCCTTGGTGGTTTGTTATTTTCCCTAGTGCCCAACTAGTTAGACATTATTAATTACTTGTTTACATGCTAGCATAGTCTTTGTTATTCATCTGTCATCAGTACAATAACAACGCCTATGCCAGCACAGTCATTGTTATTTTTTTGATGATAGAATGATTATAACTATCTTCAGTTTTTAACATGCATGTGTTTTCAAGATATTTATTTGCTTAAGGGTCACACTACTTTTTCTTTTTTCTTTTTTTTACTTAACACATTTTAGACACCGTCACCACCACCTTAAGCCCAAATCATGGATAATTGAGGGGTATGATGCCTTGTGTATGAGTACGTCTCAACTCAACCTGACTTTTACTTAGATTTTAGCTCTGTCCCTCTTAATCCCTCCTAAACTGGTGGCTTTTGGAGAAAAGGTGCTGCATTAAACTTAAATAATGATGATAATTAGTGTTATGGACTTTATTTCAGAAAAAAAAAAAATATATATATATATATATATATATATATATATTCACATAAAAAAAACTTTACTAGAATCTCCTTGTGTTCTGACTGAGTGTGCTTCTCAAACAATCTGGAAATATAGAGCTGATAAATATTTTTTGGCACTTTTCAACTATTCAGCATTGAATAAAACATGTACTTGACCAGACACATACAACAGCTGGAACATTTTTAAAACTTCCTTACTAGAAGAATCCAGTATCTAAACACATTGTCTTATACAGATCACCTTACAACCCTATCACTATACTGGGTCTCCTACAGGTTACTGAGCAGGAGCGGCCTTAGGTCAACTGGTGCCCTAGGCAAAATGGCTCCATGGCACCCCCTACCACACCATCTGGTGCCCCCATCCTGTCTACCTACACCAAATAAATATGCCTAAGTCCGGCTATGTTACTGAGAGATGATCTATGTCTGGCATACAAAGCATCCTTGGATCCAGCACTGATGGACCTTTTGGACATCCACAAAACGAACAGTATCAGAACCATTAGATCCAAGGATTTAAATTTTGCTTGTGACATAAATAGGCCATGTTGATGAGACACAAATGTGTCTCAGAGGGTCCCCATGCACTGGAACAAGCTTCCCATCCATGTGAAGCAGAGTCCATCCCTAGCCCTATTTAAGCATAACTTTGACCAATAGGTGGGAAATTGGAAATCATTCCTGTTGCCACCTATCCATTTTTTTCTGGACTATCCACAATCAAATCAATTTTCTGGTAGTCAGGAAAACACTGTACAAACCAGTATTCTGTTTCATAAACTATCAGTGTTTGTTAAATTGGCTGATTTACTATGCTTTTTGACAGAAAAGCCTAGTCAATCGGCTGAAAGCAGGCATCCAGAACAGAAAAAGAGGGCATTCCCATCAGCTGATGTCATGGTGATGTCTCAAAATGGGCAGAGCATGGATGGGAGAGGGGTGGGGATGGGTGGAGTTATGGTTGATGTGAGGGGTGTGTCTTAATTCAGTTTTAGTCACAAAGAAATCTGGCAACCCTAGGAATGCCATACAATGTACTAGGGACTTCCTTTCTTTCCCCAGTGCTGTGTATCCTTGGAGTTGATATATATTCAGGGGATGTAGCTAGCACCATGGTATAGAAGGATAAAGCCGTGACTAGGGCACTGCTGACCTGGGTTTGACTAGAAACTGGGGGACCTTAGGTACTGGCAAGAAGGTGTGATATGCCCTTCCTAAGGGAAGGATGGAGGATTATGTGCATGGGGCATGTTATCCTAGGGGAAGGATGGAGGAGTGTGTGCATGGAGCATGCTAGCATATCTGATTTCCATAGTGGAGACTAGGAAAGCAACCATGAAGGTGTTATTCAGGGCAGTTGATGTGTATTAATTGATATCAGACACTTGTGGAAGTGAGGGTTAGTTTGGTGTTGATACCATTGTATGTCCCAGCCTCAAGGACGTTACTGCTCATGTGGCCATGGTGTGAAAATAGTAAAATACTCCCTTGCAGTAGTAAAATGCTGCACCAGGTTACTTGATCTCCTCACTGGTCCTGGACATGAGTTAGGAGAAAAATAGGGGAGGCTAGGGTGGGTCCTATAGACCTGGTGAATGAGGAAAGGAACTGGTGGTAACTAATAGCCCACTGCAAGGAGCCAAAGTAAAAGCCAAAGAAGGGGATGTGAGGGCTTGCATTCATGTGACAGGAGAATGGGAGGATCTTCCCCTGGAAAAAAAAAAAAAAAACATTTCATAGTTTCATAGTTTATTTAGCTGCATTTGGCCATTACCAAAGAATTCATCAGCCTTTGACAGATTAAAAATATACCTTAGTTTAAAAGTATTAGCAATTTGTTTTCTACTTTTGAACCAATGTCATATGGTATTTAAATCTTTATGAACAAAAGTTTGAAAAAGTTGGAGATGAGGTATGGACTCTACCTTGTAGTTTATTGGGTTCATTCAAAACCTGGGCTTGTGAGCTTAGCATTGCTAGTTCTATCCATTAGGTAATTCTTTTTGGAGAACTATGCGAGGGGTATGGGACCAACATTTTAGCTTAGGTAGTTAGCTGCATGATTACAAAAATGTACTCAAAACCTTTTTGCAGGTCAACAAAGATGTTACCTGTTAGGAGTCACAATCAGGTCAGCTGTGCTGAGTTACATTCCGCAGACTTAAATTTGTTTCCTTCATTCTCCAGATGCATATGATCATGTTCTGAGAAAACCATTTATCCAAATGGAAATGTTTAGTTCACTTCTAGTACTCCATTTGTTTATCTTACATGGATTATAAAAAAAATGGATATATTTTAGCTCCCGTCCTCAAGTAATATTTGATAATCTTAGAATATGAAGGCCAAAGCACACATATTAACTGACCGGGAGTTAAAGTGTATATCAGTACACATCACAATAAGAAGAATGGAGTGTCACAATTTTCTTACACATTATTCATGAATCTACCTCTTTTAAAACTAGAGGTGTACTGCTGTGTGTCAAATGTACAACCTTGTAATAAAATGAGCAGCTCCTAAGAAAGTGTGAGATCTGAAAAGACACTCGGTGGTAGCAAAGAAGGAAAAGAAAATTGAGTGTTTTTGGTTTGGTTGGAGTACACTTTGGCCTCAGTATTGGGTTTGTTTTCTGGTAAAATTACATTTTTATTGAGTTTTCTTAACATTTTACCCAGGAAAATGTAATATGAGTTATGCAATTTCTTGTAGCTGTAGCCAGTAATTTGTAGAAAAATTGCCATTTATGGGATGCATCTCTTTGATTCTTGCATATAATATGACTTTAAAGTCATTTAATGTCAACTGCAAGTGAAGGCCAACTAAAGTAGTTGTGTTTGTTACTGTCATCAGTACTTCCTTTACTTTCAGAATTTATTAACATGACAGGGATGAAGGAAAGCAGGGGATGCAGAATGTATATAATCTATCCTTACTGACAAAAGTGTTAGAATATGCTATTCTGTTAGACTGTCATTTTATGTTTTTTCTGTAAATTCCATGGTTTGTTGACAGCGTAAAATGTATTGATGTAGCTATACTTACAAATTGAATAAACATAAACACAGCTGAAAGTCATGCATTTCAAAGGGCTAACATTTTCTCCCCAAATAATCCTTAAATCCTATCAAATCTCCATTTCTAGTCATTATTTATTACAGAGATGTATCCAGTTCCAGAGTTCTGATAGGTTCAGACCTGGGATGCTAGGGAGATCATGGATACAGAAGGAGCATGCCTGTGGGTGATGCCACTCATTCTACCATACAAATAATGGATTTAGAACACTTGTCTGCATCAATTAGTAAGTTTAGCTAGTGCCCAAGATCCTTATGCTATTTAACCAGCTTTAAATAATGCCTTGGAGAATCCTTTTTTCGAAAGGCAGAAAAGAATTCTTTTGACTTCAACATTCTAAGGATTCAACAAAAACATACTCAACTTTGTGTCAGTATATCAAACAATGTTTTTCTGTTCTTTCATCTTTAGTTTTAGAGACAGAGAGAGAGAGAAAGTGTGTGTGTGTGTGTGTGTGTGTGTGTGTGTGTGTGTGTGTGTGTGTGTGGTACAATTGACTTACTTAAGCACCATTTCTCTTTCTTTGCCTTACAAATAAAATATGAGACACATTTGTTTCTCTGATTGTACTGTCTGGTAGTATATATTCAGGGACAAACATCCATCCATCCATAACCACTTTTTCCCATATTTACACATGGGGTCAGGGTGTCACTTCAACAGTGACAATCCTCTACAGCCAAGGTTTACACTGCCGGGACAAACATGTTTAGACTTTAATAACCCTTCCAGAAATGACTTGACTATGGGATACTCAATCCTACTCCCCTCCCCCATGACCATGCAATGACCTATAATCCATAGTGCATGGCTACTCTGGTAAAATCTTATAATGTATTCCTCAATATACCTTATTACTATTATGTTTTTGAGACTAAAAATGAGACTGAATATTTTGACTATGCATTTTAAAAGTTTAATCCATGTTCAAACAAACATGACATTTCTCAGAAAAAGAAATTGCTCCTTTCTTCTTTCCATTGTGTAAGTGATTTTTTATCTATTATAACCTTCAGAGTTGTTTGATTCACAGACATTTTGAGGTGGCATATCCTTGCTTTTTAACATTTTGCTGAAAAGTGATGGGCATGGTATAAATGTAAGAGGTACCCTCTATTGTATCTTTTAATCTTGAAAGGCCCTGTGGAAATGAATATTACAGTTTCCTCAGGAAATGGCTAAAAAGCCTTCTGTTCTAGATACAAAACCTGTTCTGATAGCCCTATATGGTACTGCTAAATTCTTTGATGGTATCATATATGGAATTCATAAGCCTACATAACCTCAAAGATAAAAGGCCATGTTTAGGAAGTATTAGTGCAGGGAAGGAAATCCTTTACTAAATTGCTATTTCCCTTATTTTGCTTAAAAGAAAACTGTGTTCAGCTATGTTCCTCATGGCAGCAATAAATGCTATTGTATAAGTGTCATTGCAGCCCACATTCAGATCCCTCTGAGTGTGTAATGATATGAAAATAAAGAGATATATTTCAGTTGAGGCATATTTAATAAGAACAAATGCTATTTCACATGGCTTACAAAAGCAAATTTGTGCAGGGCATTATAAAAGTCAAGCCACACACACTGAAGAATGAAATCAGAGGACAGATATATATTACCCATATGCATTATGGGATAGACGCATTTCTGGGTTTGGATAAAAGACCCTGGGTGGATATCAGTAGCCAAGAGTTGTTAAAGCAGGCATATAAAAGCAAGTTTATAGTCATCTGCCTTGTTATGGTCTCTAACCTGGAACAAGATTAAATGAAAAAAAATGTTTACTTAGATTCAATTATTTTGCTGAAAGAAAGTGTTCAGAAGCAGTACTGTTAACATTCCTTTCTGAAAAAAGTATAATAATAACAAGAATATGAATAAACTAGAATAAATCAAATAAACATAATGATATCCCCCTTAGAAGCCAGTGTACTCTTTTAACCCTATGTGAAAGAGATTATCTGTTAACTGCATGTTTGATTTGGCTAATGAAAATTGATATTAATAATTACAACAAACAACATAAATATTGCTTAATCAGTTAACATAAGCATTTTTATGCTGAATCTCTAATATAAATTATAGTTGAAAATGTCAAAATATAGGGTTCTAATATGAAACACTGACTTCCTGAATGCTAAAAAGCCAAAAGGATGAGAAGAAATGCTTACAACTCAGAAGGGTAAAAAAATAGATTTTTGTAAGAGGCAAACTCCTTTCACTCTCCCTGACTTTATTTATACCAACTCCGTGGTCATGACAACTCAAAAAAAGGAGACATTTCCCAAAAATAAGCGAATCATTGCCAACAGACATATAGAACCTGCACTGGCAAGCATTTAAAGTCATGTTGTTCATTTTTTTCTATGTATTATTGATGCTTGAGCATTCCCAAGAAATGGAAACAGGTGATCTGCTGTGGCGACCCCTAACGGGAACAGCCAAAAGAAGATGATGATGATTGATGCTTGAGCAATTTCACCTTAACCATGTTAAGGGGATCCAAAAAATGGATAGGAAAAATACTAATTTCTTTTTGGATATACTATAGTTATATTGTGTCTAATTTTGTTTTCATTCACTATTTCATTCATTCATTAATTCTTTGTCTATTACCTTCTTTATTGAATTTCAGGACACTGGGATGGGGAAGCTCAAGCTGACACATCAGTCAGAGTAAACAGTATAATAAACACACATGCACACACAGATGTGTGTGTGTGTGTGTGTGTGTGTGTGTGTGTGTATATATATATATATATATATATATATATATATATATATATATGGTTCTACTTTCATTTATCAAAATTACACTTACCCAAATTCCTAATGAGCGAGATCACTACAAAAGATGACAATTACGAAGTCTTGGATCAGTAACAGTTTTTCCCAGGGTACAGAACCACTTGGTCATCATGGTGAACGTTGCCCTTTTCTCTAATGTATTACAATGTTGGAGGTGGTATATTTAGTTGGGGGGTGTGGAGGGGGGCACAGCCCTCCACATGGAGGTGTGATGGTTGATTTGAATTTGTTAAGGTTAGTTGTTTTATCCTGGTGGCCAAGTGTTTTTTTTACTCTGGGAATAACTATTGGTGATCTAAGGCTTTGTAATAGTCATCTTTCATAGAAGTGGTCTCGCTCATTAGGAATTCAGGTAAGTGTAATTTTGTTAAATGAAAGTAGACCCATATATATATATATATATATATATATATATATATATATATATATATATATGGTTCCCATTCAGAAGCCTGAAACATCATAAGCCTGAAAATCAAAATCCTGAAACCAAAAGCCTGAAAATTCAGAATCCTGAAAACTCAAAATCCTGAAAGCCCAAAATCCTGAAAGACCAAAATCCTGAAACTCAAAATCCTGAAAACACAAATAATGCTAATATGTCACTATAAAGACACTAATATCTACCAACTGACCCTGACCCTAACCCTAACCCTAAGGTCCGTCACTATCGCACACTCACCTGACCCGCGCCCTAAACCTAACTCACTTAAACCGCCCCTAACCCCAATATTTGTCACTATTGCATACATGCCTAACCTGCGCCCTAACCCTAACTCACTTAAACCGCCCCTAACCCTAAAATAAAACCAACCGCACACTTACCTGACCCCAACGCATGACCTAACACCACAGGGCTAACAATAGCAAAGCCACAATGACATCAGTATGTCTATTTTGTGTTTTCAGGATTTTGAGTTTCAGGATTTTGGTCTTTCAGGATTTTGGGCTTTCAGGATTTTGAGTTTTCAGGATTCTGAATTTTCAGGCTTTTGGTTTCAGGATTTTGATTTTCAGGCTTATGATGTTTCAGGCTTCTGAATGGGAACCATATATATATATATATATATATATATATATATATATATATATATATATATATATAAATATAAATAAAAATATAAATATATATATAAAAATATAAATATATATAAATATTGTTAGGGTTTGGCAAACTAAGCCAGTGTCTGCATATTTAATGCTTAGAAATCTGCAGTTTGTGACTGCTGTTTATGTCTGAAGTTTAAATGGGAAACATGAAAATTAACTGTAAAAGCAGTGTAGTACAGAAAAAAAATCACCAGTTACTGGAGTTCAGGACCAAACCCTGAAGCTTGGAGCTGTAAAACAGAAACCTCAGCTACTGAGCCATCATGCTGTTTCGTTGATAGCTACTTTTGCTAAATTCAATAAACTAAAATTTCCAGTTTGAAAACTGATGCAAAACATAATATGTGTGTGTGTGTGTGTGTGTGTGTGTGTGTGTGTATGTGAATATGTTAATGAGTGACAATCTTTCTACTCCTAGCCTGCTATAATGAGGGAATGTCTCTTTCAACAAGGTTAGTGACCTCAACATTGATTATACTATGTAGGGGGTGCCAATAAATAGATGCCAGAGAATCTCAATTTAGTGAGATCCTAAAACTCATTTTCACATTAAACATTCTACACACATGTTCTATCTCCTGCAGAAATGCATACATTTGTGAATAGTGACAATATGACATTAGTTTTTAATTTGAAGTCAAATGCAAGTTTTCTCTGTTGTTACAACAGTCGTGTTTTTTGCATGAGGTGAGCATTAGCAATTAAAGTGGAATCATTTTAAAACCAGAGTATGTCACTTTTATTCAAACAGCAAGGTGTCAAAAATATTGCAAGAGAATCACATTTGGGAATATACTGAAAAAGGGGTACTTGTCATACCTTTCCTGTCTTTATTGACATATTTAACACCACGTTTTACTAGCAACTGGCAGCTATACTGTGAATGAAAGGGTCTATATTATATAATCGAAGAGACACTTCTTCAAATATGTAATCATCGACCCCTAAACACCGAAATACGAAAAACCACGAATGGCCAAAACAGCGAAATACATCGGGGCCATAGAAACAAGACAAACACTTCAAATGTAATTTAAGTGGGGGGCTTCGCCCCCCACACCCCTCGACGTGGGGAGCTGTGCCCCCCACATTCCCCTAACTAAATATACCAACTCTGAGATCTCTCTACGTTGTGGTAAAGGGTAAACTCCGGGAATAGCCAACTGAATTTTTTCCCTAGGAAAAAATTTGCGGTTTTTGCATTTTGGTGTTTAGGGGTCAATTATTACATATTCGAAGAAGTGTCTCTTTGATTATGTAATATAGACCTGAATGAAAGGATTATTCTACATTTGTTTTCTAATGTTTAATTTTTTCCCTGCCTGTCCATTTTTAATATGTGGTGATAATAGGGTTGCCACCTTTTCAAATGCCCAAAGTGGGACATTTTTTGTAGAAACGTGCAATTTTGCAGGACAGACATACCCACGTGGAGTGCAAAGGACAGAACATCACTGTTTTTGTCCATATAAAAGCTTATTCATGTAGCATATGAGTTGCTTATGCTATTTCATATAATATTTAGGTGTTTCAGACACAAAATAACTGTTTTATACAACTATTAAAGAAAACTTAGTAAATATTTTTTGCCTTAAAATCTCAGGACATTACGCCAATCTAGTAATGGCTGATTGGGAGAAGTACTTGTTTGAAATGAATGAATTTAAGGAGAATATAAAATTTTATACACGATTTGTGGATGATTTGTTCCTTGTATGGGATTCAGATCGAGATAAGTTAAATGAATTTTTAGTTAAGATGAACTTGTTGACTAAGTACTTAAATTTTACTATGGAAGCATCCTTAGAAAAAATACCCTATTTGGATGTGTATGTTGAGAAGTTATCAGATGGCCTTCTTAATACAGGGGTACATAGGAAAAGTTGTTATAGGAATTCATTGCTACATAGACATAGCATGCACCCCGGGTTTGTCTTTAAAAACATAAAGGACAGGGAATGAGGGTGTCACGTTTGAACTCCACCAACAATGGATACAGGA
The DNA here is from genome assembly GCF_019279795.1 of Protopterus annectens. Classification (NCBI taxonomy): domain Eukaryota; kingdom Metazoa; phylum Chordata; order Ceratodontiformes; family Protopteridae; genus Protopterus; species Protopterus annectens. The sequence continues at coordinate 556,286,983 of NC_056743.1, read as the reverse complement.
ATGAATTATGTACCCTGAAACAACAATTAATAGATAGGTCATACGGAATAGATGAGATAGATGAGGAATTATGTAAATTAGAGTGAATGAGAGCAGATGTAGCTCATCCATATTTTGCTAATAAGAGGGTGGAACTAGGTATAGTTGATAATAATAAAGGTAGAGGTGAGGAGGTTCAAATATTAATGCATTATACACAAGATGCCATGGATATAAAAAATATATACCAGAAATACTGGCAAATATTGACATTGGATTCTAGAATTCTAGGTGTAGTAGGTGATTACCCTAGGTTTATATATAAAAATAAAATGAATTTATATAGAATGTTGTGTGGCCCAAATAGAGTAGGAAGTGGGCATCAGAATAGAGTAACTGGTGCAACTAAACCCTGTCATAAGTGTAGATACTGTGCGTCCATTGATGATGCTGCTAGCTTTATACACCCTGTTACACAGCAAGAATTTAAGTTTTCTGTGCAAGCTACATGTGATACGGCCCATGTTGTCTATCTTGCTATCTGTACATATTGCCCTGCGTTTTATGTGGGCAAGATGGACAGACGACTAAGGGACCGCATCAGAGATCATTTGTATAATATTAAAATAAAATCTTTAAATAATGCTCTATCGAAACATGTTCTTAATACATCTATAGACCATGAATTCAAATTCATGGCTATACAGAAAAATTGTGTAACCATTAGACGTGGTGATATAGTAAATAGAACTGAAGAGAATGAAATGAGATGGATTATTAAGCTTAGAGCTGATCATTCACCAGGTTTAAATGATAGAGTTCCTATAAAACCTGTGTTAAAGGCTAGGAAATTGAAGGTTAATATATGAATATGATGTACATAAGAAAGGGAGAATCATGTTTATGGTGTACACATATATGGATATAAATATGAATTTATATATTTGTGTAATTTTATTTATTATAAGGTCCATATAATGTCATGTTAATATATGAATATGACGTACATAAGAAAGGGAGAATTAATGTTTATGGTGTACACATATTTAGATATGTATATGAATTTATATATTTGTATAATTTTATTTATTATAAGGTCCATATAATGTCATACGTAAAAAACTTTTAATAGTATGACATATGGATGTGGTTTCTTAGAAATGCTTGATTTTTAAAATATGTTTTAAATTCTTTAAAAATTGCTAAGTTTAGTTATGCATGAAATTTTAATAGTTTTAAACATTTGAAAATTGATGCATTTGATGCATAAATTAAGTCTGAAATAATTTAATATGCTAATGAATTAACTATTATGATGACAGGAAATGATCTCACTAACATCACATGAGTCTGTATAAAATGCTTTGAAAGTGTTATATATTTTTATGGCCTGAGGAAGCCTACGGGTGAAAGCGCTAGCCAAATAAAACTTTTTAAGATGGAAAGAAATTTGTTTGTCCACTCCTTATCCATAGCGAAGTGAAGACTGTCTGTGGAGTGAGGTGGTTGATGTTGTTTAAGTGCCGAATGGCTTTGATAAGGTTTACGTAACCTGAAGGATTTTGTGTGACTAATAAGAGCTTAGACATAGCCTTGTTTATGCAAGACATTGGTATCTGCTTTTGTACCCTTCCAATATTTTTATTATAATATATATATATATATATATATATATATATATATATATATATATGGGTCTACTGCTGTATATCGAAAATACACTTCTTCGAAATAGAGCAGTAGACCCTACACTTCAGCGAAAGTCCACTTAAACGAAAGTACACTTTCACTGAAGTCTACTTCCTCGGGCTACCCCCCAAAAAAAACAAAAACCACTAAAACATATTTTTGCAGGGGGGGGGCAAGCTCCCTTTGCCCCCACACCCCCCTACTTAAATATACCAACTCTGAGATTGCACTACAGCGGGAAAAGGGAATATTCCCATTCCGCGCTGTAGTGTGACTGCCGAAGTCAATGTTTGAAGTTTCACTACTTCGAACAAGTGGACTCGGTGAGGTGGGGTTTGAAGTAGTGAAACTTCGAACATATTCACGGATCCCATATAGATATATATATATATATATATATATATATATATATATATATATATATGTATATCTATATACACATGATTTACTTTCAGTTGATCAACTAACAAGAATGCTGATATCCTGAAGGTAAAACGCTCTACATCATAAAAGTAAACATTGACATCCTATTGCGCATGCACTAAGGTTGCTTCTCGGCACATGCAAATATTACTTCACAAAAAAAAAACAAAAAACACAGCATCCTCACACATCCCCTGCTAATTAAGTATACTAACCATGAGATTGCACAATCCTCAGGAAAAGGGAATATTCGTCTCCCCAGGGATTGTTGATCTCCTACACCTGTTAACTATCTGTATAGTTGACTAAATGCTGTTGATTAAACAGATGTTGACCAAACTCCCTGTTGACCAAACCAACAGAACCCATATTTATATCTGTACATATATTTGTATGCGTGTGTATATTTATACATAGATATAGATATATGTATATATAGATATAGATACAGATAGATAAGTATAGATAGAATATAAAGAAATACTTCACTAGCAATGATACTGTAAGTGACCATCTTACAGAATATTTCTAGCAGACTATATCAGTTTCACTTGGAAAGTTCTCATGACACTCAGAGCCTTGTGTATCTTATTTTATGATATAAATGTCTTTATATATTAATTTTCTGTCATGCTGTTCTCTCTCTCTCTCTTTTAATTTCTCCAAGCCTTTTGGGTTTTTAATACATGATGGGAATGGGCCCCATTCCTAAGTCAAGGTATAATTAAAGTTCATGAAATTAGTATTGTTTCAATCTTTGATGTTAAACAGAAGTGCTCTTTGAGCACACGCAATGTGCCCAGTAATGACTCCTTCTGCAATTTGTATGGAGCTACATGTTTCGGTAACATATCTAAGTATGACTGTAAATTCTTCTTTATAAGACCCATTGCTCTTACTACTATTGAACTGTCTGGGTATCTTTCTTACACATTGCCCTCATTTCTGCCTGTAAATTGTGGTATTTTATGACTTTGTGGCTCACTATATGTAAGACACTGTAGTCACAGGCTATAACAATTTCTGTAATCAATGGTTACCTTTGTCTTTTTTCGTGGACTACTGTATCTGGTTTTCTCGCATCTAGTTTTTGAACTGTTGGCAATGGATAATCCCATGTGATATAAACTTCATCATTTTCTGTGACACTTTGTGGTTCATCTTTCCAGTGCTTTTCAGTTACTTCAATATTATAATGTTTGCACAATCCCCAATGCAACAGTCTTGCCACATTATTACGTCTTTCAGTATACAGTCCTTCTGCCATTAGTATATTACATCCAACAGCAAGATGTGAGATTGTTTCCAATTCTGTTTTACAAAACCTACATTTGTCTGTTTCTCCCAAATGTTCAATGGACTTTGTAAACCAGTGCATACGTAGTCCAGTATCTTGAGCCACCAATATTAACCTTTCATTTTTTGGTTTAAATTCACCTTTCCTTAACCATTCCTGTGTTCGATCCTGATCAACATGAGGTTTTTCTAAGCATTTCCTATACTTGCAACACTATTTATGCATTTTCCACATTTCTTGTCTTCTCATCTGATCCTTCACCTTACATTATTTCTTTTGTTTTTTTTTGGCACAATCAGTCGCTAAGTGATTTTTATCTACTTCTGGTTCGATTTCCATTTTCACTTGATGCCAATATGCTTCTGCCAGACTAACCCAGGAAGTCATCTTAGACTTGTTCTCCTTGTGTTTCAAAACTTTCACTACATTTGGGTCTTGTGAGGTCAGCAGATATGTATGCAGTCCTACTATTGCAGATCTATACATGCAATAAATTTTGAGGAGGCCCATACCTCCTTCAGAATGGGGAATACATAGTCTTGGTATGCACTGCTTTTTATAAACCTGCTCAATATCTGAGTTGTTTGGCTTCTGCAACATACCTACAATCAACTAACTGCATTACTATCTGAGTTAAGTACAAACTTGCAGTATTAAAGAATGTACTGCATTTTATTTTTCTATTTAATTGTTTCATTGAATATTGTGGTCTGTGTCTCTCTGTAGTTATTTATTTTTCTATTTAATTGTTTTCATAGAATACTTTGGTGTCTCTCTGTCTCTGCAGTAAATGGGTCTATTGTGTTTTACTTCATTGATATTCAGTGTTAAATTCTTACCTAGAGAGTTTCTCTGTCTTTATAAGTGTTAGTCACATATCTTTGAATTTATTACTGCTCAATATCCGAGTTGTTTGGCTTCTGCTACATACCTACAATCAGTTGCATTACTAGCTGAGTTAAGTACAAACATGCAGTGTTAAAGATTGCACTGCATTTTATTTTTCTGTCTGTTTAATTGTTTCATTGAATATTGTGGTCTGTGTGTCTCTCTGTAGTTATTTATTTTTCTATTTAATTGTTTCATGGAATACTGTGGTTTGTCTCTGTCTCTGCAATGAGTTTCCCGCCCGCCCTCCATGTTCTTGTTTTGGTATTAATCTTGGTGGCTTTGGAATTGCCTGCCCCTCCAGTAAATTTGTGTTTGAACACTACAACTGGGTCTATCTCATTTTCTCACTCAACCGAGTACAGTGAGATCATATTTTGACTTCAGACACTCCTACCAGTCCCATCTGTTCAGCTCTATCCCAGCTGTATTCCAGTCTAGTGTCACTAGCTCATTCTACCTAATACAGAGAGAACATCTGTGAAGGGAAAGCCACTTAGGTTCTTCATTTTGAATTATCTTCTGTTTCTCCTTTCTCCCTTTCCACTTTCCAAAAAAAAAAAAAAATTTTTCTAAGCTTGTTTCCTGCCTTTCATGTAACTAGTCTAGTCCAGATACAGAGTTGCTATACCCAGGTTTGTTTATAAGCTTTTGAGCCCCCAAAGCCTTTCTGTGTTGGAGGGAAGCCTTCTAGCTTATCAGTGGGAGTGGTAAGCACTAGGTAGCCTATCTACCACAAGAGTGGTTTCTAGCCCAGAAATGGTAGTTTATTGGCCATTTGGCAATTTTTCCATCTCTTTCAACTTACTGGTTTAAAAGCCCACATTTGTTTCCCATCTTTCCTGTAACTAGTCTAGTCCAGATACATATTTGCTGTATCCAGGACTGTTTGTAAGCTTCTGAGCCCCCCAAGCCTTTCTGTGTTGGAGGGAAGCATTCTAGCTTATCAGTGGGAGTGGTAAGCACCACAAGATCCAGGTACAGATTCTTAGTTTTAGCACTTGAATTTGCTTATTCTTGCTTAGCACTTGTTCAGAACTTGTTAGCACTAAATAAGCTACAAATTATTACAGCACTAAACCTTCCTCTTTACCTAGAGGAAACAGTTTTTGTACTTACTTTCCTCACTTGCTTAGAGAAAAACAGCTCTTATACTCACTTTCCTCACTTGTCTAGAGAAAAGTAGCTTTTTATCCAGGCATGTCCAAGGGTCAGCTCCCAGTGTTTTCTCCTGTCTATCTGATGAATCTGGGCATCTTGGGGAAATGTAGCAATTGCCTCATGTACACAGACAACCCTCTCCTCCTACCACCCAACACCACAACCTGTGAGAGATGCACTTATCTAGCCAAACTGGAGGTAAAGCTCTCTCTAACCAAGACTGAATTGACAGTCAAGAGGAGAAGGTAAACACTTGCACCACACCACACATCACATAGTACCACTAAACCTACACCACCAAAATCCGCACATAGAAACACAAAAACATTTGCAGAGGCTATCAGTAATAATCTGCTCAAGCAACAGAGACTTCCAAAGCAGAAATGCAACCTCCACCCCCCAACACAACCCACATGGCACATAGCCCACAGACTCAGTGTACCAATAAACCACAGCTCATAAGGCAAAACAACGTACCCAACACACTAGTTATAGGTGACTCTATAGTCAGGCACACTGATGTCCCACTCACCAGGCTAAACAAGGAGAAGGTTACTGTCAGCTGCCTGTCGGGTGCCAGGATCCGCCACATAACCCATGCACTCAGGTCACTTTACAACAAGTACAAATATGACTCTGTCATTGTCCATGTTGGTGTGAATGACCTGAGATGTACATCCCTGGACTACATGAAGAGAGACCTGGAAGAGCTCTCCGATCTTGTAGCCCAGGCAGGTATGACCCTAGCCCTAAATAGCATCCTGCCATCGCCGAGAATGATACCGCATTACAAGGACAAAATGATTGACTTCAACAATTGGCTAAGCTTCTGGTGTCGTTCTGAGGGGATCCAGTATCTGTCTGCCTGGGGCAACATGGTCGACAGACCACGATACTTTGCCAGAGATGGTCTGCACCCGTCACCCCTTGGATTCCAGATACTGGCTAAGGGTCTTGCCGCTCCTATAGTGCCTTTCTTAGGCAAGGTTCAAATGATAAATTCACCACCATAACAGGAATAGGAAAGCAAAAACTGAGAGTAATGCTACTCAATGCTAGAAGTCTAAATCTCAAAATGCACTCACTCGAGGCACTCCTTAAAATGGAGAACATTGATATCTGTGCAGTGACTGAGACTTGGTTCAAGGCTTTAGAGAGCACCCCTGCATTACCCAGCTATAACTCATACCACACTTTTTGGCCATCTAACCTGGACCAGAACACCAAAGGCGGAGAAGTGTCCATATTCATTAAGGATATCCACACCTCCAGGCTAGTTGCGCAGCATAATGCATCTGAGGTTATCCAAGTGCAACTAACTCTGGGCAAAATTGCAATCCAAATTGTATCTTGCTACAGATCCCCCACCATGCCCCAGGATTCCCACTCCTCTTTTCTTGATATACTGGCAAATATTAGGGTTCAACCAAACACCCTAATAATGGGCAATTTCAACTAACCCACCATTAACTGGGAAAACTACTCATGTGCCAACTCCTTCATGTAACGCTTTCTGAAATTCATAAATTCCAGTGCCCTGGATCAACTTATCCACACCCCCACCAGGGGCAACAATATCCTACACCTAGTCATTACCAACAAGAGTGACCAGTGTTCCACACCTGAAGTCAACTCCTCGTTGGTCAGATCTGACCATAAGCTAATGACCCTAGATATCCACATCCTGCCCCCACCCACCATTAAGGAAACCATGGTAAAACATTTCTCTAAAGCCACCTTCATGCTTCTTAACACAGAAGTGGTGAACTTCATGACACCCATGCAGATGGACAATACAGTTACAACTGCCGAATCCTACACAAATGCACTCTATAAGCACTTACACGACTGCATGGATCGTGCTATCCCAAACAGAACCAAGATGCTATCCTCCAAAAAAAAGAAACCAATCTGGTGGTCCCCTGCCATAAACAAACTCTACAACAGAAGGAAGAAACTGTTGCAAAAGAGAGTAAAATCCCATGAGTTGGAGGAGCTCCCTGGTCAGCCTAAGTAAGAAGCTGAGATCCCTTATAAGATCCTCCAAAGCTAGCTATGAAAACAAAATCGCCACTGATTCTAAGGGCAACCACAAAGCATTTTATAGCTATGTCAAGAATCTCAATAGCAACACCCAGATCTACTCTGAGTTACAGCACAGTGGCACGAAAATTACAGAACCAACTGAAATTGGCAATATCCTGGCAGATAGGTTCAGTGCTAACTTTACCCCCCTCTCACTCCCTAAAGGGCCCATATCTATACAGGAAGAATGCAGAGTCCCTGTAATCACATCTATACAGGTAAAGGCTGCACTCTCTAAAACCAAAAACGCAGCATCCATGGGACCGGACAACATCCCAGGCTGCATTTTACATGAACGTCAGAATGAACTGGCTCCCCTATGTTCAATCATAGTTTCACATCAGGCTTTGTGCCCACTGAATGGTGCACAGGAACAGTTATCCCACTCCACAAAGAGAAAGCCACTACTGATCCTGGGAACTATTGCCCTATTAGCCTGATGAGCCTGGTCTGCAAGGCGATGGAACGTATCATCATGAAACTCATAAATAAAGATATCGGTAACCTCCAAACTCTGGACCCCACCCAGTTTGGGTTTGTGAAAGACAGATCATGCCTTCTGAACCTGATCGACTTCTTTGAGGCAGTCACCAAAGCCGTAGATGAGGGTAAGGTGGTTCACACAGCCTATCTTGACCTCGCCAGGGCTTTTGACACCATCCCCCATTCTGGAATTATAGCTAAACTCACTAAACCAGGTATACATCCCTATGTCACAAGATGGGTTTCCAACTGGCTCACTGACAGAACCCACACTGTAAAAGTTGCAGATTCCAAATCTGACCTCAAACCAGTGACAAGTGGAGTACTACAGGGTTCAGTCCTGGGACCTCTCCTGTTTGGTATCTACTTCTCTGAAGTACAGGCTAACACAGAAGGCCTCTGGCTAATGACGTTTTCAGATGACTGCAAACTAGGAGCCATAGTCATGTCCCCAAATGATGTGGACATCCTACAGAAGGGCCTCACTGAGACAGGTGCCTGGTGTCAGAGGCATGGCCTCAAGCTCAAGGCCAAAAAGTGCATTGTCATCCCCTTTGGTAAAAACTCTGTACCCATGAACTACCACATAAATGGCAGTCTACTTAATGCCGAATGTGTGATGAGAGACCTTGGGACCCAGTGGACAGTAGTCTCTCCTTTGATAATCACATCGCCACAGTAGTCAGGAAATCCTTCTATGTGGCACACCTCATTACAAAAGGGTTCTTATCTAGGGAAAAAGAGGTCTTTGTTTCCCTCTCGACACTCATTAGACCCATTATAGAGTACAGTGCCCCTTTTGGAATGTACCTTACAAGACATCTGCAGCAGCTGGAAAGACCACAGAAGTACCTCACAAAGAGGATTACTGGCCTCAAACAGATGCCATACACTGACCATCTCAAAAAACTCCAGCTTTGCTCTGTAGCATATTACCTACTCTGAGGAGATCTCTGCCTAACATATAAAGCTATGTTAAACCCAGAGCTGTTGGACATGCTACACCTAAAGAAATCCCAATCCCTCTGAGCTACATGTTCTAGGGACCTAAACCTTGTCACCACAATAAACAGTAGTTTTGCACAACCATATGACACGAAAATATCACAAAAACGCCAACTTTAATACATGAAGCTTTCGGGTGTTCTACCCTTCATCAGCATATACAGACATATTGTTTTACTACATTTATATAGAGGTCTAATTAAAGTCACATGTCTATACCAGCCACTAAAAACACATAAAATTTACATACTATCTAAAACATATTAGACACTATATTTTAAAACTCATTACAGTTCACATAAATCTTAAAACTTAATAAAAAAAGGAAGATATATACAGAAATTCTAAATATATTTACTACTCATAAATTGTCGTATTGTCGCCTCACTAACACAGGTTTTATGCTAATGGCAGAATTACTACACATAGATTTAAATTTAGATGTATAGATACAGTAGATTTGGGCCCAAGGGGTGGTGACATAAATAATGCCTTAGAAATTAGGGAGTTACACTGGATAATAAGATTGCAAGCTGATGTAACTCCAGGCCTTAATTCTGCCATTAGCATAAAACCTGTGTTAGTGAGGCGACAATACGACAATTTATGAGTAGTAAATATATTTAGAATTTCTGTATATATCTTCCTTTTTTTATTAAGTTTTAAGATTTATGTGAACTGTAATGAGTTTTAAAATATAGTGTCTAATATGTTTTAGATAGTATGTAAATTTTATGTGTTTTTAGTGGCTGGTATAGACATGTGACTTTAATTAGACCTCTATATAAATGTAGTAAAACAATATGTCTGTATATGCTGATGAAGGGTAGAACACCCGAAAGCTTCATGTATTAAAGTTGGCGTTTTTGTGATATTTTCGTGTCATATGGTTGTGCAAAACTACTGAACTCTGACCACAATAAACAGGACATGCTGGAGGGATAGATTCCTGTCCCAGAAACCTCCTATAGTCTGGAACAAGCTACCCATCTATGTCAAGCAAAGTTCGTCATTAGCACTCTTCAAGAAAAACCTTGATGCGTGGATGGGAAATAGGAAATACACCCCAGGGATCACTTATGTGGCTCTGCACGACAGAGGCACAGGAAATTAGCTTTCTTGGGTGGCATAAGCCAGGGAACCTTGTTGGCTAGACTTACTTAGGCCCTTGGGCCAATAGTCTAGTACCTACCTATGAACCTATTTGATGAGCATGAAGCATCCTTCTTGTTTTCCTGTCCAAAATATCCAGCACCTTTTGTGGCCAGTCAGTCACTCCAAAACTGTAAGTTAGGACAAGAAGAGCAAATTGTTTTATAGCTTGGACTTTATTCCTACATGTCAATGCTGTTTTTTAGTGTTTATTTAAGCCTTCTAAAATATTCCTTACTGAGATTTATTTGCATTTGTTCATGATTTATTGCTGATCCTTCATCAATTCAAAAATATTTATACACTCCCTCTTGTTCAAGTTCGTTTACATCACATTCCTGTACCAAAACAAAGTTTTCTTGGCGCTGCAGTTTTCCTGCTTTAAAGGTTACTTTTGCACATTTATCAAGACCAGATGACATTCTTATATCATCTGAAAAAGTTTTGACCACTTCCAGTTGTGCTTTCAGTTTACACTTGGTTGTTTTCCTGGAACCAAATTATAGCCATGACCTAATCTGTTAACATTTTGCTGTTTTCTGGGAGCCAAATTATAGTCGTGACCTAATCTGTTAAGTAAACAGCTTAATGGATTAAGGGCTTAAGCTGTGAAAGAGAGTCACCCTGGAACATCCCCCTTTGAATTTTTATCGCTGGAATAATAATTTGTGCTTTATCAGGGTTTAACTGCAGAGTGGTCTGCCACTGTTTCAACATTGCTGTGATATAATTGATCAGTGTAGGGTGTATTTTATACATTTTTAAGCACTGTTGTATCCATGAATGTGGGATACTTTCAAATGCTTTTTTATAGTCCAGTCATACCATACTTATATTCTTCCCCTTTTTTACAGTTCTCCATTATGAATTTATTTCACATCAAATGATCCTTTGTTCCATACAACTTTCCTTTATTACCCTTTTGTTCTATTGCCATGATTAAGTTTTCTTCTAATTGACTATAAACTATGTCAGCATCAATTCCAGTGTATAGTTTATATGTCACTGGAAGGCAAGTTATTGGTCTATAGTTTTTAGGATAGCTTGTAGGTTCGCTGTTAAGTAGGAATATTGTTTTTTCTGTTGCTAGCCAGGCTGGTGTTTGTTCAGGGTGAGCATGTAAATAGTTCTTACTCATGGCTAAGTTTTCATGTAATGATGATAATACTTTTAACCATAAGTTAGGTACTGCATCTGGGCTTGGGCTTTTCCAGTTATGAGCTTTTCTTAACTTTGTTTCAATCTCTCTGGCCATTACTTCATCCCATTGCATATCCTGTACATTTGAACTTATTATTATTTCTTTTACTTCCTCTATCCATTTAGCATCTTTGTTATGTTCTACAAGGTCTTCATAAATATTTCTCCAAAATCTATTTCTTCTTTTTTTGGTGGTGTTACAATTCCTTTCACATTTTTTTCCCCAATTCTCTATAAAACTTTTTTAGGTCATCAATAAATTGCTAATTTTGTACTTTTCCTTTATATTTATTTGCATATCTTCTAATTTTTTCTGCCTGTGCTGATATTTTCAGTTTATTATTTGCAATAGTGCATGATAGATCCTAACCTGTTCTGATACTGTGCATTGCTTTCATCATGTCTATCTTTCTGAGTATTTTTGTCGATCTGTTCTCTCTTTTTACTCTTCTAACAGTGACACTTCTTGTCTTAATTGCTTTATAGTTTTCTCTATTCAATTATTCCGTGGCATTTGATTTCTCCCCTTCTTTTCCCTTTCTACCCTGCATTTTTGTGGTAAGACTTCATCTGTTACTAATTTAGCTTGTTATTACTTTAGCTGAACAGTAATATATTCTATTTACTTCTGCTATATTGCATGAAGTTCTGTGGACAGTCCTAATTAATGTGTTCATTTGTTTTAACAAACTTCTAACTTTTGGGGTTTTATTGACTTTTGTAGTCTGTTTTTTTCACTGATCTTAATATGTCTGTCCATCCCAATGAAATCAACCAACTCTTCTCTTACGTAATTTTCCTCTAAACTGAGGGCATATTTTTGTTCATTTCCCGTTGGCATTCTATAGGTAGTTCCACAGCATCTTTCTGTGTCACATTCTCTTTAGCTTCATCCTGTGTCATCCATTGCCCTTTCATATGGGAACTCACTGGCCTATCACCCCACAACATTGGCTGCATCAGAGTTGCCACAGATTTCTGTTCCTCCCCTTGCTGTGCAACTGCAACTGGATGTTTGCATCGGTTTCCTATGGAAGGCTCCAAAGTATCTTCATCTGGCAACTGATCAGATGTTTTCCACTCCACTGGTTTCGTCTTAATTTGGGGATCCATTGCTCTATCCTGCTGTGATGTTTTCTTAATTAGATTGTCTATAATGAGTCCTTCATTTCACAGGTAATCCATAATCTCAGTTTCTATTTCTTTAACTTCTCCATTACTAATCCTCTTTTCTACTTTTCCTGTTTGTTTTCTTATTTTTTATATTGTTCTCTTTTTTAATTTCTCCAAATCTTTTGGGTTTCTAATACCATGACAGGAATGGACCCCATTCCTAAGTCAAAGTACGATTAAAGTTCATGAGATTAGTATTGTTTCAATCTTTGATGTCAGCCAGAAGTGCTCTTCACAGCACCCGCAATGTGCCCAGTAATGACTCCTTCTGCAATTCATACAGAGTTACATGTATTGGTAACATATCTAAATACGATTGTAAATTCGTTTTTATAAGACCCATTGTTCCTTCTACTATTGGGACTGTCTGGGTATCTTTCTTCCACATTGCTCTAGTTTCTGTCTGTGAATCCTGATATTTTATGACTTTGTGTCTCTCTGTATGCAAGACAAGATCAATGCTACATTTGTCTTCTTTTCATGGACTGCTATATGCAGTTTTCTAGCATCTGTCTTTTGAACTGATGGTAATGGGTGACCCCATGTGTTGTAAACTTCATCATTTTCTATGATGTTTTGTGGCTCATGTTTTCAGTATTTTTCAACCACTTCAATATCATAATGTTTGTACAATCCCCACTGCAACAATCTTGCCACATTATTATGTTTTTCAGTATACAGCCACTCTGCCATTAGTATGTCACAACCAGCAACGAGGTGTGTGACTGTTTCCAATTTGGTTTTACAAACCCTACATTTGTCTGTTTTTTCCATATGTTCAATGGACTTTGTAAACCACCGTGTACGCAGCCCACTATCTTGGCTGCTAATATTAACCTTTCATCTGTTGGTTTGAATTCACCATTCCTGTGTTCTTTCCAGATCAACATGAGGTTCTTCCAGAAGTTTTCTATACTTGCAACTATATTTATGCATTTTTCACATTTCTTGCCTTCTCGTCTGGTCGTTCACCTTATATTCTTTCTTTTGTTTTTTGACACATTCAGTTGCTGCCTGATTTTTATCTACTTCAGGTTTGATTTCCATTCCTGCTTGACACCAATATGCTTCTGCTAGATTAAGCAAAGAAGTCATCTTAGATTTATTCTCCTCATGTTTCAAAACTTTCACTGCATTTGGGTTTTGTGAGATCAGCAGATATGTGTGGAGTCCCAAGATTCCAGATCTATACATGTAATCAATTTCAAGGAGCCCCATCCCTCCTTCAGAACAGGGAATATATAATCTTGGCATGCACTGATGTTTATAAATCATTTGGTGAGCATCTTTTTTTCCTATCCTATCTATCCAACATGTTTTGGGGCCAGTCAATCACTCCAAAACTGTAAGTTAGGACAGGAAGAGAAAATTGGTATAGCTTAGATTTTGTTCCTAGATGTCAATGCTGTTTTCAGGATTAACTTAAGTCTTCTAAAGTATCCCCTACTAAGTTTTATTCACATTTGTTCATGTTGTATTTTTGACCCTTCATCAATTCCCAAATATTTATACACTCCCTCCTGCTCAAGTTCCTTTATACCACATTCTTTTCCCAGACTGATATTTTCTTGGTGCTACAGCTTTCCTGCTTTATAAGTTGCTTTTGCACATTTATCAAGGCCAAATGACATTCTTATATCATCTAAAAAAGTTTTGACAACTTGCAGTTGTGCTTTGTCTTTTTTTTGTTTGTTTTTTTTTTTGTTCTCCAACATTAGTTATCAAATGGACTTTAAGACCTTTTGATTATTAGATCAAGAACAATTCACAAAATTGTTAGATGGGACAGCAATGAGTTATCATAAATAGCACTTTGTGATACATATCAAAACAATATATTCACATCTAAAGTCCTATGGTTAAAAATCATTCATTTTGCTGACAGAAACATACATAAATATACTGGTTTAAAACAGGATAAATTTACAATAAAATCAGTTAAAAGATACTGCACAGCATACAAGACTAACAGACGTATTAACATGTAAGACAAAAACAGCATATGGCTACAGAACTTTCTTGGTTATTTTGTTGAAATCAACACAGCAAGTGTACAACAACAAAACAGACCTACTTGGGTATTGCTTTTTCATAATATCCTTAGTGTTATGATGTGGCAGAGTTTCTACGCCTACCTATAGCTTTTGTAATTGACTGTGATCAGTATTCAGGTTTTATGAATACTTAATAAAAACATATTTCGGTTTCAGCTGCTTTTAACAGTTTTCCCTATAAAACTGTGAAATGCTATTGAATATGAATTTTAGAATTTTACTGGTCACTCTATGAGAGGAGAATTCTGAACATTTCTTTGCATATTTTAATTGCATAAATCATGTGAAATATTTCTCCAGAAGCTATTGACATTCTTTTATGGTTCTTATAAGGCCATACAATAATTTTGTGTGTGTTAAAGAAAATGCAATCCTGATGCAATATCTTTACAAAGTAAAAAATATCCAGTATGTAGTGTTTGAAAATTCACTAGTGATTGCATTCAAGAAAAATAAAACAAATGTTTTAAAAGTTCTCTTCATTTGATTATGAAAATCTATATTAGAAGCTATCTGTTTCAGAAATCATGTACTCTTGCTGTCTTACTCCTAAAAGCCTTTGCATTAACCTTAAGTCGAGTACAACATTTCTAAGTAACTATCAATCAAACTTTATAAAATACAAAAAGAGTCTAGTAATTTTGTCAGCTGAAAAACTGTTACACCTGTGCTGTCAATGCATATGTTCAATGAGATTTCTATTTTTCATCTCCAATAACCCATTTATATGTTATATGTTTTACATACCAAAGGAGCAAATGATCGACTCAAGTCATCACGAAGTAATTAAAACAATTTAATGGTAGAAAAACACAAGCTGATAAAAGCTTTCACAAAATTTCTTCAAACTAATGGTTGTTCTTATCTTTGTCACATGACTAGTTTGGTAGCCTTTTTAAGTGTCTGTTAATGTTAACCAAGTGAAAATGGAGTGTTTGACCATGCAGCCAAAACACAAAGAAACCACAAAAAAGACTCATGTAGTGTCCGGAGAGTGGATATGCTGTAGTCCAACTGTCCACACAATGATCTAGTATAGAAATAAAATGAAGTGTAAGAAACATCTTTGGGTAAAATCCCAAAATACTTTATTGTAATCGAGTTATTGAGTGCTTTTGTCCCAATAATTTCATGGGACTTCTTCAGTCCCGTAGCTGTTAATGTTGATAATGTTAGATACCCAAAGAAGCATTTGGGAAAGCTTTTATCTGATTATGTTTTTCCTACCATTAAATTACTTTTCATTTTTCCTGGTGACTTAAGTCCATCTTTTGCTGCTTTCTTTGTTTATTTGGTGGACTCATCTTTGTGATGTTTTGTATATCACACCAGAAAATGACATGAAAGAATTGCATTGTAGTCCTTAGAAAAGAAAGGATACACCTAGGGATTCAGAGCCAGGGGTAAGAGCTGCAGCTAAAAGAGACTTTCTACAGTCATGGAAAATGCAGTTCAGAAATTCAGAGCACCTTAGCTATAATAAAGAAAGACCCAATTATCAGCTAATTTATATGTATCTGAATAATTCATAATTACCATGAGTGCAAATCAGTTCTTTGCTAATGTAGTTAGCACTGGCAACCTGTGCATCACAATAACACACACACCACACACACACACACACACACACACACACACACACACACACACACACACACACAGACACACAGACATAAGTCTTATCTATCCTTTCCTTTAGTGTACAGGACGTCCCTGATGTATTTCCTTATTTGTCCTGCATTGTAAATTGGGGACCCTTACCGCCAACCAATAATGCCAGAAGTCAGAGTTTCATTCTCCTTGTTGTTCATAGAGTGCATTGTGATGATAGATTTATTGTTCTACTAAAATGTGAAGTGAGTCCAAGGAATAATTTAAAACTGACCCTGTCAGAACCCTCGTGATGTTGCTTCTTATACATGCCCCATACCTAATAACTCACTGACTGTTCTAGCCAGTAAATAATGCCGAATGTTAGGGTTTCACACTTCTTATAGTGTACAAAATACAGGGTTAGGGTCCCTGCTTATCAAGCTGCTTTTTGTGCCAAAGGTGAAGGGTTTGGATAGTTTCCCCCTTTTACTTTACCTTTTTTAAAGACTTAAGATTATATTATATTACATTATATTATATTATATTATATTATATTATATTATATTATATTACAGTTAATGCATTTGTTTATTGGGAAAGTTGAACTGTGCAAAGACCCCTCTTAAGCAGAGGCCTGGTGAGAAAAGCTCCATAAATCTCCTTGTTGGGAGGTTAGTATAATGGTTAAGGTGTTTACCTTACATACACGAAGTGTACAATTTGATTCTTACATGGGGTAATTGGCTAGGTTTAAAATGGCCCATAAGGGCAGTTAGCCTAGTACTAATCTATGAACCTATATAACAACTTACATGTAACATAATTTATACAGATAGAGGAAATATAGCAGTATATATATATATATATGGGTCGACCTAACTTTGTTGAAATCCCATATTACCGAATCTCAGTCCATTGACACTCAAAAATTGAACTCACACTTCATCAAAGCAGCAGAACAACGAAGATATTCCCAGGGTAAGTAACCCGTTGTGTGAGATGGTGTAATTTGCTTCAGTGCAGTCTCAGACTTGATATATTTAGTTAGGGGTGTGTGGGGGGCACAGCCTCCCACCTGGGTGGGTTAGGAATGGTTCAGTTTGGGTTTTGCTTCTTTTTGGATAAGTGGTCACTTTCCCTGGGTAGATCTACATTGTTCCACTGGTTCGATGAAGTGGGATTTCAATATTTTGCATGTTGGGAAATTAAGATTCAATAATATGGGATTTCAACTAAGTCAGGTAGATATATATATATATATATATATCAGTTATGCAACAGCAGTGTACAACATATTAATCTATTGTCAGAGGTATATCATAGTACAGTGATGTATAATGCATTAGCAAACTAAAAACCATGCACTATAAGGTGAAGTTTCTTTATGTTAAGGAATTATGTTCCTAATATGGTAAAAGTATTCCTGGTGTCTAGTGATGGCGCATTTGGCTAACACCCACTTAAGAAGCTGGGTGTGTGCTTAGAGTACAAGGTTCAAAACTACCTTTTAACATTTTTTTTCCAAAGACTTAAGATAGTATGTAAGAGTATCTCAGGTATCTAGTGACAGTGCAGAGAGCTAAAGCTCTACTGAACAGCTGTTTGAGAATGCCAACAGTACAAGGGTTGAATCATTTTAAGTGTCTTTAGGGCACGATATAAAGAGTATCCATGGAGTCCAGTGCCCCCTTCTTCCCCATATCTTCCATGTTGCCAAATTTTCTATTACCTTTTGTAAGTGCCTTTAGGGCATGATCTAAAAAGTATCATTAATCTAGGGGAGAATGGAAGTATGACATCTCCCATGCTCGCGCACACACACACACACACACACACACACACACACACACACACACACACACACACACACACACGCACACACACACACACACACACACACACACACACACACACACACACACACACACACACACACACACACACTTATACATGCACACACACACACACACACACACACACACACACACACACACACACACACACACACACACACACACACACACACGTGCACACACACACATATATACACACACACAGCTCCCCACTCATGTGGTGCAATAAATTATTATGAATCCACAGTTACCATATCTGTCACTAGCTAATCCTCCTGCCCCCAGTGTGACCAGTTAGGCAAACACAGTCTTACACAAACACATACACATGCACCTGAGGTCACTCATCCCCCTGCATGCATTCACACATGCAGCTGCTCACAGACGTGTGGGCGCACACACACACACACACACACACACACACACACACACACACACACACACACACACACACAATCTGTAATGCAATCTCACCCATTGAAGGCTCTGAGTGAATGTGAGGTTTTGGCTGTATTTATTAGCAGAGCTGTTTGAGGTAACTTATGAAACTGAGTGATTCTCTGAACAGCCTGGCTGTGTATATGCCTTACCATAAGCATTTGGGTGGGGAGTATGTGACTAATTAGCATAGGCCTCTTCCTTGGAATGCTCCATTAGCATTTGAGGTAGATCACAGAGACAGTTGACAGAGGTACAGCACCTCTTTTGGTACAGCTCTGCAGGGCTGACTCTGAATTGGAAATTATTACAGGGAGCAGTAAAACAGGCTTACCTTTTGAGGTAACCTTTCTGAATTCCATCCATAAAGTTGTTTGGCCTATCCTTTAGTAGAAACGAGTGTTTGCATATTATGTCTTTTAATGCAAATCATTTTGTGGCCTGCTACATGAGTCTGCATTCAAAGATCTAGTAACCCGTGACTTATGTGCTTCCCAGTGCAGTTGTAGAAATAATATTAAGAATGTTTTTTTTTCACTGCTTGCTATTATGAAGTGCAGCTTTGATCTGTTTGTGCTCATTACTTTCCAACCATGTGGTTCCC
Organism: Protopterus annectens; assembly: GCF_019279795.1. Classification (NCBI taxonomy): domain Eukaryota; kingdom Metazoa; phylum Chordata; order Ceratodontiformes; family Protopteridae; genus Protopterus; species Protopterus annectens. The sequence continues at coordinate 556,267,906 of NC_056743.1, read as the reverse complement.
TAATATAAACCTCTTTACTTTAGAGAGTATATTAGCTATGCTGCACATTCTACTACCTTAACGTATGTCCCTCATTAATAGTTTGTAGAAATACCTCTATAACTGTATAGATGAACCTTTTTCAAACAGTAATGCATCTGTTTCATAATGTAGTTATTTTCCTTCATGTTGCTTATAACAATATGCATGTTTTCTAATATTTAGTCAATACACAAGATAAATTGACCAGGAAACAACAAAATATACTGTTCATTGCTCTCAGCTCCGTTGCTGTCTGTATAATATCTACTCATTGGAAAAGTTCAAACAGTGCAAAGATGAAAGTTACCACCTGTCTATGAGGTTGATAAAATTATGCCATATTTGAATGACAATACCACAAGATGGCATTACTGCAAACTTCTTTTAGTAAAGTGCAAACTAAGTTTTTCCTTTTTTTTATTAGGAGACAAGTCTTCCTGAATTCTCATGTTGGGGGATAGCTCCCACACTTCCCAAACTAAGATGTACTTCACAGTCACTCAATATTAGGGAAAAAGGCAAAGACAATGAATGTTGAAAGTGGTTTTTAAGAGAATTATTTTGCAGTATTGACTCTCACAGAAACAGTTGTACATCTGTTACAGGCCCCATTACAGGTACATAGCTCAATGCATGTTTAACCTCATTTCAATTCAGTCATGACCTAGCGGCCTGAAAGTGGCTATAAATGTTTAAAATTATGCCTGCCTCTCAAAGCAGGTATCCACACACAGCCTACTTTCAGATAGAATTATTCATTTAAAAGCAACATTTGTATGCCTATATGTGTAGCAGCTGAGCACAAGACTTACATAAAGTGATATTTACACTTTTAAATGTGATGGATGAAGGGGCTACATACCTTTCACTGCTTAGTGCAAGAAATCTGGACAAAGCCTGAAAAATGGGGGGACAAATGCCCAAAATGAGGGAACAGATTTTAAATATTACTCTTATAAACTTAGAAAGTTGCTAGAGTAACATGGTTTGTGTTAATATACATTTTCTGAAAGATTTGAAGTCTTAAACTGAAGTGCATGTCATTATTTGTTGACTTCAGATCACCCCAATAATTTGCCAGAAAAACACAAATGTTATAAGCAACAGACCAAAAATATGAGGTAAAAGTCTGGACATTCTGCAAAAATCTGGACAGTTGAGCTGTATGAGGGGCTATGATGACCCAAAAAGGCATTTCTTTTTAGATGATCATATGAATGAGTAGCTCTGGTCTTTAAACTACATGCCAAAGAAGCATACCTTACAGGATCAAAGCTTAGCATAATACTGCATGGCTTAGTATAACAGAATTACTAAAGTGAAGCATTGTATGTTCAGCATTTTACAGATTGTCATACCGCAGCACATTACTACAGAGTTACTTTAGTACAACTAGTGTTCTACAGTACAACATAGGCAGCATGCCACAGCATGATACTACAGAGTTACTCCAGTACAACTAGTGTACCACAGTACAACATAGGCAGCATGCCACAGCATGATACTACAAAGTTACTGTGGTACAGCTAGTGTGCCACAGTACAGCATAGGCAGCATGCCACAGCACGATACTACAGAGTTACTTTGGTACAGCTAGTGTACCACAGTACAACATAGGCAGCATGCCACAGCACAATACTACAAAGTTACACTGGTACATCTAGTGTGTGTACCACAGTACAGCATAGGCAGCATGCCACAGCATGATACTACAGAGTTTCTTTGGTACAACTAGTGTGTGTACCACAGTACAGCATAAGCAGCATGCCACAGCATGATACTATAGATTTACTTTGGTATAACTAGTGTGTGCACCACAGTACAGCATAGGCAGCATGCCACAGCACGATACTACATAGTTACTTTGGTACAACTAGTGTACCACAGTACAAGATAGGCAGAATGGAAGATAGGCAGAATGCCACAGCACTATACTACAGAGTTAGTCTGGTACAAATAGTGTGTGTATCACAGTACAGCATAGGGAGCATGCCACAGCATGATACTACAGAGTTACTTTGGTACAACTAGTGTGTGTACCACAGTACAGCATATGCAGCATGCCACAGCACAATACTACAAAATTACTCTGGTACAACTAGTGTACCACAGTACAAGATAGGCAGAATGCCACAGCACTATACTACAGAGTTACTCTGGTACAAATAGTGTGTGTACCACAGTACAGCATAGGGAGCATGCCACAGCATGATACTACAGAGTTACTTTGGTACAACTAGTGTGTGTACCACAGTACAACATATGCAGCATGCCACAGCACAATACTATAAAATTACTCTGGTACAACTAGTGTATCACAGTACAGCATAGGCAGCATGCCACAGCACAATAGAGCTACTCTGGTACAGCTAGTGCACCACAATACAGCATAGGCAACATGCCACAGCACAATATTACAGAGCTACTCCAGTACAACTAGTGTACCACAGTACAAGATGGGCAGCCTGTCACAGTTTGCCATGGGTTGCAGTAAACATTACTGAAGAGCTTTTCTGTAACTTACAGTTGTATTGCCTTATTTTAACAATGCAACTCATATCATCATCATCATTTACTCATGTTTCTACATGGGTCAGGGTGTTGCATCAGTTGTTGCCCCCTCTCTCAATTCAGTGCCATTTCCCTACCTTTTTCATTAGTCATGCCTGACTGTCAGAGGCCTTCTGTCACACAATCGATCCATTTCTTTGCTAGACACCCACATCTCCTCTTGTTTTCTTCCTGTCTGTCCAAAATCTTCTTCACCAGATTGTTTTTTGCTTTTCTGTACAAGTGCCTTAATCACTGTAATCTGTTCTATTTGATCTGATATCCTCACTTTTTAGTCTGTTCTAAAGTATGCATCCTACCACCTGCCTTAGGCACTTCATATATATCACCCCTCTCATTTCCTCAGCTGCTCTGCCTTCACTGCCTAGGTTTCTGTACCCTACAGTAATTCTGGTCACACAACTGTTTTGTACACCTTACTTTTCAGCTTCTTTGTCATTCTTTTGTCATACACTGCTCCAGATACGCTGTGCCATTTCCCCCCCCCCAGTTCTAGCTCTGACCTCCTCATTCACATGTTGTTTCTCCTTAGCCACCCGTCCCAGATACTTGAAGCTGTAAATCTATTCCACTATTCTTCTTTCTGTCTCAGTTTCAGCATCTTCTTATTTCCCCCATTTGACTCTACATCAATATTTTGTGTAGGGGTAAGATCCCCTTAACAACTCTCATGAAGGAGGCTTCAGTTTTGCACCTCTTAATTCATATAACTGATTTAAAGATTATACAGCCTCAGGGTAAATGGAATAAAAATATATAGATCTGGGACTACTTGGCCGAATGGACTTGTACAATCATGGCTGACTGAAAAGTAGCATGATTAGGCAAACGAAAAACATATGTAAGAATATACTGTGGCTCTGTATAGCTTGCTAAAGATAGACTAGCTGGTATACTGTAGCATAGCACATAAAGTGTTTCACAGCATGCAATATAGCACAGTATAGCACTGCATGTTTAGGACAGAGCACTTTGTAAAACAGTAGAATAGCATATAAATTGTGTAGTGACATATTACAACATAGCACACAACTGTGTGGAATGATTAAGAAAGAACAGGTAATATACCATACATATATGTGTCATAGTACGTTATAATATAACACAGTACAACACAGCCTAGCTATGATGATATACAGACATCATACCCCACAATAGAATAGCATGGTGTAATTTAGCACCTCTTCATATACACTAGTTAAAATATGCTATCTATCCTATCTATCACAAGTCTGGGGCCCTTGTGAAAATGACAAGTAAGGTAGAATAACAAAGGAAATAATGTTCTACTACAGAGTTAAGTGGTTTGGGCTCAACAATGGGCAATGCCATGGAGAAAGGCCCTTTCCGATATGCATGCTTGTGTTGCAATATGCAGTTGTCTCAAAGACTTGTAAAACATTTGTAACCATTCATACACACACATACACACACACACACACACACACACACACACACACACACACACACACACACACACACACACACACACATTATCTATATGTGTGTGTGTGTGTTTAAAATAAAAGGAATAATTGCAGTTTCATTTTTTCAACGTTTTTTGGGGAAAGCAATCTTTTCAGATGCTGTCCACTTACTACCTCCTAGGAGATTAATTTCTCCTTATTCTCATGGAGGAGTATCAACCACTGATCAGTGGCAGGTGGGCTGACATGCCATGGGTTGTAGCTGTACATAATGTTCATCTGTGGAGTGATGGACAGGGAGCAGCCACTGACTTACACTAGTAAAGGGGGAGGAGATGCTGGTAAAGACCTTCTTGCTTATTTGTTGCTATGATGGTATCTTGGCCTTAGTTCCTCTGGAAGGCTGTTTGTGCTCTGCCACGTAGCCACTCCAGGTGAGAAGACACACAGTGCTGCATCTCCTGGAATCCCTTCTGATGGAAGAGAACCAGCTTCTGAAGTACAGTATTTCCCTTCTCCCAGCCAATCCAGCAGTTTCCGTGGAACTACCTGTGTCACTGGTGGTATAGATGGGTAACTATTCCGTGTACCACAGGCAGCTATAATTACTTTTGGGGATGCATATTTCAGCTCCTGTGTCTCACACACAAAATTAGGCCAATACAACAGTCTGACAGTGTTTCTTCATGTTTGTCTTTTTTACATCCCAGATGACAAATTCCAAAAAAAGTACAGTTACTGCAGCACAAGAAATATATCATGATGGGGTATGTATTTGACATTATTACAATTAGATGTGCAACATTTTGTTTTCAACGTTTATGTCATGAACTAATTTATTTCCAAGTTCAGCACAATGGACCCTTGATAACACAATGTATTTCTCATATTTAGAATTTGTAACTATTTCCCCTTCTGAATGTATGTAAAAAACTCACTGAATTAGACTACAAACTATCAACACACTGAATCAGTGCAAAAATTAAAGTAAATTTATGACACAATTCTGAAAGATATGTTTTTGGTATAAATTATTTACTTTAGTGTAAGACCTATCTGTAAACAGGATTACATCAGGGTACGGAAGATCTGCTCTTAGTGTTAGTCTTTTTGAATCTAACCCTTGGTTTACATTTGTTTGCAGTTTCAGGAAAGTTACATGTCATAGAGCAAAAATATAAAGATCTATATACATCCTGCTATAAACCATAAATCTGAGTGCAATTTTAACTAAGCCCAGAAGTACCACCAGCAGTGTGTGGCTCCGAAATGCTTTTGCAAATTGTATATATATATATATATATATATATATATATATATATATATATATATATATATATAGATATATATATTGCTCATTAGACTCTGCAAATGGCAATTCATGTAGGTGTATGTGACTTTTTATTATTCATTTAAATGGTTGTTGTTATAGTTTTAATCTTTTATCGCAAAGCCATAACCTAGAAAAAAAGCATTATGAGAAACTATAAACATTAGAACAGTGATAGCTGGAAACAGTGTTTTTCCCAATCTTGTTCCATAAAAGTCCATTTTCTGAGAGGATACTTCTTAAACAAATCATTCTGCTGAAAACTGTAAAGCAACTTCAAATCAAGCAAATGTTTTTTTTTCACAAAAAAGCAAGCATACAGTTTATTGCATAATCTAAAAGCAGCAGTATGCTGAGCAAGGTATTTTCCAATAAACCTATCCTAATCAGTTCCTAGATATTTTATATACCTAGTATATATATATATATATATATATATATATATATATATATATATATATATATATATATATATTGTATAGAAATGGATGCCTCTGTTTTCTATCCTTCCATCTATATAGGCAGATGTATATATTACATAAATATAATATAATCTGACCTGGGCATTTGAAATGAAAATACAGTAGACTCCCTGTTATCCGGTCTCTCTGGGACTGGACCTTAGGCTGGATAAACGAAAGGCTGGTTAATCAGAAAAAGCATGCAAAATAATATTTATAGGTTATAAATCAACTAGAACAGGCTTTGTGTTAGTATGCATTTTTCTAATGAATATGAAGTCTAAAACTCAAATGTCTGTCATTATTTAGCCCAGAGGAGGCGGAAGTGTTGTTGCTCTCTGTTGTCTTTTGTTAGGGCTACGGCAGAAATTTGATGGCCAGTTAAGGAGGAGGCTGGTTAAAGTGAGGCCAGATAAGAGAATCTGCTGTAATCCAGCAATGGTCTTAATTTTAACTATGTAAAACTTCTTTTTCATTCTACCTTAAAATTATTTTACAAGGCTTTTTGTACCTGTTGTGACATTTTATATACTCTTGTCAAGATAATTTGAAAAAATGTCTTCTGATATTCTAAAGCTTGTACTTTTGAGTGTGAATAAGCATTTTGTGTTAATTCTGCAATCATTGTGCATTATTGGTGTGTGTGTGTGTGTGTGTGTGTGTGTGTGTGTGTGTGTGTGTGTGTGTGTGTGTGTGTGTGTGCATTTGGGAAAGGGAGCACTATGGAAACACACTGAGATAACAAGTTCACTACCCAGTGCTCTAGAGAACAAGCTAATAGACACAAAAAGACACAACTAATACAAGTGTTTTATAATAATAATGAGGAGAATAGGAATGCTGTGCCTTATGTGTCTTCATATATTTAAAGGTATGGAGGACAGTTAGCTAATATAAATAAGAAAGGGCATTACTCCTTTCACATGACCAAATTTACTCAGACATCCTTGGTTTTCACTGAAAGTAATTTTGTCCCTCATAAGCTTTGACTTTCTGTAACAAAATAATGGGTGACTGGAAATAATAATATATGGTTCTTTGTCTTCAGGAATCTTTCTTACAGCAGAAGAACTTAATATATTGCCTTTCAAAGTTAACAGTGCCAAATGCAGACCGTGTCCTTGACATCTGTCTTTGTCGTTTATGTTTTAAGAATTTCTGTTATATTGTGACATACGAGATTGAAACATACAAGATGGATAAAGGTATGTAAAAACATAACTAACAATACAGATTTTAAGTGCTCTCCTGGTAATAAAAATAAGGGAAGAAGGGCAACATACTTTTGGAATCTGTTTTGGGATGAAATATCATATGTTTGTGTAGCTGTTCTTGGTTATTTCCTTCTTCTTTTCTACGTGACTATATCTAGACATACCTGAATACCAATGCAAACCCCATCGCTATAAATGCCAGTTTACCCACTGTACCACCTTAATAATTGCAACTAACCCCGACACTAACTCTGTTATTTCCCCAACCCTAACCCTACACCTTACCTTAAAAAAACTTCCTGTAACACTGCCACTACGAAAGACACACACAGCCACACAAACACACAATAGCAACACTACATCTATTTCCTCACCTATCCCTGACCCTAACTTTAACTCTCAAACACATGCACAAACACTCTCACCCCCTCCAACCCCCCTCACCTGTCTCAACACAACATAAATGTTGACATTTAGGCCACTTGGCTATCCGTACATTCAACACTAAACACCACTCTCAGCATTTCTCGACACAGATGGATATTCAATAAAATGTAGGGAAAATATATATATATATATATATATATATATATATATATATATATATATATATATACATATATTTCTATATGGGATCCATTAAGTTGCTGGTTGTTGTTTGAATGAAGAAAGCACTGGCAAACGAAATTGAATATATAAATATCATAAATTGCCAGTTATGTATATGAGAGATCACAGTACACAGTGGATTGGGAATTTTCTTTTTCACCACTGTAGTTCAAATTTTTTAAATATTTTCTGAATTTTAAAATATTTTCTTAAATGTTGATTTTTTGACTTATTTTGAATGATACGTACTCAAACTTTTGAATTCTCAATCACCTGATATACAATCATATGTGTATCGATATATAGACACACGCACACGTAGATATATATATATATATATATATATATATATATATATATGGGTCCACTTTGTTTCATTGAATCTCATTTCACTGAATTTCATTTCACCTTGACCACATTGCTGAAAACACAAATTACTGAAACCTCATTTCACTGAATCTCATTTCATTGAACTGAACTTAGTATATATGGCACTGTGTAGAGTACTGTAAGACAAGTAAAAGGTATATGCCCTTTTCCTCACTGTAGTGCGATCTTGGAGTTAGTATACATAGTTAGGGGGGTGTGGGGGGCAGAACCCCTCCACATTGGGGAGTGTGGGGGGCATAGCCCCCCACCTTGTTTGTTTCACATTATATTTTACCAAAAACTTCAAAGCAATGCATTTTAAGCAATAGACATGCATAGTTACAACACCAATAACTACTTTCTTCAGAAGACAACATATACTCAAGCTAACCGGGAGGGGCTACACCCCTCATCCCCCCAAGTATATATACTAATTCCAGGATCACACTACAGTGGGGAAAAAGGCATAGGTTCATAAGTTCATAGGTGTGTACTAGGCTTATGGCCCTGGAGCATTTACAAGCCAAGCCCATAAGATTACCCTGGTATCGTGCCACCCAACCTTAGTTCCTAGTGCCTCTGTCAACTAGAGCCACTGGAGTGATCCCCGGGGTGAATTTTCTATTTCCCATCCACTCATCAAGATTTCTCTTGAAGAGGGCCAGTGAGGGGCAATGCTTGACATGTATGGGAAGTCTATTCCATAGCATGGGCAGTCTCTCTTTGGGCTATGAACCTGTCTCTCCAGCATGTTCTGTTGATTGTGGTAATGAGGTTGAGGTCTCTGGAGCGTGTGGTGTGGAGGGATTTGGATTTCTTTAGATGTAGCATTTCTAACAGAGCTGGGTCAGACATGGCTTTGTAAGTCAAGCAGATATCGCCTCTCAGTAGGCGATATGAAACAAAAAATAGTTGGAGTTTTTTGAGTCTGTCCATATAGAACAAGTGTTTAAGACCTAAGATCCTCTTTGTGAGGTACTTTTGTGGCCTCTCCAGTTGTTGCAGGTGTCTAGTGAGGTACATGCCAAATGGGTCATTGTACTCAATGATTGGCCTAATGAGGGAAGAGTAGAGGGAGACAGTGACCTCTTTCTTCCTGGATGCAAAACCCTTAGTAATGAGATGTGCCACATTGAAAGACTTTCTGAGTAGAGTAGCAACGTGGTGGTCAAAAGAAAGGTTGCTGTCAACCTGTGTTTGCTGATCTCTTATAACGCCTTCTCTGTTCAGTGGACTACCATCAGTGTGGTAATTCAAGGGAACCGGGTTTTTCCCAAGAGAGATGACAACACATTTTTTGGCACTGAGCTTAAGGCCATGGTTCTGACACCAGTCATTGGTGTCATTGAGGCCTTTCTGTAGGATGTCAACATCACTTGAGGAGTTAATAATAGCTCCCAACTTGCAATCATCTGTGAACTTTGTCAGCCAGAGTCCCTTCATGTTGGCCTGGACTTCAGAGAAGTAGATACCAAACAGGAGAGGACCCAGGACCGAACCCTGTGGGATTCCACTCGTGACTGGTCAGCAGTCTGACTTGGAGTCAGCTACTTTCACACTGTGTGTTCTATCTGTGAGCCAGTTTGCAGCCCGCATAGTGATATAGGGGTTAATGCTTAGCTTAGTGAGTTTTTCTATGATTCCTGAGTGGGAAATGGTATCAAAGGCCTTGGTCAAATCAAGGTAGGCTGTATGAACCACCTTGCCTTCATCCACATCTCTGGTGATTGACTCAAAGAAATCAACCAAGTTGAGGAGGCATGATCTGCCCTTCACAAAACCAAACTGTGTAGGATCCAGAGTTTGGAGATTCCCTATATCCTTGTTTATTAGGTCCACGATGATGTGTTCCATAGCTTTGCATATCAGACTCGTCAGGCTAATGGGGCGATAATTCCTGGGGTTTGTAGCCAGTCCTTCTTTGTGGAGAGTGATGACTGTAGCAGTGCACCATTCGATAGGGACAAAGCCTGAGGTGAGGCTGTGATTGAACAGGGCACACAGGTGAGGTGCCAGTTCACTCTGTAGTTCATGTAGAACATAGCCAGGGATATTGACAGGTCCCATAGAAGCTGTATTCTTGGCCTTGGACAGTGCTATTTTAACCACTGCAGTAGTAATACTGGGTGCCTGGTAATCTACTGGTATTGTGATTGGTCCTTTGGGGGGGTAAAGTTAGTACTGACTCTGTCGGCCAATATATTGGCAATATCTGTTGGCTCGGTATAGGAGGTACCATTGTGCAGTAGCTCAGAGCAAATCTGGGTATTGTCATGGAGATTCTTTACATAACTATAGAAGACCTTGTGGTTGTCTTTACTATCTGCTGCAATTCTGTTTTCATAGCTAGCTTTAGAGGATTTGATGAGGGAGGTCAACCTTTCCTTGAGGCTGATAAGGGAGTTTTTCCAGTCTTGGGATTTCACGTTATTCTGCATCAGTTTCCTCCTTCTGTTGTAGAGTTTGTATATGGCAGGGGACCACAGATTGGCTTTCTTTTTTTTGAGGAGAGCATCTTAGTTCTATTGGGTATGGCGAGATCCGTGCATTTGTGTACGTGTTCGTACAGTGCATTGGTGTATGATTCGGCGGTCATGCAACTATTCTCTATTTGCATGGGTGCCGTGAAGTTAGCCACCTCTATTTTAGGAGCCCAAAGTCAGCTTTGGAGAAGTTTTTCATGGTGGTTATCTTTGTGGGGGTGGGATGGGTGAGAGGGATGTGGATTTCCAAGGTGACTAGTTTGTGGTTGGATCTAACCAGGGAGGAGTTGACTATTGGTGTAGAGCAATGGTTGCCCATGTTGGTAATGACCAGGTCAAGGTTGTTGCTACCTCTAGTGGGGGTAAGAATGAGCTGGTCCAGAGCATTGGAATTAATGAATTCCAGAAAGCACTGGGCAAGTGTATTGGCCTTTTACTTGCCTTATGGTACTCTACACAGTGCCATATATACTTACTGCAGTTCAGTGAAATGAGATTCATTAAAATGAGTTTTCAGTAATTTGAGTTTTCAGCGAAGTGGTCGGGGTGAAATTAGATTCAACAAAACAAAGTAGACCCATATATTTATATATATATATATATATAGAGAGAGAGAGAGAGAGAGAGAGTAAAAGAGAATTATAGAGGTTGACCCTTTTTTAAACTGCGGTGGTGGTGCTGCGGTAGCATTGTCGCCTCATAGCAAGACGTTGTCCCGTTCGATTCTCAGTTAGAGCGTCTTCTGTGTGGAGGCATACGTGAATGGGGCGTGGCTTAGTTGAAGGTTGTGCATCAGGGCTGGTAACCCGGTATGTAAAAATCCACTACCAATCATTAGCGGACCGGAGTTCCGCTATGGCGACCCCTAACCAGGAAAAGTCGAAAGACACAATCAATAGAGGTTGACCCTTTTTATCATGCATTGTTTCTTGATGTTTCCACATCCTTGTACTTTTGAATAAAGTACAAATTCCAAAAGTGTTACATCTCTGAACCTAGCGACAGTAGTCTCAGTGAAGCACTTATGGTAGCATACATATTATATATATATATATATATATATATATATATATATATATATATATATATATATATATATATATATATATATATATATATATATATATATATATATATATATGCAGTATGGATGCTGCATATAAGCCAATGTTTGGAATTGCTATGACGGGAGATAAAAACTACATAGATTTAGAGCTGATGTATGAAATTTAACAGATATGCTGACAGACAACATTCATAATGATCACTTTAAAGAAGTGATAGTCATGCATAAGTCTTTATTTGACCACATTAGTACCACCAAGCTTGTGGTTTGTGAGGTGGTACTTATAACACTAGAGGAAATTTGGCCAGGGCATCAAGGAACTTCCCCTACTCTTTGCAATAGGTGTTGTAGGATTCTTTGCACTGTTACAAGCAGACAGGACTTTGGTTTTACATATCATCTGAAAGATGACAAACTCAGGAGTGCAGAACCACTTTTATAACACTCTGCAGTATGTCAGCAATCAAACTATCTGCCTGATGTGGGAAAGAACCTACAACCTTCTGCACCAAAAGCAAGTGTGCTACCTGTTGTGTCACTGTCACTAGTGAAAGAAAAGACAGAAAAGGTTTCAAGAGTTATTCTTGGGAATTGTTAAGAATAAAAGAAACAAAACCAAAAAAAAAAAAACACCTCATAATGTGAACATAGGTAATATTTATTTTATTTTGTCTCTATGTTAAACTGAAACTTTATCAGAGGAAGAAGAAGAAAAATCTATCAAGAACTTTTTGTAATGAGTGCATAAAACATAAAAATTGAATTATAGTCAAGTCATCCAATGCAGTAAATAATTGAAGTACTGGAACAGTTTTTAAAACTGATTTAAACTAAACAGAACATATAATAAATTGTGTAAAACATATAATAATACTAAAAGCTCTACACTCCTACAAAAAGCCTGCTGGTCAGAAAAAAAATAACTATGTGATCTTAACTTCAGTAACTCTCTATCTGCATTCAAATTGAATTGCCACTTTAATTATTTAAGCTCTTAACATAGTTTCAGTGCCTCCCCCAACGCAGACAACAGCAGAAAATAAAAACTTCTTATACAGGCATACAAAAAAAAGTACATCTTTTTAAGACGTTTGATTTCTGTTGACTATGTTGAGGTGGTGACAAAAACAACTTTGTTAGAATTCAAAAAATTAAAATGGCAGCTCATTTTGAATGTGAATCGACACCCAGTATTCAGCAAACATTATAAACAGTGCTCTCCAAAAGGCTTGGACAGGCAAAAATGACCACAGTAGAGGAAAGGCAGGAAACTAGATATGTAACAGCAACTGTTAAGCAATCTATATTATGGACTGGATATCAGGGGGATATTCATAGGAAGACAAAATGTTTAAATCAAAAGTTCACAGACAGAAAAGGCAGACAGTAACTACAGACTGTCCATATAAGTTACTTCTGTAAAATAAGGCTGACAATCAGAGATATATTGACAGAAATGGTCAACACACAACCTGCTGTCAGTTCTGTAGAGTAGAGAAATAGGCAAAAGACCAGACCAGAAGCAGGAATAGGTACAGGAAAATTATGCTTTGCTCAAGAAGACAGGGGTGGAAATTTGGATAACAATGACTTGTAGACCAGCTCTTGTCAAACAAAAAGTTGTAAAACTGTCTTGAGGTACCTGTATAAGACATTAGATCTTTTCTTTGCTGCCAACATCCTTTTAACCTACTCCAATGGCAATGTGAGGTGAAGTGGTTCATCTTTCTCATTTCAGACTCTGTTGTCATGGGTTTTACAAGAAGTCCAGGTATGTACTGTTGGAGCTGACTGGCCTTTTTGAGGAAGTGCCTCATAGCAAAGCCCAAACTAGACTACTTTTTTGTTGGTCACATGAAAAAGCACCGCTGACCTATGAAAGGAATGAACACTGGGAAGTCAGTGATTTGGTGTCCCACACATCAAGGTCTTAACCCACAATTATGTCTGAGGGAGGGTCGGATAAATAGCACACAGAAGGTGAAAGTAACTCAGTATGATTGCTGATCTAATTGTAATGCTACCCATATCTATTGTAAGCATGCTGCAAAAAGGGAACTGTCAGTCATAATCATCCTTACTGCCCATTTTTCTTTCTTAATCATAACTTAAATTGAAAATTCATTGAGGAGACCCTGATTTGGCTACATGTATGTGGTTGACAGTTTTATAACACAAGCAGGGTTGGAGTATCTAGTAGAACAAAAACACCAGTTCCTCCGTTTTTGTGCATGTCTGTCAGTTTTATCAGCTAAGATTAAAAAAAAAAGGTACCAGTAGTGACTACTGGTGAGATTTATATGTTCTGTAACAAATAATGCAAGACACATACATATATATTACAAGTTATTTAACTGCATTTAATATCTGTCTCTCTTGCCCACAGTTAAATGAAAAGTACCAGAAAAATAGCATTTTGATTATTCATTCAAAAGCTGAAAAGGTGAGATCAAGATCTTATTTATATAATGTAGTTTTCTAAAAATGTTTACAGCTTAATATAAAATATAAAACAGATGGTAAAAGTCTCCTATACAGTGCAATTAACACACCGTGTGCACAATTATACATATGTACAGCACATTACTTTTTAAAATCACACAAACTAAAATTATTATACATATGGTGGCCATTTATAATCATATTACCACTCAGTGTTTACATTTATAATTTGATGAATATACATCACAGTATTGGAGAACTGAACATTAATAAAAATCTGTGAACAATTTGTTTCTACAGTACATTCCATGGTGTAAAATATTACCAGTTTCATAAATTCTGTGCTGCATACCAATCTACACAAAAACTTGATTGTTTACAAAAAAATGCATTACTAAAAATCATGCATGTGCAAAAAACCTGTAAAAGAACACTAGTGCTCTTCTAATATATGTAGAGCAATAGATTTCCAAAAATCCCAAGTTTCCAAGATATCATCAGAGTGGACTGATAGGGATCTCGTCCTTTACTTGTCTTATCATGGTGTTATGTTTAAAGGATGACTGGAATAATGAGTTTAACTGCTAATTCTGATGACCAGAATAGTTTATCTGCTGGCAAGCTGATCAGTTGCAATGTAGGCCATGTTACACCAGTCATTCTTTTTAAGATCTTCCGGAAAACACTTTAATCACAATCATTTTTTTCTTACACTATGCAAAGCCAACTTTTCTAGATATATTGGTTCGAATATTCCTTAGCTGTATGTTATGCTACCTTTTCCCATCTTGCAGCTTACACTGCTACTAAAGCTTTAAAGCGTGTGTGTGTGAGTGTGGGTGTGTGTGTGTGTGTGTGTGTGTGTGTGTGTGTGTGTGTGTGCGTGTATGTGTGTGTGTGCGTGTGTGTGCGTGTGTGTGTGTGTGTGAGTGTATAAGC
>NC_056743.1:556237974-556247974 GCF_019279795.1 Protopterus annectens | reverse complement strand
TAAGCATGCAATTAAGTTAACATAACAGGAAATTCATAGCATACACATTTACAGGCATAATTATATGTGTATCAATTTATATCTGTCTATCTAGCTAGCTAGCCAGCTAGCTATATCTCTCTATCCAACTGTGTGTGTCTGTGTGTGTGTGTGTGTGTGTGTGTGTGTGTGTGTGTGTGTGTGTACACACATGTGTGCGTATGTAGTTTTGCTGCAGTAAGTCAAAATTTGTATGGACGACAGGTGTATTGTTGACCCACGTTGGTCAACACATGGAAATGGTCAACAGCTGTGCAATATCGACAGTTCTAGGGTAGGGGGATATGCCCTTTACCCAGGCATTGTGCAATCTCAAAGTTAGTATATATAATTAACAGGGAATGGTGGGTGCAGAAGGGCTTGCCCCTGCAAAAAAAAACCTTTTTGTATTTGCATGTTTCAAGGATTAGCTTCAGATCATGAGTTGTAGTGTGCTGACAATATGTCTGGCAATGTAAAGGACATTGACATTTCTGTAGATTGACAAATACTAGTAAATCCATGTGTGTGTGTGTGTGTGTGTGTGTGTGTGTGTGTGTGTGTGTGTGTGTGTGTGTGTGTGTGTGTGTGTGTGTGTGTGTGTGCGTGTATATATATATATATTTATATATATATATATATATATATATATATACACACACACACACACACACACACACACACACACACACACATGTATAAACATGGATAGATAGAGAGATAATATTCAGTGTGGGATATACTACTTTCCATTTCACTGTATGCAGCAAGATTCTGGAAATATCACCTGTTCAGATTTGAAGTAGTAGGGGACCACTTTGACATTATTCAGATAAAACAAATCTACACTGAAGATTGTTGTTTATTGTCACTTAAGAAAAACAGTTAACTGACTTACTTATGACTATAACATATGCAAACAGCAGATATAAAGACCAAATCTGGTTTCTCAAGTTTGTTGTTCAAAGTACTGAACCCCTGCATCATGCACTGTGCTCAGCAGCTGCATACAAGACAGCACTGCATCATGCACTGTGCTCAGCAGCTGCATACAAGACAGCACTGCATCATGCACTGCATTCAGCAGCTGCACACAAGACAGACATCACAATATCGGGAGCACTCAGAAACAATGAGTGCAAGCCTGCCAGTTTCTCTCATTCTGACATGTTGAGCAGACATGGCTTCTTCTGGTAATGTGTTCAACAGGAGACAAAACCTTCTTGTAAATGCTGCACAGAGACAATGAGGAGTGCTTGCTGGCTGGGTCATTGTGATGGCTCCTTAAATAAAATCGATGCCTGACATCAGCTTGCCAGGGTGTTAAGTGTTGCCACTGGACTCACCTGTTCTGGTAGGAATTAGTGACATTAGTATAGAGACTGTGCAGGTGGCACTCTGACCTACTACATCAGTGGGTGAGAGACAGTCAGCATTTTATAGTAAACACAGTATATATGTTTTTGCAATGTAGTCTCTGCTTTCCTTGCATTTTGATTCCAAGCTCACATAGTATAGACTAATATCTGTTATACTGTACAGCAGCTGGGGAAATTTAATCCAAATGCCAAAGATCAAAAAATGTGGATCACCCAAACACACACATGGGTGCACATGCACACACATATTCATACACCCATGAATATACACACACCCCCAGACATTCTCAGCCACC
The DNA here is from genome assembly GCF_019279795.1 of Protopterus annectens. NCBI lineage: Eukaryota > Metazoa > Chordata > Ceratodontiformes > Protopteridae > Protopterus > Protopterus annectens. The sequence continues at coordinate 556,246,281 of NC_056743.1, read as the reverse complement.
CACATACTTACAGCTAATCATTCACAAACAAACCCTCCACAAATAATTACACTTATGCAAACACTTATTCACACATATGCACACTCCAACACACATACACACACAACTAGAATCACAATTCCCTTCCTAACTCCTTTAATGTAATCACCCAAACACACACACGTGCATGCAAATGACACACATACATTCATGTTGCCTCATTCTTGCCTCTATAGACAGGCAAGCACATGTACACACACTAACTCACCTCACCCCCCTCCATATCTTTGCAGGACTTACCTGCACCATGAGTACTTCCATATGCACGAATAGGTGAGTAACTTTACTTTTTTTTCTCCTGGAGAAAATTTCACTTTAACTCACTAGGCCAAACAAATGTTGAAATGTAGACATTTACAGGGGAGACTACATGGCTAATTAGCATTAGTCACTTTGCTGGACTGATGCATTAGTACTCAACTCCACCTTTGGAAATTCTCTTTATGCTAAGGCCTCATGAGAGAAAAACAGAGTGGTAGGACAGTCTCTGAATTTGAATGGTTTTGCATAATCTGGGAACCTTTCAGGCTAAGTCTTTCACATGACATTAAGTCCCTCTGAATCCCTGCGAATGTCATTTATCATTCCATTTTCCCATCATATTGATAACATCTTTGTTTCAAGCATTCGGCAATTAGATGAATAAAGTTACTTGGAAAAGTAAATTCACTTTTTGCCCATTAGTCACGACTATACTTGCCAAATGTTACAGTTTTTGATCCTTTATATGCAAGGAAACCCATGCTTCCCACCAATCTCTCCATGTATCCCTTGCATCTTTACTTCTCTAACATGGTATAGAGCACCAAACACCTGTCTGTTATAACAGCCTCTTTCTTTTTAACTAGAGTCAACAGCCATTTTTTTTTTTTTTTTTTTTAACTTATAACACTTATGTTGAAGCATTTCCTTATGCTCAAACTGCTGCTGCATTATTCTGACTTGGTTTAATAATTGTTTCCTTCTGCGCAGAAATCACAAGTCCTGCATTTGTCTCTCACCCGTCATTCATATTTTTGCCAACATTTATACTCCTGTTTTTTCTGTGCCTCAGCAATGTTTAGAGGAAACTGCTTATCTGCTATGTCACTCCAGGAAAAAGTCTACTCGTCTGTTCTTCACTCCTTTTTTACTCTTTTGACCATCTACTCAGCCTGCAAACCACTTGTTTGCAAAGCAGTGATTTGAATTTCAAACATTTTTTTTCCATCTGTGACTCTTTATCTTTCACTTCGGAAACACTGACACCTCTCAACTGTACAGATTTCCACAGAATGTGCAGATTCTTAGCTCATATTTTTGGCCTGTTCCTCTATTTTCCTGGCAAATCACTGGGATGATCTCAGGATTGTAGTCACTAAATAATGACATACATTTGAGTTTCAGACTTCAAACCCTTCAGAAAATGCATATTAAAACAAATCCTTTAGTCTAGCAAAGTTCTAAGTCTATAAGAGCAATATTTAAAATATGTCCCTATTTGTACCCCCATTTTGTTAAGCTTTTTACAGATTTTTTGCATTAAGAGGTTGAGTGGTACATTGAGCACAGCGTGCATAGTGTACATTATCGCAGTGGCTCTCTTCCCCGAGTCAAAAAGAAAACATAAATTTCCCAGATGCCTTGGCCAAATTTCCTTTGTTAGTATGCATACTACTTCAGGTATTTCTGTAAAACAGGCCACTGGCCTACTGGTATTATGCCAGTCAACAAAATGTAAATACACATAAAGAAATTATTCCACCTTGTATGCTTAATGCTTTTAAAATAGTTATTTTAAGGAGTTGAAATGCATAAATTTTACTTTTGAGAAAGGTGGCATTTATTTGGATATATTGGCATTCAGAAAGATTCTAAAGTTACACAGTTTGCGTTTTAGTGATGTGAAGGTAGTTGGATGATTAGGAATCTGAAAATGAATTTGTAGAGAACTACAGAGCAATCTGTGTACTGCATAAAAATAGAATTATAGCAACATAATTTCATATAATTCACAAAATGAAAAATGAAGAGGGCTAGGCACTGAGCCCTGAGGTGCATGGCATGGTGCATCTTCTAAAGAAGAAATTACTGTACCCCATTTGATGCACTGAATTGTACAGTGAAGATAACCGAATAACCAACCCATGCTCTCATGATGAGTGCCTATGTATTTTAGGCACTTAAGAAGGACAGAGAGATAACCTCTGGTTAAAGCTCTGGATAAATCTAAAAGCACTGTAACTAACTGACAATCAGTATAAAAAAATTAGTGACTGCAAGGGGGGAGGAACTAAATCTCTGGATAAATCTAAAAATGTGATAACTTGCCATCTATTTTTGATGATCAGTACAGAGAAAATCAATGACTGCAAGGGGAGAGGGGCAGTGTTGACTCCACAGTTAGAGCTAAAACAATGTTCTGGTTAGTTGTCTGATATTCTACATATGAGAGAGAAGGGAGACAGGAGCAGCTTTTTATATTAATTTTGAGAGTGATGGCAATGGAAAGTAAGACACAGAGATAGCCTGCCCATTTCTGTGGTGTGGGATTACAATGGCTAAGTTTCAGAGTTGGGTTACATGTATTTCTGAGGCACAAGAGTACAGCAGAATCATTACATATCATCTAGCATTGAGCCCTTAGGTGAAGGAATTTGGTTGGAATAAGATCAAAAGTTCAAAATTAATAGGATTTTACTATTTGTTTAAGATTTGGGTGGTTCTGGTCCTACATGAGCATCAAGCGTCCCTCTTGGCTACAATAATGATCCATTTGTTTCAGCATAGAGTGAGAGCGCACAAGCCCAAGTTTTCTTTTAAGGCTGAAAGTTGAGTGCCACAGCTGCTGTGAGGATAGTTATTTTTTATGCTTACCTACATTTGCACATTGCAGCTATGACTTCCACTATATGCTTTTTATGTGAAGCACATATCCACATTCCACATGTAGTCTCTGGTTCATGGTAGAATACGGTGCACCATGGTGGACCAACTCTGAAATGCCACTCAGAGAATCTATAGTGTGGCTGTGGCACTTTATCACATGATAAATTGCTAAGGGACATTTCAGTTTTGTTTGGTTTACATGATGGATCTTGACTATACTGCTATGAGAACAGAACCCACAGCCTTCTGATCTTCCAACATCTAAGGATCATGTGTTACCTGTTGAGTCATTTCATCAAACTGACACCAAATACTGCTTGGATTTTTTTCAGTACTGATAGTGCATTACGGCATAACATGGGTGCTATACTCCTGAGAGTGCTGTCCTTTGGATGAGATTTTAAATCGTCATCCCATCTGCCTCAGTTGTTAGTAGCTCAGGAGGAATTAAATGAACCCCTGACATGTACCAAAAAAGAAGAGGAATTTCCTTAGTGCCATGGCCAAATTTCTCTTTTGCAATAAGAATAGTATCTCACATCTCAACAAAGACTAGGCTACACACTTTGTGGGGCTAACCGGGTCAACAAAACATAATAAATAATACATAATAATACTTCATTCCTATTTTTCTGCAATGAGTAGAAGAATGTCATGTGATCTGGGCAATTGGTCTTAAAATTAGCTGATGTAGTAAACGTTATCATTTGCTGTGTGTTAAGTTAAATAGTTTCCCAAGAATGAGGAAGCAATATAAATGTCTTCATAGATGCACACTTCAACAATTTAGAGCTGTAAGATACTCTGCACATGAGGCTGCAACTGAGACATCAAGTAATCTTTCAATCATTCTTTTGTCTTCTAGATCAAATATGTACCTATGCAGGCAAAATATGGTTGCCCAATTTTTCAGAAATTGCAGGAAATAGGTAATTAAGGCAGACGTTTCTGGGGCTGGAAATTCTGCACAGGCCATACCCGAAGGCTCTTACTCTGCCTGTTATTTCCTGTTGCTGAAGTTCCACTTAGAAGTTCACTAATTTATTTCATTATCCCTATCCAAAGACAAGTTAATTGAATATGGTTTTACTGCAGCCAGACATCTGAAGTTTCACATGATGAACCTGATAGATGATTTAAAAAATATTTTTTCTATCTCCCATGCAGTGAAGATTCCAGATTGCACATCTAACAGGCAGGAATAATTTCCATGATAAATACAATTCACTTTTGAAAAGTGGAGGTGATAAATAAAGCTTCACTGTACTTGGTTGTGACTCATAATTTAAATACTATACTTATCCTGCTGAGAAAGACAGTGACAGTTAATTTCCCCACAAGGTAATAGATATTTTATGAGTTTGATTTCTCTTTTTTGAATAAAGCAATGTGGTTCAGAGCTCAATATAATTACTAGTGCACTTATATTTTTCAGCTATGTATGTTGCAACTCCTGAACCTCAATTTTTGTTTCTGATCTACTTTATATGATCATTTGCATGTGTTTTTATAGCCATAAAACTTAATATGTTTATATACGATAAATAAATCTGCTGTAAAAAGTGGGTACTTGCCAGCTACAGGGACTGCCATTCGTTGTGGAGAGCTCACTAAAACTGGTCAAATAATACATTTGAAGGAATACTTTACTTGAACAGTACTGCATACGTACTCCATTCACTGAAAGATAAATCAATATGCCAAATTCGTTACACAGTTACAGCACTGAAAAAATAAGTTATAGAATAACAATTCAATTGCAGTTGCATTGCGTTACTATATTTAAGTAAGGGTGTGTGGGGTGAAATTTTCTGTGAATTGTTATTCTATGAAATTACTTTTCACTGAATTGATTATTCAGTGAATTGACGACACCAACGTCTCTTCCAGCAAAATGATTTTCAATGAAAATGAATTTGTATCTATATATCTATCTTTCTCTCTCTCTCTCTCTCTATATATATATATATATATATATATATATATATATATATACACAGAGAGAGAGAGAGAGAGAGAGAGAGAGAAAAGCATAGTAACTAAGCCAGAGAAGTACATCACCGACTGAAGAAGAGGATCTCAGAGTCTTAGCGAGGCTGGACTAGGCAGGCAAGCCATCTCCATTGCAATTAATATGCCTCTAGCTTTTTCATAACCACTGCCCTTTGGAGAAATAGATTTTTCTATCCTTTACAACTAGGGAGAATTACCTTTGGCCTTCATGAAGTTTTGTGTAAAGGAAGATTTGAGAAGAGACCTAGAGAGTGCCTAAGGTTCAAAATACTGATGTGGAAAAAAAACTCCCCTAAGAGTGTTGAACTGAAAGATTTCCTGCTATGGGAGTACCACTAATAAACTGAAAAGCTGCTGGGAGTTGTTGCAATGCAGAGGCACAAAGAAAGAAAGAAAGAGAGGAAAAAAGGCTATCAACTGAATTACCCTTGTAGACTCTACAAGCTATTGTTTGATTTAACAACTATTCTTGTGCGAAAGACTTGAGCCAAGCTTTGGATTTATTTTGTTGGAATTCTATTAATTTCAAACTACATAGTTACATTGGCTAAATTAAGTACATGTAGCTACATTTAAAAACATTATACATTTATGTATACTAATGCAAAAGCCCACCCACGCCGCTTGCTTAAAGACTCAATTGTTGAGTGAATTCCACTTGGAAAGTGTTTGAGGAAAGCGTTAGCCCTTACATGGATACCATGTACTAACCCAGGATGGGGCAAAAAAAATAAACAATGACAGTGAAATGCTAAATTTTTGTGAAAGCCTTTTAATCAGTAACTCGAATAATCTAAAATTAAGATATTCTGAGCATACCTGATTAAGAAATATAGTTTTTGCAAAGAACACAAAGATTAATAAAACCTTTCAGTGCACAGTTTCTAACAAATAGCTTACTTAACTACCATTATTAAAAAGAAAAAGTAAATAAAAACATCTTCCTTGCAGCTGTATAATATAAACTTTTTTTCTGCATTGCAAATGGTGATAGTTTACACACACTGATGTCCTGCTAAATTGAAAATATCTAACAGTGTCTCTGAAGAATGGATGATAACTGATTTTAGGTGGTGTTTATTACTAAGGTCCAAATTTCAAAGAAAGTTGCTCTTAGTGTAAGTCTGCTCTGATTCCAAAAGACTTGCTCACAGAGGAAGTTATTTACTTTGGCGTAAGGCATCGCTGTAAACAGGCATAATCTGGGTTCTAGATTTCAAAAGACCTGCTCTCAGTGTAGTTGGTCACTTACATTGTGAACAACTCTTTTGTGATTGGGTCCTTTTAGTATCTTACATTGTTCAGTGACTTATTTATTCCATAACATTTAGCTTGGTATGGACTTTTAACTGAATGTCTCCAAATTTACTGCAGGTTGCTCATCTTGTAGATAAATTATGGTAACTGTCTTCTACAATGCAAATGTTGTCATTCAAAGCACATCTTGTTTACATTCTTTGTAGCCATCATGTTTTATTTGATTTATCTGTATACCAGCATCTTGTAGTCTGCCACTGCTAGGTTGCTACAAATATACACACATAAGTCATGAATATTTTGTTAGTTACAAAGTAAAACTTTGGCGTTTATTCAAATCAATGTACTTTGAATGATGGTCGCACTTGAGGTATAGATGGCTGAGATAATACATGGAGTGGATCAGTACTTGGCTAATAAATATACAAAAATAAAATAATAAAGATGATGCTGCCTGTCTTAGACTAGTGGTTAAAGGGCATTCTTTCTGCCACCCCTCCCCCATCATAGTCATACACCTTTATTTGCTTTGCTTGACACGGGGTATTTTTGATTTTTTTTTTTTTTTTTGCATTCTGTTGTTGTTTTCCTTTGTTATGTAATTCATTACCTTACTACTTAATTTGTGAAATTTTCATCTATATTTTTAACTATCATCTGCTATACATACATTGTACAGTAAGGACTATCAAAAATATAATGTTTAGAGCTCATGTCTATTAACATTCCCTTCCTAAGGATCAAACTAAGATACAGATAATAATAATTGTAAACCAGGCAAACTAATTTGTATTAATATTATCCAAATCTGAGACAATGTGAAAGAAAAGTTGTCCTCAGCTTTAGATGTCTCCAAGAAAACACAATGCAAGTAATATGGCAAATCCACATACTTTGTTGAAGGACAGTGCAAGCAGGAATCGTACACAGAGTACTTAGCATTACTTAACATGTGCCAGAAGGTTTAAGCTCTGCAGGAATGCTAGATGATCCACTAACATCAGCAGGACTGGAAAATTATTTATAAAATGCGTCACTGTTATTCTTTTGCCCTGATTGGCTAATAGCTAACAATGGCAAAGTCCTTATCAGGACATAATATAACAACCAACACCTCTTCAGCCACTCATGACAAATAAATGCAATCAAAGCACTTATCAAAGAACTTTTGTATTCAAGATTCTTACAAAGCGGTAAAGTTTATACACAGTTCAGGAACAAAGTCACACTTTAATCTCCGGTCCTGTAACAATACAATAGTGATATACTCTTAAGTTTTCTCAGAACTCACATTTCGAGTAGCAGGTGAGACATGGTATTTGCTCAACCACATATTTCCTTGCCCTACCAAACTGTTTCCAGAATACCAACATGAAAATGCCAAAGACATAGTCCAATCTATCTTTGAAATCTTTAAAAAGCAATAAAAAAGTGTCACTATTCAAAATACCAGTTTCAGCTTGAGGCAGTGCTGTATGGAGGAAATGACATGCAACCACATCACTTCCTCCCCAACACAGCACAACACAAGAAAAAATATTTGGATAGGGTGAAAACTGCTGCAAAGAACCGTATACTCAGAGGGAAGAACAAGTCCATTGCAACTGAGCAGACACAATAAGCAAATGCAGGCATGCTGGATTTATTTCATAAACAAAACCGTTTATTCTCTGTTACATGCGGGATTAATGAGCTTTCAGTTAAATTCGAAATAGTGACGGTTTCAGCAATATTCTTTTCAACAAGACTGAGATATAAATTGCCTGGTGTTGTGAAGCCCAGTTTTTTTACAGTAAAATATTTTCTTGGAACAATGCAGTTGTCTTTCAGACTGCATTAAGTCTGAGCTGAAATGACTACACACTGGACTCTGATAAATAGATACTAATTTTTGTCTACCAGGGCATTTAAACGCAGAAGTATTCCTGACTGCCTTAATGCATTCAAATCATCATTACAGAACAAAGCTATATTTTTAACTTTTTTTTAAATTTACTCTAGAATTTAGCTTTATAATGGAAACCTGAATGGATCAGTAACATGCAAATTACAAGGTAAAAGTTCAGTTTCATTTGCAACACTGAAGCTGCTTATTTGGTTCTTACATACCATATTTTGCACTAATGTAAT
>NC_056743.1:556160474-556230474 GCF_019279795.1 Protopterus annectens | reverse complement strand
GAACAGGTCATCAGTCTGTGGCTGTTTGCCATTATATTTTACTATGTTTTCCTGCTCCTGTTGTGGGAAACAGTTTTGTTGTGATTTTGGTGTTGTGAGCACTAGATCTCTAGCATACGTCAGTTCCCTGTGAAGAAATTATGTACATCTTTCTTTATTCAAGTGTAACCTGGATGCATTGGTGGGAAACCATAAGTTCACCTCTGATTTGGCACCCTTATTTTTCCTACTTACCACACACATGTTTTTTCACAATACTAAAGTATTATATCACTGGGGTTATACAAGACTTCTGCAAAATATAGTGACCTTGGTACTATGCTTCAAAGGCTAGAAACTCAGTGGGGATACATGGCTAGGCTGATAATGATCCTCACAGATCAATAGCCTATTGAATACCTAAGAACCTATAATCTAGGCCCAAGTTTAAAAAGATAATACAACTCATTCTGCTCTTTAATATTAGTTTGGAAAAATAAACACTCCCTCTTTTAATAAAAGGCTTTACAGCTGTCTTTTATTTTTTAAATTTTAAGAATGTTTCAGGCTGGTTAATATGTTCTTTATCCAAATGTTGACATAGAGTTAAATGTTGAAATGATGCACATTCCCAAATATTGACCTGTGATATGAAGCAACCCCTCTGCAGATATAGACAACTTCTGGAGTGTAGGCTCAAATAGTATCTGGATTCTCTCTTTGGTAAGTTTGAAGGTTTTTGTCCCATCCAGTAGAGCATTTAAACCTTTTTTGTCTAAACTGGTAAAAAAGCAGTTCTCTTTATGTCTGTTATTGTGCTTTGTTTTTAGTGTGCCTTTTGAATTGCTGAGTGGATTTGTACTTGAAAGTGCTTTGGGTTGGGTGGTGCAGGAAAACGATATAGCAGCATTAATACAACAATGCTTGCCTGTCTGATGAGTTAGAGAGAAGAAAACATGAGAGTTTATTTGCATCATTGTACTGGGGTAGGCTACATCTCCTAGCATGTAGTCGATCAGCAGTTTAAAGTTATGGTATAAAAATACTGGCACAACAAAGCAGAAGTTTGCAAAGGATGGATTTTTTTGTGCTACCTATGTTTGCATCTCATTAGCACTTTTAACCATCAGCAACTTAACCAACTTCTAAGATGATGAAAGTGGATGTTTTTTCAATGCATTGTACTCATGTACCAATGAAAATATTCAATACTAATGATCAATACTTGTAAAGTACAAAAACAAAAGTGTGCCATCTATGATTCACATACTAAGGTCATGACTGAGGCATCTCACAGAATTCTTCTCCCAGGTACAGGGATTTCAGAGTTAATATATATTACTAACAGAGGTGTTGGTTATAACCTTCAATATATATTACTAACAAGGGTGTTGGGTATAACCTCTGATATATATTACTAACATGTGTTAGACTAACAGAGCTGTTGGGTACAACCTCCAATATATATTACTAACAGGGGTGTTAGACTAACAGAGCTGTTGGGTACAACCTCCAATATATATTACTAACAGGGGTGTTGGGTATAACCTCTGATATATATTACTAACAGTGGGGTTGGGTATAACCTCCAATATATATTACTAACAGGGGTGCTGGGTATAACCTCTGATATATATTACTAACAGGGGTGTTGGGACAACCTCCAATATATATTACTAAAAGTAGTGTTGGGTATAACCTATGATATATATTACTAACAGGGGTGTTGGGTATAACCTCCAATATATATTAACAGGGGTGATGGGTACAACCTCCAATATATATTTCTAACAGGGGTGCTGGGTATAACCTTCGATATATATACTACAAACAGGGATGGTAGGTATAACTTCTGATGTATATTACCAACAGAGGTGTTGGATATACCCTCTAATATATATTACTAATACTGGTTTGGGTACAACCTCAAATATATATTACTAACAGGGTTGTTGGGTACAACCTCCAATATACATTACTAAGAGGGGTGTTGAGTATAACCTCCAATATATTTTACTAACAAGGGTGTTGGGTGCAACCTCCAATATATATTACTAATAGGAGTGTGGGGTATAACCTCTATTTCTGGATGAGCAGGGAGGCAAAGGAACTGTTTGAATGAGTTTCGCATTTCATTATTTCAGTTAGCAACTGCAGTTTTATGATTATCATTTTAGTGTTAATCATTGCATTTGTGTCACAATGCCATCTCAATCATCTGTTAAATCATAACCTGCTATGCCCAACAGACATTTTCAGTACTCTCTGGCTTAGGATCAAACATTATGCAAACAGAGACAGACTGAATCAAACTCAGGATTATAGAATGCTGTTCTTTAACAGCTTTCTTGAGCTATTATGTAGACCATGAGTTCTTTCACTTTTAGGAAGCTAATGGTTGTAGGTCACTGCTATAACATGTTTTCTTTCTTAAAGTACCATGTGAAAAGCTGTGGTTAACTGAACCCATGGATAAAACCATAATTTGTTCCCCTTAAACATTTTTTCTTTAACATTTTTCGGTCCCCTCAGTCCTCATTATTTCTGGCCAAGCCCGCAGTGTACAATGTCTACACCAGGTTTATCAGCCACCCTTCTACCCCTTCATACTTACTCCAGTGTTGCTGGGCCAGTTGTGGATGTTAAGGGTTGTCTGGGGGCTCACCTGTCTGTGGTTCTCTTGTGTTTGTTTTTTTTTTTTGTGTATTATATATCCTACTCACTTCCCCCATACATGGTCACATCTGAAAGTAACTTCCCTCTTTGGACCACACATCCTCTTGGGGAGCATCACCAGTGAGCACCCTCCCACTGGGATGGGCACATCCATCCCTCTCTACCACTCCATCAGTCACCCTAGTTACTAATCAAACCCAGGTTGCCTAGACTGTTGTTAGGGCTCTATCCCTCTACACCACTGGAGTAGCCCAACGCTTACCTATAGTTAAAAAAAATGTAGCCAAGCTAAATTATTATTTTAATTAAGGAACAATTTATAGATGCTTGCAAACTCCCAAAAAATAAAGATTGAAGATCACAGACAATTTAAGTTGGGCCCAAGTACATTTGTTATTAATATAAAACATTGTTGTCTGCCTTGACATGTAATGTAGATGCAGGCCCCATAAAAGTCATCACTTACATGAAGTCATAAGATGTATGATATTAATTATTTATGATGTATCACTTATTTGTGGCTTATTACCATAAGCCACACCTCCATCAACTGGTAGGGGAAAAATACTATGGAGATAATCAACTACCAAAACAGGAAACTGAAAACAACTTTAACTAATGATGAAAGCGCTAAAGTAAAGTTTTTTAAATACTTTTTTGAGTCTGCTTGTTAGATGCTTACAGTTTTTGTACTATGTAGATAATACAGCAGCAACAAGATGGACTGCTAGTATGACAGGAGAAGGTGAGCTAACTCAGTTTGTATTTGTAAATGTGGATTTTATATATATATATATATATATATATGTGTGTGTGTGTGTGTGTGTGTGTGTGTGTGTGTGTGTGTGTGATATATATATATATATATATGTGTGTGTGTGTGTGTGTGTGTGTGTGTGTGTGTGTGTGTGTGTATATATATATATATATATATATATATATATATATATATATATATATGTGTGTGTGTGTGTGTGTGTGTGTGTGTGTGATATATATATATATATATATATATATGTGTGTGTGTGTGTGTGTGTGTGTGTGTGTGTGTATATATATATATATATATATATATGTGTGTGTGTGTTTGTGTGTAGTCATGCACATATATGTCTGTACGTGTGTACATAAACACATAAAACTTAATTTTTATTACAGCTTACTTGTTATGTTTCTGAATATGCATTCTAGTTTTAAGACTATTTCCATAAACTAAAATGGGTTACAGATGTGTACATTCTTAACAAAGAGACAATTAGCAAAGCAGGAAACAGAATATAATGCAATCATAGTGAGATTTGGAGAAGAAACTTTTGTCAGTAATAATCTTTCTCTAAACACACACACGCACACACACAAAAAAAACAAATGTGTGTGTGTGTGTGTGTGTGTGTGTGTTTGTGTGTGTGTTTTTTAGCTGTATTTGATTTATTTCTTTTCATTGCTTAACTAGGTAAGTGGTCCGCTCCAAGGACTCTCTACAGCCATGACTTGGGCCAAAGGCAAATCTTACATAAAATTTGTCAGAGTCAGAATTAAGCAATATTAATCAATGTAATTATATGAGAGCTATACTTGTGTGTGGATGTGTTTTTTCATTGGTTCAAATGTAATCCAGATGCCAGTGTTACTGGACATTTTAATACTTGCAGAGAATTGTGTAAGTCAAGAAATTCAGTGCATTTACATATGAGTACTGCTTCTTTCATACCAGAAGGTTTAGTTATAATCTAGATGTTTTAGAGAAAAGTGCAGCTTTTGCATTAACGCCTTCAAATTGTGCATTTTATAAACTAAGAAAAAAGAAGACTGAAATCACAGGGAACCATGATGTCCTGTGTTCTTTTTCTCTCTAACTGTACTTGTCCTTAAACAAACCTTTCCTTGACTTCCAAATCATTCCTTCCAGGAGCATGACAAATGCCCTACCTGAAATCCCACAGCAAGCCATGTCATAATGACATGCAGAAGTTGATTAATTGGGAATTCAGGAACTGCCTGACAACTGTCTGCTATTAAGTGTTGTATAAGTGCTTTTTTATTGTTTTATTTCTCATCTGAGGATTTAAAGGAACCTTTTCATTTTTTTACACTCACTGGTAGATGCTACTGTTCATAAAACATACTGCGTGGGAATCTTAACTAATGCAGTGCTACAGTGAAAGAAATCAGGAAGGGTGGTGAGATTAATGTTTAGCTATTCACTTCCCAGCATCTCAGCAGGTATGTTAGCATGGCAGTCCCAAATAATGGGAAAAAAAACTTGCCCTTCCTTCTAAACGTAAAGCATTACCCCAGTCTTAAAGATTTTCCTAAGGAAATGTTATCTGTGACTTCAGTACCACACTTTGAGTTTATGATGCAAAGAAAAGTTCACTTAGGAAAATGAAATCAACTGACAGGATGAATGTGTAATTGTGTGCAGTGTCCCATGGGAAGTGTTTTTAACTGAAAACGTAATAGGACTACAGCAAAAAGATTAGATCACAACCATATTACTAAGAAATCAATCAATCTGATGGTCACATAGAGTTAACATGTACTGAAACAATATTTTAAAAAGAATTAGAGGATTTATTTTACAGCGTGGAATACTCAGTAATCACTGCTACATCTACACTATGTTCTGACACTGTCAACTATGCCAATTTAATTTACTTTAGTGTTTTCATTTAAGGAAGTTGATATAAAACTTAGAACCCTACAGTAACTACAGACAATGCAATCTTTGAACTAAAAAAAATTTACTCTATGCCTTTTTTCTTCAAAATTTTATAATGTGAGAAGTGATTTCCACCTGTGCTTACCTTCATTTTTGAAGCTCCTTATAATATTTGCAGATGGCATTGATGTTCGATCACTGGCAAATTTGTTATATAGCTCCAGCATATACTCAGGTGGCTCTACCTTAGCAGATTCATGGTTAGGTGCACTAGAGAGATTTAACCGCTTCAGGAATTCAGTCTTCATATCCTGAAGAAGGGCACTAAAGTCCACATTGTCCTGCTCTAAAAGTGCATCTTCAAAAAAAGTCCCACGGTCAGTAATTGAGGTGCCTCGCAGTGCCATTATAGGACTGCTGACTGTAGAATGTATCAGTAATGAAAGCGTAGCATACAGAAGCAGGCTAATGGAGTCCATTTTTTGTATCCAAGCCTCAGATAAATCACAAAGGAGTTTTCACACTTGCTGAGTTTCTGGCAGTGTTATATCCTGCTATAAAAAGGTGTTAGGTATGTGCCACCCAAAGCTGACAAGTTTGGAAAGTGTCAGATACAACTTGTGACTGCATAGTCTCTCTCTCCCTCTCTCTTCTGAAACACTGCGCATCTCTAATTGGACAGCCTTCTTTCTTCTGACATCCTGATCTTCCTTATCTCTGGGCAGGGAGCTGTACACCAGACACTGCTCCTATCTAAAAACTAACCCCCCTCTCTCTTTCTTAATGAGCATTTTGTAAACATTTTCCCATTCAGACACAGGATAACAGATAGGGCAATGTTCATCTCTGCCCTTTTTTCTAGCAGTTGACTTCCTTTTTCAGTCCATTGCCAACTAATTTGTATACAGCTCTACAAGATTTTCAAGAAGAGACAGAAAAACATCTTTAAAGTGCACTGTTTGTTTTCATTGATGATTTATACTTGCTATGCTTTCTGTTTAGCATATATGTCAAAGCAAAGGAAGTAATTTAGTATAGTCTTGAGAGTGAATTCATGCTCTCACATACATTTGTTCTTTACTACCTGCAAAGTTTTGTTTCCAATGTAAATAATATACTTAGCAAATGAAATAAACAGGACAAGTCTTAATACGACTTAATATGTGTGTCATTTCAATTACATATGCAAAAAAAATAAACCTATTCATTTATATCCTTTCCATTGTGAAATTAATACTAAATAAGATTTATCAATACAATTGATCAAAAGCTGAGAGATATGTGCAATGGTTACAGATTTGGAGAATTTGTGGCAATATGACTTCTTTGGTTCAATCCTGCTTTTGACAAATTCACAGCAGAGAGCTCTAAATGTAAAGAAGAGACTGTGTAAAATATGTCATCTTAAAGATAAAGCAAGATGCCTTAAATACTTAATAAGTACTGCCATACATTGGGCAGAGTATACATATACACTCAATCTTACCAGACAGCTTCAGTAATTACATGCTTACCCAATACATCGTAATGGTATAATTTTAAGGCATCTAAAATACAATATATATATATATATATATATATATATATATATATATATATATATATATATATATATATATTACTGAAAGCTTGGTATTCCTAAATTGAAACCCCTTATTGAACTTTTAATTATTAATATGAAATTTATTATGAAATTTCAAACTTTAAGTAAAACATTTGCTGAATGCCTACAAAGATGATAAAACACTATGTACTTTTATGAAATGCAATTAGTATTTGTATATTTCTAAGTATAGAAGAGGCTTTCATTTTGTTAAAACTTTGACAGGAAAGCTTGTGTTTTGGACAACTCATTTTTAGGCATTTATTGGGGACAGTTGTAGGACTGCAAACTCTGTGAAGGATTGTACAGTATATAAATGTAGCATGCATCAAGCCATCTGTACCAACATATTTGATGCAATATTAAGGAAGTAGTCCATGCCATGGTCTGTACTTATTCAAGCTGACTGTGACTTATTCTAAGGTTGAAAGGTAAGACACCAAATCTTACTCAGATATGAGTTAATAAGAATACAGTGTACACCTTGACAAGAATTACATGTAGGACTTGTTTATAACAGATGTTTTCCTCAAGGAATAGCATGACTATGGAACAGTATCATTTTAAGTTCTTTTTCATATTATCTGAATGTCTATTATGTTGTGTGAACTGTTCAATACTGCAATACAAGAGAGAAACCATGTCACTTTCTGATACTTGTTTTTGTTGAGAGTAATTCCCATTTTTTCTACTTTTTAAGGAAAGTATTTATGCCATATGCAGAAGAGGTCTTTCTCTGAAATGAGACTCTCAGTACCTGAGAAATACATGAGCAGGAGGGAGTGTTTGTCTCTGGAATCTGGCTGAGGCCGCTTAAGAGGTGGGGCTGGTGTGTCATTTCGGCTCCATTTTGAAAGTTACCATTATACCACATATGTCTCTGGTCCCAGAGTCCCAGGTTACTAGACCATCAGTGAAAACTCTGTAAGTGGGATAGACGACAAGAACAAGAATGCAGAAAGTGTCCTCAAATCCAGAAAATACCAGGGGCCTAGTTTGTGGTCAATAAATATCCCTAGAAAAAGAGAGACCAAGAAGGAATGTTAATGTGTGTGTGTGTGTGTGTGTGTGTGTGTGTGTGTGTGTGTGTGTGTGTGTGTGTGTGTGTGTTTGTGTGTGTGTGTGTGTGTGTGTGTGTGTGTGTGTGTGTCTACGCACGCATGCAACTTAAAGGCATTATGAGTTTTATATATATATATATATATAGGTAAATCTGAAAATGTCATACTGATATCTGAAAATTATAGTGCACTGAAAATATAAAAAGGGATGCGCTACGTAATGTTAAGTTATTGTTGTATCATGAGGATAGGAGATGCTATACCAGCTTGAAGAATACACTAAGGATGAAGGGTTGTAAGCACTTCGCTCAATTAGTTTTATTGGGGGAGGTGTCCAAGTTTGTTCTGTTTGTGTTGAGTCTGATTAAAGGTTGGAATTGTGAAAACTCTCAAGAATTCCTTGACAATTCCACTGCACTCAGTTTTAGAAGTCTTTATGAGGGTGAGCAAATCTGAATTTGCAGCCATTTTTGATAATCATGTTAGAAATAAAGAATTTGTTTTTTTTTTGGGGGGGGGCTATTCAGCCATACAAGAATTACGGGACTTGGATGGTTTGGTTATTCACCCAGCAGATAAGGCAGAGCTGTTGTGCTCATGGATAGTAACTTTTACTCTACTAGAATGCTTACTTTGTTGTCCAGCACTTCAACTTACTCCATTATTAGCAAGAAGGATATAGATGTTATTGTTTGCAGTCTACATAATGAATTGCATGATGCCTCACAAGCAGATATATTATGGGAGACATTTATGATTTCTTAAAGTTGGATTCCTCATTGGCTCCCATGCAGTATGGGCTCCCCAAGATACACAAACAGCCCACCCTTCCACCAATGAGACCCATAGTTTCTGGAAGGGCTTGGTTGGCAGAGACATTATCCATCTAAGTAGAGAAAATGATAGACAATAGATAGTGTAAAACAAGACTCAGACTGTACTAAAAACACTTAACAATTTTTGCAATCTTTATATGTTTACTCTCAAGAGCTGTCTGCTATTAAGAATGTCCTTTTAGTGACTCTAGATGTTAGATCATTGTTTACAGTTATTCCTAAAGCCATAGGTCTAGATTTTGTCAAGGATTTTCTCTCCAGCAACTCTGATTATTCTACAGGGAAGATTAATTTAATTTATTTATTGAATTGATTGTCAATAATAATGTGTTCCTTTTTGAGGATAAATATTATTTACAAAAGTTGGGGGTTGCCATGAGGACCTTCTGCACCAACAGTTATGCTAACTTAGTTCTAGTGCATTGGGAGATTACCCAGGTACATGTGGGGAATGTTTTTTTCTAGGTATATGAAGTTTCACCAATGCTTTGTTGATAAAGTTTTTTGCTATGAACTGGGTCACAACTTGAATTATTGAGTTTTGGTGAATTTCCTAATTCTTCTACCTCTTTTTTGTTTTTTTAACCATGAATTCATAGAATCATGAAATAGAGTTCTTAGATGTCCATGTTTGCAGGACACCGGATGGCCATTTTACATCTAGTTTGTATAGGAAACCATGCAGAATGGATGAGATTTTGCACAGGAGCAATATGCACCCCGTGTATGTTTATAAGAATATTATTAAAGATCAAGGGGTGAGGCTATTTTGGCTCACTTGTAAGGATGCTGATTTTGAGCAGCATCTGTCCAGGTTTAAAACAGATCTGAGATTGAAAGGTTATCCTGAGTTTGAGGTGAAGGAGTCATGCCTCTCAACTGTCCCTGATTTTCAGGGATGTCCCTGATTTTGACTCAAATTTTAGCCAAGTCCCTCTTAATCCCTCCTATAACCGGTGACTTTTGGACAAAAGGTGGTGAATTGTACTTAATGACAATAATTAGAATTATAGACTTCTTTTACTTCAGAAATGTATATTAATTCATATTCTCTTTTTCTGTCAATATCTGAAGTTAATAGTACTTATATTTTAAAAGTGTCCCTGATTATTTGTGGAGTCATCCCTGATTCTGTTGAGATTTGTTCTTGATTGGTTGAGAGCTATGGAATGAGTCTCTGGCTAGTGAGAGTCTTGATAGGAGACAGAGAGCAAGACCTTATTTTTGTGAACCTCACACTTCCATAGTCAATAGTTCTGTGAAGTCTGATCCCCCTAAATTAGACATTTCTCGGTTTTATTCTTCTGATGTAAAAATTATATGTGATGTTTTTAATAAAAATTGGAACATATTATTGGCCGATGAGAACATCAAGGAATTAGTTGGTATGGAATCTAGGTTCTTGTTTAAAAATAAAAAAAATCTCTGAAGCATTTACTCTCTTAGAAGAAGAGTAATATTTCTTTTGTGGGGCAGCTATCAGATCGGGCAGGGACTCATAGTTGTAGAGCCTATAACTATAGCAGTTATATAGATGTGAATGCGAGCTCTTTTACACATCTTACCACAGGGAGAGTATATACATTTTCATTATATGCAGATTGCACAGCAAGAGATCTAGTATATTTAGCAAGGTGTACTGTATGCCCCTGCTTCTATTTGGGGAAAATGAATTGTTCATTGAAAGAGCATATTCGTGGACACCTTTATGATATTAGGACTTCTAATGTTAATAACGCTCTAGCCAAGCATATAATAAAACACGATATGTCACATATCTTTGTTTTTCTTGTCCGTAAATTACACAGAGTAATTAGATTAGGGGATGTTGTGAACAGAACGGAAGAGAATGAGTTGAAGTGGGTTATTTTATTATGAGCAGACAAGGACTATGGCTTAAATGAAAGTGTATCAATGAAACCTTATCTGAAATCAAGCCCCCTCTTTTAGATGATTGGCCTGGATTGTATCTAGTTGCTTGCGTTTTGTCTAGCCTTGCCATGTGATGCACTAATGACTTGTTATTGGTTCCTTTGTTTTATGAACTGAAGTGATGTTTTAATGTGTTTATGGATCTGAGGAAACGCCATTTTATAGCATGAAAGTGCTTGTCCATTTTGTTGTTTTATCCATTAAAATTGTTTTTGTTTTATTACTGTTACCATGTCCATGTCCTCTTTGTCCTATTGATTTAGATTGCTGTTTTATTTTTGGACACGAGGACACCAGACTCCACCTCACAGGTGTTCTTTTTTGTTCCAATTTAAATAAATTATTCATGAGGTAAATCTCAAGAGCTACATATTGCCATGCACATTAATAATGGATGACACATGTCATCAAGCAACACAGGTGTACTTGCATCCTCTGGCAGCTAGCACAGTGGATTAGGACTATGAGCCTGTGGTACAGGGTTTGATTCCCTCAGCCTTCATTTGCCTACTGTGTGACCTTGAGCAAGTTACTTAATCAGATTGTACTTTGGGCAAATGGGAATTTGGACTAGACTCTTTAATGGTCTCTATGACTACATGCCTATGTCTATGAACATGTGAACCCAACTGCATATAATGTGTATTTTATGCACTGATTTTTCACGTGTGTGTGTGTGTGTGTGTGTGTGTGTGTGTGTGTGTGTGTGTGTGTGTGTGTGTGTGTGTGTGTGTATATATATATATATACACACACACACACACACACACACACACACACACACACACACACACACACACACACACACACACACACACACACACACACACACACACACACACACACACACACACAGTACATGTAATGTTCATATGTTCATAAGTACCTATGAGGCTATTGGTCTATGAGGATCTTTAGCAGCCTAGTCCTGCAGTCCCATACATTTTTAGCCTTTATAGCCAGATTCTAGAAACAAACACATCCTCCTGTTCATGTATTTCTCAGGTACTGAGTCTCATTTCAGAGAAAGACCTCTCCTGCATATGGCATAAATAACCAGAGCCAGGCAAAACATTTACATGTTTCCCTACCCATAAGGGACAAGAGTGCTAAATCAGGGGTGCATTTGCATTTTTAGCATCCATTCATTCAGATTACATTTGACTAGAGTAAGAAAGTAGTTTGCTTTATGTGGAGAAGAAGATATATACTGTACATACATACAAATATTTCAAGCATGGCCATTAATGCCCTTCTAGCCTGCCAATATACCAAAATAATTGTGTTAGTTAATAAGTGTCCAGGCTGTTCTTAAAGATATATAAACTAGTACTTGCTGTAATGTAGTTGGGTAGTCTGTTCCATGCATCATCTACTCTGATGATTCACTATGACTTTTTGATGACCCCAAACATTCCCAGAGGTAGTTGTCTCTAAATGCCCTATAAACCTGAATAAGGTCTCCTCTTAGATATCTATATGAGACACTATGCAAGTTCAGATATTTTAGTCTTTCATAATAACTTACATTTTCACATCTCTGGATGCTCTTAGTATATTTCTGCTGTACTCTTTACAGCTTACTCATGCTTGTTTTCTTACAAGGTTTTCATATTTTTAGATTATTTCCATATATCACCATCTTTTTGAACTATTACCTTCAGCCAGGTGTTATAGATTAATATGCACCAAAACAAGCAGATATAAGAACAGTTTTTCCCCATAGGCCATCAAGTTCATAAACAGGTTATTAGATTGGGGTATTCTTTTTCCCAAGCGTCCGAGGATTCTGCAGTATTGTTTACATATTGTTAATACTTGTTTCTTTCAGAGTTTATTTCAGTATTTCTTGCACTGAGTTGCACTTTGTATCTTGTATGTATATGAATATTTACTTTTTTGTCTTGTTCTTAATAGTTGCTTGTATGTGGTTTGCCTTGTTCTTAGTTGTATGTATGGCATTTACGTAATTCAGACTTGGAGAGTCACTGAAACTGGAGTCAAATTTGTTGTATGCATGCATATTTGGCCAATAAATGTGATTCTGATGCTGATATTGTTGTTCAATACTCATGTTTGGGTCTAATGTAACTAACAAACAATGACTTCATCATTTCTAATTTCCTAAACCTTATAAATCTTTTTATACAACTTATAATTCTATAACTATCATTAACCAATTGGTTGATATGATTAGAAAAACTCAAAGATGGATCTACCCGCATACCCATGCCCTTAAATAAATCTACAGTTTCAATCACTGTGTGCTTTATTAAATGTACATCTACCATTTTATGTCTCCCAATTCACACATTTATCAAAATGTCATTTTCCTGTGCCCAAATGGTCAATTTAGTCAAGTTCTTTTGCAGACATGCCTTATATGTAACGCATCTAATCAGTTTACCGAATTTTAAGTCATTTGCATAGAAACTGTAGAACACCTCAGATGAAAAAGATCTGAAAGGTACAGTCCAAACAAACATGGACCCAGGACAGAGCCCTATGGGGCACACTGACTATAACCAAGAATTGCTGCATGATACTGGCCATGTCTTATTTGTAAGTCATGGAGTTATCTATCTTATCAAGAGTACATTAACACCTAGTTTTCTTAATTTATTGATCAGCATTTTGTGTATGACCCTATCAAATGTTGAAGTTAAATCTTACATCAATTACATCACAGCACAATCTTTCATTCATAGCTGTTATTATATTGTTACAGAATATCACATTACAGGTGGTAATAGATCCCATTATTTCCAATTCTGACAATAACTTATCCAATATTACCTTCTCCATTATTTTCTACAATATGAAAGTAAACTTAAGGGCCTGTATGACTCCTGGTTTGTCCTACTCCCCTTTCCCTCAAAGACAAGTTTAACAAGAACATGTCTCCAGTCATGAGGAATCACCTCATATTTATAATACGGAGTACATAATATATATAATGGTACTGTAAGTTCTCGAGGAAGTGTTCTCAGGTCATTATTACTAATTCCGTCTCCTCCCTGTGCTTTGTTTGGATCCAGTTTGCATAGTTCTCTTTTAATATAATCTATTTTGATATCACTATTTGAATTTATCTAGATGTCACTAGGACAACTTATCACCCCCTTTGTGGAGTCAAACTGTTTAACATAAGATTCTGTAAATATATCTACAATCTGTTATATCTGAAAATAACTTTTAGAATCTACATACAGTTTATCACTTAAATATCAATTTAATGTCTTTAATCCTTCCATATCTTCTGTATCTATACAATGGTTTCCTATTATGCTCAATAACGTTATATGAATTGTCTTCAAATTTTTCTTGATTTCATCTCACACTATGCTTAATTTGTTTGCCCAACTTATTTCAGTTTTCAAACATTTATTTATTTTGCATTCAAACAATTTCTTTTTCAAAACTTTTCCACTTAACACATCACTCCAATTAGGTTTACACAGTGACTATTTTGCTTCCATATAACCTGTTATTAATCTTCTGTGCATTGGTTTAGATTTCAATTTGGGCAGAATTATGTAGCAACAAATTAACCTTTATAACTCCATGATGGCTGCCATCAGTGGTGGTAAAATTTGACATGAAGTAGCAGTAATTCCTTTAGGAATGCAAACAATGTCTTGTATGTTCCATTCTCTGGTATTTTTTTTTTCAATCTGAAGCAATTGTTGCTCCTGAATGTACATTGCAATTAAGTTCCTTACTAATGTTATTGAATCATTATTATTCCATTCTGCTTCCGGTACATTTAAGTCCCCAGCCACTATTATTCTTACCTCTTGTACATTTCTTCAAGCAAGAAATGTATGAATTCCTCTAGGTCATCAGCACTTCACTTTGGTGTACACTCCAAGAATTGTCATATGTTCCGGTATTGTCTTTATTGTCACAGTTACACAGTCTTATAGTATTGGTGTTATCAATGAATGTTTAATGATCAAATGTCTCATAATTATCATTAATCCCTATCATAATACCTCCCTCTAATTTTTGTTAGAATGTCTGTTGCAGTAAAAACATGAATACCCTGAAAGAACTTGTCATTGTTCTTTAAACATGTTTCACAAACAGTAACAACATCAATCTTGTGAGAATGTAGCAAATTTTCCAATAAAAAATTAATATTAATGTTCCTAGCATTAAGTACCATCAGAGATACGTCAAACGTTGCTGTATGTGAACTGTTAAATTTTTGACCTGGCAAAAATCCTGCCTTGTGTTTGTTAAATACTGCAAAATATCTATTGCAAAATTTTTCTTTCCTAATCTTGACAAGTGCACACTATCCTGTCTGAATATGTGTGCCCCCAAATTAGGCTCAGATGCTCTAAATATTTCCATTTTTTTTTTAAACTGGACATTTTTTTCATGTAGGTAGTTACCCAAAAAATCTTTTCATTACTTATTACATTTGCAAGCACACAGGTATCATCCACCTGGCTTTGTACATCCATAGCTTGAGCCATGTTGTCAACATTTATATTTCTCTGTTTTTTTTCCCTATAGTAAGATTCTTCAATCCTTACACATTCAATTTTGATTTCTTCCTTTTCACCTGCCCCCTTGGCATGTTTTTTCTACCTTCCACTTTGGAAAAATATGCCTTTTTCTGTATAGTGAAGGTTTTCTGATAGAAAAATATTCTTCTTCTCTGTAATCTGTGTGTTACATAACAAAGCAGTGCCCTTTTTAGTATATATCTCTTTGCTTTACAGACATTTATTAGTTACTTGTTCTTCTTTATTTGCTATAAACTTTTTCCTTTCTTTCTTTATTTCATTCTATATTGTCTGAATCCTCAGATTGCTGAATAACTGTATCCAGCATTCCAAAGTTGTCAGGAGTATCATTTTGTTCATAGGGGCTGAGTGATCTTTACAGGTAATAGACACATTCTTTCCTGAATGTGTTCTATTAGCTCTTTGTCTCACAGTATTTATCGTATCAGTCCAGTCATTAATGTATACAACAACGGTTTTCCAAGTCATACGAATTGCACAAGTGTAACCATCAACAGTAAGTCTAGATTTACTACTAATAATGGTAAGCAGATCATCCAGCTTTTGACACGAGAAACACAGACCACCAGTGTTAATCAGTAGTTACCTTTAAATATACATAGCATTTATTACACTTTACAAGATGTTTGTGCTTTAGCAAATCATTAATGGTACATTTATTGAAAGAATCCATATTCAGGAGCAAATGAATAAAAAGTTCTAAATGAAAAGAATAATCAAAATCAATTACCAAAAAATTCAAAGAGAACTTAAATCAACTTCTAAGAGAAAAGTCATTCAAACGATATACAACTAAGGGTGTGTGGCCAAAATGGCGAGCAGTTAACAGCACTGTTTTTTAAGCTGTGCTTCATTTTAACATCTCTGACAGGATTTTTACTAAAAAAAAAAAAACTCAAATAGAATATTTCAAAACATGATGGATTTATAGTTGAACATCTGCTGAAAGATTTGCTACAAAAAATAACAAGTTTGAAACTCTTTTAATTGCTTTTTCCTGTCAAAAAAACTAGAAAAAACTAATTCTCTCAGAATGGGCCACTCTAATCCCAGTGTACAGGATAGCACTATGAAAAAAAGACAGGCTATACTAAGTAACATCAGTAAGTTATCTGTAAAGATAGATTAATTAGAAAGCAAAATGGACAATTTTAAAGAGGAATGTAAAAAAACAAGTTGAAGTGCTGAGTGAATCTCTTAAACAACAATAATAACAAATCTCAAGTATAAAAGAGACAATGTCTGATTTTGATGAAAGATTACTTGAAAATGAGAATAATACTGATTTTTTTCTGAAACAAAACAACTTATTCTGGGAAAAAATAGAAGACTCAGAGAACAGATCTAGAAGGAATAACATCAGGGTTTATGGGATTCCCGAAAAAGAAGAGAAAGACAGTATGATTCAATTCCATAATATCTGGCTGCCTAAAACTTGGCATTGAAAGGGCACGTAGATCACTTCCTAACTCATCTTTAACAAAAAAAAAAATAAATAAATAAAACATAAAAAAAAAAAAAAAACACCTTCACCAAGGTCAGTGATCATAACATGTTTCTCAAGTCAAGATAAGGATTTAGACTTACAAGCTGTATGGACTAATTACCCAGTTAAAATAAAAAAAAAATAGTACAAGTTTTGGCAATGACTATTCAACACTAGTGATGTCAAAGAGAAAAGCATGCATGCCACTTGTTTAAAAGCTTAAAAAAACTATATTAAAACACAAATCTTGTTTCCAGCAAAAATAAGGATTTACCTTTGAGAAGGAAAGAAGATTTTAGCATGTTGAAAAATGCAATGGACTTTATACAGAAAAATAAGATTCTAAAAAAAAAACAGAAGAAATAGACTGGAATCTATCGATGACTTTAAAGAGAAATGCAACAAGAGATATTTGGTTAATAAAAGACAAACACAATAAAAAACTGAGGGACAAATGAAAATCAATGTATTTTATGGTTATAAATTCTTATAAATTTAAAGAAGTGCTTGAATACATATGAACAGGTGCTGAATACTACTTTTTACAAGGTAAATTGTTTCTTTCCTTACTTCAAATGGTTACTAGTTACCTTTTTAAATGTTAGAGTTTGATTCTTTTAGCTATATATGAAAATAAAGCCACTTATTTTCATTTAGTGTTTAAAATGTTAAGCTATAAAAGTTAATCATTATTATGATGAAATGTGTAGTACACTTTCTGATATCTTGGCATAGTTGATAATGTACTATTAAATATAATACAAGATGCAACAAATGACAGCAAAGTTAAGTTATATTCTGGGTTTTTAAAATGCTCTAGTAGTGTGCTACTGATAGTATACTTTTTATCTTTTAATTAGCTTTTTACATATATATATATATATATATATATATATATATATATATATATATATATTACTACTGGAGTGATATTAAATAATGAGAATAACATTAGCACTTTTACAAGTTAAACCTGGATCACACAACTGTCATTCTTTGAATGCAAGTTTATATGCTGTCTCATTTAAAATATGACAGTCTGCTTTATATTAAACATCTCATACAAACAGTGCTTGCTGAAGCATTACATGTTATTTCTTTGAGTGCAATAGCTTTTAGTGGTTGGGATACTTTGAGATGGTTTTCATTGTTTTTTGTTTTGGTGGTTTGGAGGGGTTTGAGGGATTGATATGAGGTGTGAAGGTGGCTTGGATTCACTTCAGAGTATTTTTGTGTGAACTGTAACAGATGGACTGTTCATTTTCAAACTCTTATCATGAAAAACAGTTTAAAATTGCTTAGAGTCATGAGCACTTTTTTGATACTGCGGGAAAATTCTAAGAACTGTCCAGGTTACTTCTTCCTGTCTAAAATAAATAATCATAATATTTTGAATCATATACTAAGATGTCAAAGAGTACAAGTTAGATAATAAGCAAAAGACAGTGAATTGCACTCTAAACCGCTGTCAGTTTTTATATAGTTCTGAATGCTTTCTATTGATTTTATACTTAACATGCAATACCACTCAGGAAAGTTATGCTATCTTATAAACAAATTATAAATAATATAGTTTCTTACATATATAAAAGTTATTCGTTGAATGTTATCAAATAATTACAGTAACATTCACAGTTTTACAAGTTAAACCTGGATCACACATAACTGTCAGTCTTTTAATGCAAGTTTATATGCTATGTCTCCTTTAAAAATGATAGTGTACTTTATATTAAACATCTCATAAAATAGTGCTTACTGAATTATTAAATGCTATTTCTTTAAATACAATAGCTTTGTAGTGGTCAACATACTTTGAAATGTTTTTTTTTTTTAGTGAGTTGGAAGGGTTTGAGGGATTGATATATAATGTAGAGGTAGCTTTGATTTACTTGTGAATGTTTTTGTGTAAATTGTAGCTGATAAATGAGGTTTGGGACAAACCAATTTGTCCAGGACCCTCTTTTTTGGGGGAAGGGTTGAATAAGGGAAGTGGGGGTGTTTTAAAGGAGAAAGGGCTGTGTATAGTGTTAAGTCAGATTAGCTAGGTTCTGGATGGCAATGGGTTAGTTGGTCTGGGGAGCTAAGGGAAGTGAGTTAGAGTTGGAGAGGGGCTTAGTTATTATATTACTGTAGTAGGGGAAATAGTGTCACATTTAGGCGTGAGTTTGTGAAGCTAACGTACGTCCAGGATGACCTGTAGGTACTCTGGTTGACAGGTAGGCCTTGGATAGTATTTGTTCTTGGTATGTTGTTCATTAGGTTTTCAGGTTGGTAAGGAGAGTGTGGAGTATTTTTTTTATCACAGGCATTTGTATTTATTGATAAAGGGTGCTGTGACTGAGTGAATGGGGGCTGCATTATTCTAGAAAGGGGGGTCACAGAGAGGGTAGGCTTGTTGCTCATCGTTATGGCATGACTTGTTTTGTTTGTGAAGCGTGAAAGATTGTTCACAGAGGATGTGTAGTGGTGCAGGTAATTGCTCTCCATTTGGTTTCGTTGTCATCCTTTGATGGAGAGCCTCATTTTGGTTGTTGATGGTGGCATCTGGCCTCACTGGTTGTGCTGTCACTCGTTGGTTTTAGGTGGATGGTCTTTGGGGGAGCAGGGTTGCCTGCAAGGTGGTCATTGCTTTGTGCTGGCTTGGGGAGGAGGTCTGTTGAGTGCAGCTTTTTTGTCCCCTTTTAGCTTTCAATCCATTTGGTATTGTAATTAAGGTCTATGTTTGCTCAGTAATGGTGGTGGGAGTGAGGTGATCTCATTTCAAAGGCTTCTGACCATTAAGTTGTGCTCCTGGTAGTCTGTGCATGCCCTGTGAGGTAGCTAACCATTAGGAGGGGGAGGGGGTGGTGAAGGGAGGCAGCTCAGGATAGGTTAGCTAGCGATAGGGAAGTCTTCACATGGTAGATAGGTCTAGAACTTTGTAAAAAAAAAAGCGAAAGAGAGAGAAATAGTAGTACTAGATACCTGAGCTGAAAGCTGAGCTTCTGACAGTATTGGGGGGGAGTCACCTGAACTCTCGACCTCAAATCTAAGGGCCACCAAGAAAAAAAAATTACAGCTAAAGGGCTACCATTATATATATATATATATATATATATATATATATATATATATAAAGTTAGACATCAAGTCTACATGCCAACTGAGCTGAGGGCAGTGGCCCATCACACATACTGGCTGAGTGGGCTCAATCGTTACATCTGGGGAGGTTGGCATAATGGTTAAGGTGTTTTCCTTAAAGATGAGGTAAAGAGTTTGATTCTCTCAAGGAATAATTGGTAAGGTTTATCTGTAATTGTTTTCCTGTCCAAATTTACCATGCAGCAGGAAAAGGAAATAAATCAAAATAATTGCATTTCTCCATAATTACCATTGTGCTGGTGGTTAATGAAGGGGAGGATTTTGGTTACTTAAGTGTATGGTGAGCCCTACAGTTTGCTTGCCTATTTCTCCTCAGTCCTTGGTAGATAGCATGAGCATTGCTGTAACTACTGGTGCTGATGTGTTTTTTTTTTTCCCTCTCTCTCTCCAGATGGCCAGCATGCAGAGGCTTTGGCACCTTTGGGAGGTGATAGTGGCCCAGGCAGAAGAACTGTTCCAAGGGGTGTCTAATGCTGACTCTGTGACAGAGGAACAGGTGGGAGAATCCAGCAAAAAGAGGTGGCGCTCCACTCTAAGAACTGGGTCAGCAGCTCATTGCAAGAGACAGCGAGTATCGAATTAGTTGGTTCCAGATAGCCTATCAGCGCCCGGCGGAACTCAGGATGGAGTATCAGGTAATGATCTTACATCAAGTGTTTTGGTAGGTAGGGCAGATGCTGGGAATGTGGGGGCAGTTGGGGATGACAGGGAGTCCTTTGGGATTTAATTTTGTCATGGCTGGAATAATGTGGAGGGCTACCGAAGTGGTGGAGGGGAATTATGGGTCAAGTGGGGGGGCAATTAGGGAGGACAGTGCAGGGTCTGTGGGTAGCCCGAGATTGTGTTCAGAACTAGGTTCTCATTTTGGCCTTTGGCCAGGTGATTGGTTAACTATGCAGTCTTTGGGTCAAGGAACGGGGCAGTCTTTTTGACTCTGCACATCCTTCTTCAGTTAAGGAGAAGATTTGGAAAGGAGAATATGTGGATGTCTTTGGGTTAATTGATGCAGCTGGGGTACAGCAGCTGGTGGAGTCTGAGTCAGCTAATAGTAAAGATTTGTTGGCTACCTTGGCTGCATTGAGGAGGAAGAGGGTAGGTAGAATATGCCTTAGGACATGGGATAACTGAGTAGTCAGTTTTATTTATTACATGGTGCTGCTGTTGGAAAAGGATGCAACTTTGGCTTTGCTTCTGTTGGGTTATTTTCTCACAATTCAGGAGGCTCAGTGTTTATGGCCTGGGAATGCTTGGTTGTGGTATGACCAGAGGTTTCAGAAGCAGAAAGCAATTGATCATTCTCTCCACTGGGAGGTGCGACATCCAGAAATTTGTTTGGATACCATGATGGATAGTTATGGCTGGAGTGCTGGAGGGAGAAAGGGGGGAGAAGGGAGTGGTGTGTGTTGGACCTTTAATGCCTGAGTTGCTCAAGGTGTTTGGGGAATCATCCAGCCTCCCAGTGTGGGGGGAATGAGGTTAATTCTATGACTGCAAACTTAATGTCAGTGGATGGGTGTTTTCCTTCTTCTCAGATGTTTCAGAACTTAAAGGGTAGAGGTAATTGTTTTGGGTCACGGGGTGGAGAGCTCTTCACAGGGGCTAGGGGAAGGGGTGGGGTCATATTTTCCTATTAAGGTGGAGGTTTTACAGTGCATGCTCCAAGGTTTTCCTGATCTTGCTATGTCATTCTAAAGGGATCCAGTATCTGTCTGCTGGGATGACATGGTCGACAGACCACGATGCTTTGCCAGAGATGGCCTGCACCTGTCACCCCTGGATTCCAGATACTTGCTAAGGTTCTTGCAGCCCCTATAGTGCCTTTTTTAGACAAGGTTCAAATGACAAATTCACCACCGTAACAGGAACAGGCAAGCAAAAACTGAGGGTGATGCTACTCAATGCTAGAAGTCTAAATCTCAAAATGCACTCACTCAAGGCACTCCTTAAAATGGAGAACATCGATATCTGTGCAGTGACTGAGACCTGGTTCAAGGCTCCAGAGAGCACCTCTGCACTACCAGGCTATAACTCATACCACACTTTTCGGCCATGTAACCTAGATCGAAACACCAAAGGCGGAGGTGTGTCCATATTCATTAAGGATATCTACACCTCCAGGCTAGTTGCTCAGCATAATGCATCCGAAGTTATTCAAGTACAACTAACTCTGGGCAAAACTTCAATCCAAATTGTAGTTTGCTACAGATCCCCCACCATACCCCAGGATTACCACTCCTCTTTTCTTGATGCACTGGAAAATATTAGGGTGCAACCAAACACCCTAATAATAGACGATTTCAAGTACCCCACCATTAACTGAGAAAACTACTCATGTACCAACTCCTTCACCCAACGCTTTCTGGAATTCATAAACTCCAGTGCCCTGGTTCAACTTATCCACACCCCCACCAGAGACAACAATATTCTAGATCTAGTCATTACCAACATGAGTGACCGGTGTTCCACACCTGAAGTCAATGCCTCATTGGTCTGATCTGACCATAAGCTAATTACCCTAGATATCCACATCCTGCCCCCACCCTCCCCATTAAGGAAACCATGGTAAAAAATTTCTCCTAAACCAACTTCATGCTTCTTAAGACAGAAGTGGTGGACTTCATGACACCCATGCAGATGGACAATACAGTTACGACTACTGAATCCTACACAATTGCACTTTATAAGCACTTACATGAGTGCATGGATTTTGCTATCCCAAACAGAACCAAGAAGTTATCCTCCAAAAAAAGGAAGCCAATCTGGTGGTCCCCTGCCATAAACAAACTGTACAACAGAATGAAGAAACTGTTGCAAAAGAGAGTAAAATCCCGTGAGTGGAGGAGCTCCCTGGTCAGCCTCAGTAAGAAGCTGCTATCCCTAATAAAATCCTCCAAAGCTAGTTACAAAAACAAAATCGCCACTGATTCTAAAGACAACCACAACGCATTCTATAGCTATGTCAAGAATCTCAATGGCAACACTCAGATCTGCTCTGAGTTACAGCACAATGGCACTAAATATACAGACCCAAGTGATATTGCCAACATCCTGGCAGATAGGTTCAATGCTAACTTTACCCTCCTCTCACCCCCTAAAGAGCCCATCTCTATACCAGAAGAATGCAAAGTTCCTGTAATCACGGCTGCACAGGTAAAAACCACACTCTCCAAAGCCAAGAATACAGCATCCATGGGACCAGACAACATCCCAGGCTGCATTCTACACGAACTACAGAATGAACTGGCACCCCACCTAAGTACCATGTTCAATCATAGCCTCACCTCAGGTTTTGTGCCTGCTGAATGACACACAGTGATGGTTATCCCACTCCACAAGGGGGAGCCACCATGGACCCCGGGAACTACAGCCCCATTAGCCTGACGGGCCTGGCCTGCAAGTCCATGAACATATCATCATGGAACTTATAAACAAAGACATTGGTAATCTTCAAACTGGACCCCGCCCAGTTCGGGTTTGTAAAAGGCAGATCATGTCTCCTAAACGTGATAGACTTCTTTGAAGCAGTCACCAAAGCCGTAGATGAGGGTAAAGTGGTTCACACAGCCTACCTAGATCTTGCCAAGGCTTTTGACACCACCCCCCACTCTGGAATTATAGATAAACTCACTAAACTAGGTATAAATCCCTATGTCCCAGGATGGGTTGCCAACTGGCTCACTGACAGAACCCACACTGTGAAAGTAGCAGACTTCAAATCCGACTTCAGACCAGTGAGAAGTGGAGTACCACAGAGTTCAGTCCTGGGTCCTCTCCTATTTGGTATCTACTTCTCTGAAGTAGAGGCTAACACAGAAGGTCTTTGGCTGATGAAGTTCACAGATGACTGCAAACTAGGAGTCATAATCAAAACTCCTAACGATGTGGACATCCTACAAAAGGGCCTCACTGAGACAGATGCCTGGTGTCAAAGCCATGGCCTCAAGCTCAATGCCAAAAAGTGCATTGTCATCACCTTTGGTAAAAACTCTGTACCCATGAACTACAACATAGGCGGTAGTATACTTAACACCAAACGTGTGATAAGAGACCATGGGACACAGGTGGACAGTAGTCTCTCCTTTGATAATCACATCGCTACCGTAGTCAGGAAATCCTTCTACATGGCACACCTCATCACAAAAGTTTTCTTATCCAGAAAAAAGAGGTCATTGTTCCCCTCTACTCATCACTCATTACGCCCATTATAGAGTACAATGCCCCTTTTGGTATGTACATTACAAGACATCTACAACAACTGGAAAGGCCACAGAAATACCTCATAAAGAGGATTACCAGCCTCAAACAGATGCCCTATGCAGACGGTCTCAAAAAACTCCAGCTTTACTCCTTCACATATCGCCTGCTCAGAGGTGATCTCTGCCTAACATACAAAGCTATGTCAAACCCAGAGCTGTTGGACATGCTCCACTTAAAAAAATCCCAATCCCTACAAGCTACATGCTCTAGGGACCTAAACCTTGTCACCACAATAAACAGAACATACCAGAGGGATAGATTCCTGTCCCAGAGACTTCCCATACTCTTGAATAAACTACATGTCTATATCAAACAAAGCTCCTCATTAGCACTCTTCAAGAAAAAATTTGATGATTGGATTGGAAATAGGAAATTCACTCCGGGGATCACTTTTGTGGCTCTGCTTGACAGTGGCGCAGGAAAATAATTTTCTTGGGTGGCAAAAGCCAGGGTACCTTTTTGGCAGGGCTTGTCTAGGCCCCAGGGATGATAGCCTAGTACCTACCTATGAACCTATGAACCTATGCTCTGAAGGAGGAGATATTAGATGTCTTTTTATCAGGGGTTCTCTATTAAATCCAGGGTGGTGGGGGATGGGGTGGTTTGCAAGAATTTGCGATCAGTATGGGGTAAGGAGGACATTTTATGGAGTTTGATTGAGAAGGAGGATCAGGCGGGTCAGTTATTGGGTCATTTTGACAGCCCTCCTTTTGGCATTTTATGTCTAGTACCAAAAAAATGGGTGGGCGAGTTTAGGTTGATTTATCATTTGCCTTATCCCGAAGGGAGCTCTGTTAACAATTTCATTGCAGGCGAGGATGCCAAGGTTAGTTATGCATCCTTGGATGATGCTGTGGAGGTTATTCAGGATTTCAAGGATCCCTGGTTAGTGAAGGTGGGTATTGAGTCTGACTTTTGTCTGCTGCCAATCAAACAAGAGGAGTGGCTGTTGCTGGGCATGGTAGTAGGAAACAAATTCTATGTTGACAAGGCCATGCCTATGGGCTGTTCAGTTGCATGTGCAAACTTTGAGAAATTCAGTATTGTTCTTCATTGGCTATGGCAGCAATGGGTGGGTACGCAGAAGGCTGTACATTACTTGGATGGTGTCTTATCAGTTGGGGAGAGGCAGGAAGGAGTTGCAAGAATTTTTGGGAATGTGTGACAACTTGGGAGTCCCATTGGCTCGGCATAAGTTGGAAGGCCCAGCAAGAGCTTTAGATGTTTTTGGGATTATTAGTGGATACAGAACAGGGTTTATTTTGTCTGCCTATGGACAAGATAGACAGATATAAAGATAGGATTAGGACAGTGGTGGACAAGAATACGGTACAGATCTCGACAGTTATGGAGTTGTTAGGGCTTTTGAACTTTGTATGTCGGGTGGTGCATCCATCCTTTTGATAAAAGAGGGTAAGAGTAAACACCACTGGGTTAGGGTTAACAACTTGGTATGGGTGGATTTGGTTCTTTGGTTACTGTTTTTTCAGCAGTTCAATGGGATTTCCTTTTGGAAGGCAGACTGTGTTGGCCAAGAGGAGCTGAAGTTGTTCACAGATACAGTGGTGGTATTGGAATGGGGGCTTATTTTGGAGGACAATGGATTGCAGCTCATTGGCCACTGGATTGGAAGGAGGAGTGGAAAAGGAAGGTTGCTTTTTTAGAGTTAATGCCAATTTGGGCAGCCTAGGTAGTTTGCAAGGACTGCTGTGGGGGAAGAGGGTATTTTTTTCATTCTGATAATATGGCAATGGCATGGGTATTGCAGACAAAGATGGCTAGGTCAGAGTTACTTGTTAGTTTTGCGTAAGTTAGTCTTGCAGAGTTTGATAATTTTTCATTTATAGGGGTGCATGTGCCTTGGGTGAGCAATGCCTTTGCTGACAGCTTGTTCTGATTTCAGTTTTTCAGATTTTGACAGCTGGCACCAGGGGTGGAGGAGGTGCCATTACTGCTGCCAAAGGAAGTGTGGCATCTTAGATTGAGGTAACCAGGAGGTTAGTGCAATGGGTCTATAATACATGATCAAAAACCCAAGTCAGCAAATGCCTGTTTGCCAACCAATAAACAGCAAACTGTCATTTCTGCGAATGGCCACTTCAGCAAACTTTTTCCTAGAGGAAAAAATTGCTTGGCCAACTAGAAATGATGCACTATTTCTAACCTGACAAAGTGGGGAGGCTTTGCCCCCCACCCCCTCAACTAAGTATATCAATTCCAAGACTGCACTAGAGTGGGGAAAAGCACAAATTCACAAAAATGGCCAAGTGATTTTTTTCCCCTAGGAAAAAATTTGCTGAAGTGGGCGTTCACAGAAATTACAGTTCACTGTTTATTGGTCAGTGAACAGGCATTCACTGACTTTGGTTTTCAATCACATAATATAAACCTGGTGCAACAATCTTGGGTGGGGTCTACAAGAAAGGCTTACAGTAGGCCCTTTTATGAATTTGATGAATTTGTTTTACAATTGCCAGAAGATGAAGGGGTTTGGTCAGAGGAGTTATTGCTTCATTACTTGGTTCAGGCTTGGGGGCTAGGCAGGGCTCTACAAACAGTCAGGATGGATCTGGCAGTGATTAGCATATTTGAGCAGGTATCTGGGTTGCACAATTTTATGAAGCCTTGGACAGTTGAGGATATGCTGAGAGGATGGGGAAGAGTGGCTGGAGAGTGGAGGGATATGCAATGGCCATTGATTTGACCGATTTTGAAAGTTTTATTGAAAGATTTGGCCTTACTGGATGGGAAGTCTGTTGATTACATTATGTGGGTCACTTGTGTTTGTGGTTGTATTTTGGTGCATTTCAAGTGTCTGAGTTGTTAGGATCATTACTTTGGAGGGATGTAATGATAGGTCCTGGGATGGTTCACATTGGGTTGTCAAGGTCTAAAACAAGTCAGTTGGAGAAAGGTGCATCAGTAGTGCTCAAAAATAGACGAATGTTGGGCTTTGCCCAGTAGGTTTGGCTATGGAATTAAGACAGTCTCAGGTGGGGGGGGGGGTCCATATGATTTGGTTTTCCATCTGTCAGATGGCAGAATGGTAACAAGTGGTCAGTTTGTGCAAGTCATTAGGAGGGTTTTCTGTTGCATGGGTTTTCCAGCTGAGAGGTTTGCAGCTCATTCCTTTTGCACTGGTAGGGCTTCACACTTGGCAAGGGAAGGCAGATCCATTGAGGTACTTAGAAGAGTGAGGAAGTGGTCTTCTAATGCCTTTTTATCTTATATTAGATAAGGATTTACATTGCATTAATACATTTTTCCTCTCTCTTCTTTTTTCAGGAAAGCAGATTGTCATCCTGGGTCATTCTTATATCCATTGGGCAGAGAAATGGGCAGCAGTTAGGATGGATGGGAAGAATTTGTGTTTGTTTCTGTTAGGTGTGACAGTTACTTGGCATGGGGTTAGAGGGCTTAGGTGGGATCAACTTATGCATGAATTTGAAGTGGTAAGGTTATGATTAAGTTTTCCACAAATATTGATAGTACACTTATGTAGTAATGATTTGGGAATTCTTTCTAAGGGACATTTGGTGGATACCATAGTGGAGGATTTGTTTAAATTGCAGATATTATGCCCTGGTATGTGTACAGCATGGTCGGAGATAGGACCACGTCCAAGTAGGAGGAATGCTGTCAGTTGTCGGGCTGTGGAGCAGGTTCAGAGGTTTGCTAACCAAAGGTTGGCTTGCCAATTGGAAGCTTTAGGCATATACATGATAGAACACAGGGACTTAGATAGAGGTGGTGTTTGGTTTCAATCAGATGGGGTGCATTTGAGTGGCATTGGTTTAGATTTGTTTACTGTACCTTTGAAATTGTTTTTAGAGAGTATGGTGAAGGTTATTGGATAAATGAGGGGGAACAGCCTGGGATCAGGATGGTGGGCAAAGAAGAGGGACAGGATTTTCCTCTTCTGTTCCCCCTCTAGGGGATGGTGTTGATGGAATTGAGTTTTGGGATCAAGTGAGTTGCTGGATGCTGCTTGATAGTAATAAGCAAGCTGATTCTGGATGCTGTTTATTCAGAAAGGGTGAACAGGTACACTGCCCGTTGAAGGTTTTGGACAAGATGAGTGGGTACGCTGCCCTGATGGATGCTGGGAAGAATATAACAATTAACTGATCAGTTTGATTGAATTAATAAAGGTCATCAAATGCCTGTTGGTGTTAGTGTAAGTTATTTAAAAGGGGTCTGGGACAAATGAGCTTTGGGACAAACCAATTTGCCCATTACCCTCTTTTTTGGGGGGATTTGAATAAAGGAAATTGGGGGGGGGGTTAAAGGAGAAAGGTCTGTGTATAGTGTTAAGTCAGGTTAGTTAATTTCTGGATGGTAATGGGTTAATTGGCCTGGGGAGCTAGGGGAAGTGAGGTAGAGTTAGGGAGGGGCCTAGTTATTATATTACTTAAGTAGGGGAAGTGGTGTCACATTTAGGCATGAGTATGTGACCCTCCCTCCTGCTCTTTTTGTTGTGGTACTTTAGTTTGATTAAAGGGGGGATATTAAGCAGAGAAGAGGGACAGAATTGCCCTCTTCTGTTCCCCCTCTAGGTGATGGCATTGATGGCATTGAATTTTGGGATCATGTGAGTTGCTGGACGCTGCTTGATAGTAATAAACAAGCTGATTCTGGACACTGCTTATTCAATTAGGGTGAGCAGATATGCTGCCTGTTGAAGGTTTTGAACAGGATGAGTAGGTACGCTACCCTGATGGATGCTGGGAAGAATGTGATAACTTTATTCATATAAAAGCAAGAATTAACTGAAGTTATCAGTTTGGTTTAATAAAGGTCATTAGATGTCTGTTGGTGTTAGTGTGAGTTATTTAAAAGGGGGCTGGGACAAACCATTCATTTGCAAGCCCTTGTCATGAGGACCAGTTTGAAGCAGCTTAATTAAAGTCATGAGCACTTTAGTGATGCTGCAGGAGTGCTGAAAATTCTAAGAGTTGTTCATGTTACCTCTTTCCGCCTAAAAGTAAATAAGCGTAACATTTTGAATCATATGCTCAGATATCAATGAATACAAGTTAGATAATAAGCAAAAGATAGGGAATTGTATTCTAAACCATTGTCAGTTATTAAATAGTTCTGAATGCTTGCAGTGTACCAAAAGGATAGTGTATATACTAGCCTATAGAATGTCACCTCTGATAAAAAATGTAGGATTGTGTTTCTCTGTCATTGTCTCTTTTTAATGATAACAAAACATAATATCTCAGAACAATTTATTATGGAAAGTTTGAATCTTAAAAGAGAAGATTTTTAGATGTCTGTTCAGATGCTATTAGACATAACATTTAAGGAAAAATTAGACTGATTCTAACAGTAATAGTAGAGTAAACAGTATCAAATATACAGGGGTAAATATAAATGTTCTATTATTTGAAACTCTATACTAGAATTATGGCTAAAATATAAAACTTATGAATATAGTAATATTACAAGCTATAGTATACAAACAGAAATAGAAAGAGATCAGAATAAGTAAATATATATATAATTAAAGAATATAAATATGTCTATAAGGGTAGGAGGTTAGCATAGTGGTTAAGGTGTTTACCTTATAGGCACAAGCTGCAGGGTTTGATTTTCACATGGGATAATTGGCTGGGCTTGGAATGGTCCACAAGTACAGTTAGTTTGGTACTAATTTATGAACTTATGATCCTATGAACAACTTTAAACATAGTAATTAAAACAGAAAAAAAAAAACAGAAAACCATCTGACCTATAAATTAATAAATATGAAAATAACAACTGACGTACTCCCTATAGTAGACCAGGAAGATAACGTGAGGTACAGGGAAAGAGGAATGTAGAGATATTCAGTTTGGTCAACTTATAATAAAGACTATGATCACCTGTTTGACTTTTCCTATTCATAATAACTCAGTGATGGGCTTTTTTAAGATGATGCATACTAAAAATATGAGACACATTAATAACAATTAGAAGCATAAGTTAAGCATTGTTAGTCTAATTGAGAGTTTGAGAGGTAGTTTGTCTTTTTCAACAAACTAGGAATACATTATTCCATGATAGAATGTTTTAGGGTTTTATTTGTTTCAAATGTTTTGTCCATAGTTGAAGATTTCATATTGTCATATATAAAGTATATACTAAGTTCTGTACATAAACGTGATTTCATTATACCTGTGTGTTTTCTCTCTTATATAAATGTCTGATTTTAAATGCATATTTATTAATATTAATGGATTGAATAATCCAGTAAAGAGGGGGGAGTATGTCCAGACACTTGCAATTGCATAAACCACAAATAGTATTTTTACAGGAAACACATTTGCTTAATAAACATGTAAATAAGCTTTCATTAAAGAATTATTTTGTTTTAGCAGGTTCTGGCTTTTGAGCTAAAAGAAGAGACACCCTAATTTTATGGAAGAACTCACTAGTAATGCCTAAGGTAAAGAAATACCTATGTTGATAAAAATGGTAAATTAAGCAGTGTTATAACTGAGTTTAACAGGAAATTGCATACATTGGTGAACTGTTTTTGGATTCCAGGTGTTGGAGCTAAAGATGCAAAAGAATTACATAGACACTATAGCCTGACATGAAAGGTGAAGCCATAATGGCTGGTGATTTTAATTGTATTTTATCAGACAAAGGCTCCACTGCAGATACAAAGCTGAGAATCAAATCTTCAGCCAAACACTTAATACATTTTGAAAATCTAATTATTTAAAGGATATATATGAGCTAAGGAAAACAAACGCACCTCAAATTGCCCATTATGTATATGGAACATAGATATTGATAAGAATTTTGTCTCAAACAATCTGTTATCACATATCAGACAGGTTTTAGTAGTTTCTTATCCATTATTGGACTATATTGCTATAATCTTTAGACAATTTAACACATCACAGAAGATTACCAGCATACATTATTAAAATAAAAGGATTCAATGATTTTTATGTAAAAGAGATCAAACATTTCCTAGAAATAAACATAAATATTGAAGGAACTGATATTGTCCTGTGGGATTCACTAAAGGTTTACTTAAATGGAAGAGTTACAACTGGTATATTAGTAAAACAAGAGAATGAGGCATAGACTTGACTGCACTACAGGCCAAAATAAACACACTAAAGTTGAATCTAAAACCAAATAACATTATCAGTCAGTCTGAATTTAAAAATTTAAATAAAAATATGTTGAAATTTGAAATCATAAAGTTTCAATAAACCTGGAAAAACTTAAACTTCAGGCATGTTTAGTAAACACTTTAAACTTGCATAAACTTGCTCCTAGTTCAAAGATAATGAACAAACTAAATCAAATCAAAGACATTATAACACATATAAATTATAAAAAGAAAGAATAACAGATATTAAAGGTATCCTTGAGGGCTTTAAAATATTTTATGAATGCAAATAACCCAGATAATTATGATATAGTTGAAACTTTTCTGAGGGAAAATATAAATAATAAAATAAGTGAACAAATAAAAAAAATGATAAAAAATTCATTTAACAGAAGTAAAAGATCAAATAAAAAGTAAAAAATAAGGTGTTTGGCTTAGATAGTCTTACACAAGAAGTATAAAAATACTACCAGATCATGCAGTAAAAATATTAGATAAGGTCTACAGAGAAATACAAACAACTGCTGAAGTCCTCCATCATGGAAATATTCCCTTACATCACCTATTTTACAAGACAAGGATCCTACAAAGTGTTCATCATACAGACCCAATTTAAATGTGGATTATAAGATGTTCATGTCCATTTTAGCTAAAAGAATTAATCTTCTTATACTTGAACTAATTAACAATGATAAAACTGGTTTTATTTTAAATAGACAAGTACAGGATAATACAATAAGAATACATACATTAATAGATTATGCAAATAAACGTAAAGAGCTTTGTATCATTTGTCTTGATTTATATAAGGTTTTTGATTCAGTTAATTGATTGTACCTGTTTAAAACACTTAAAGTGTATAATTTCTCACTTGAGCTAATTGCATTAATTTCTAAGTTATACAATAACTCTTGTGCTTATGTGAAAATAGGTTATTTTTTTTCTAATTTTTTTAAATTACAAAAGAGCACAAAACAAGACGGTCCATTATCATCTTTACTTTTTGCATTAGCTATAGAACCCTTTGCTAATAGTATTCCATCGAATAAGAACATTAATGGTACCAAAATAAAAGATTTTGAACTAAAGATTCAGCTGTTTGCTGATGATATTTTACTAACAATAGGAAACATAGAAAATTCATGACAACAAATAATTAGTTCTATAAATCAGTTTGAAGTATCGAACTTAAGATTTAATCTTAATAAAACAAGTACATTATTAATTAATAAAAAAATTTAAAAACTTACAGAAATATTCTTTGATTGGAATGGCAATCAAATGAAATACCTTGGTATAACCATTATGTCTAATAGTAAAGAAATTATGTAAACAAACTTTCAACAGGTTGTTGATAAAATTGTGTTTAGTCACAAATTGGAACAAATTCTTTGCCATAGAAGAATGATTAATGCTTATTTTATTAAGATGGTAATTCTCCCTAAAATATTGTTTGTCTTACAACCTTTAGTACTATCTCCTCTCAAAAAATTGATGAAGAAGATAAATGATATTCTACTAAATTTTTTGGCATCCTAATAAACCAAGAGTTTCATTTGATTGGTACAGAAAAGGTTGGGATAATGGTGGAACAGGATTACCTGAAATTCAATTGTATGGTACTTCAACAATTGTAAAGGTTATAGCATTGTGGATAAATTCATCTTATGATTCAAAATCACAATCATTCCATTACCAAAGAAGTCTTTATTATCTTGCCTAAATGACTACTGCCCTGTAACTCTCACCTCCATGGTGATGAAGTGTTCTGAAAGGCTGGTCAAGGACGCCATAACTTCTGGGCTGCCTGCTGATCTTGACCCTCTGCAGTTTGCTCACTGAGCAAACCGCTCTATGGCAGATACCATCACTTTAGCACTCCATCTATCACTGGAATATCTTGAGAATAAACTTCAGCTCTGCTTTTAACATGGTCATCTCTCTTCATCTAGTAATGAAGCTAGTCCAACTAGGCATCAATACTCCACTTTTAACTGGATTTTTGACTTCTCTCACAGACACACCTCAGAAAGTGTGTGCAGGAAATAATTCCTCAGATAGCATCACTCTTAAAACTGAAGTCCCCACAAGGATGTGTAGTAAGTCCCTTGCTGCTCACCCTTTTTAACTGATTGTACAGCCAGGTACAATACAAATCATATGATCAAGTTTGCTGATGACACAGCGGTGGTAGGCCTCATCAGTAATGATGATGAAACAGCGTATAGAGATGAGGTAGAACAACTGATTACCTGGTGTGGAAATAACAACTTAGCACTAAATGTGAACAAGATAAAAGAGATAATTGTGGACTACAGGAAAAATCACAAGGAACATTCTCCCCTCGCCATCAATGGGGAAACTGTGGAAAGTGTGAGATGTACAAAGTTTCTGGGAGTGCACATCGATGAGGACTTGTCTTGGAACACAAATACAAATGGCATAGTCAAAAAGTGCACCAGAGATTGCACTTTGTAAGAAGGCTGAGGAGAGTGAATCTCCCATTAACAGTTCTCGATACCTTCTACAGAGGAACTATAGCAAGCATCCTGATGAACAACCTCATAGTATGGTATGGAAGCTGCTCTACCTCTGAGCACAAATCCCTCCAGAGAGTGGTGAAGACAGTCGAGAGGATCACTAAATCCACTTGTCCATGACATGTACTTTCTAGATGTCTCAGCAGGGCCAGAGGAATAATTAAAGACTGCACTCACCCTGCTTACTGACTGTTCCTGCATCTATCATCCAGAAAGTGCTTCTGAAGCTCCAAAGCATCCATTGCAGAACTACGAGATTCAGGAACAGCTTCTTCCCTAATGTCATCAGGCTGCTGAACTCTAGCAACCACTATACTCCATGATGGCCACCTGGATCAGTAGAAACTGTCTCAAATTGTGCATTAATCTGGTTGCCAGTCTCATCTAATACCATGACTGTAACTTATAGGCCATCTAGGGCAGTAGCAATGCAACAAAATAGCTCTTCTTTCTAGTGCAATATATGTTGCACATTAGTAAATTAACCATAGTGCAATACTCTAAGGTCCATAGTGCAATACTCTAATGTTCACAGTGCAATACTCAAATGTCTCTTTCTGTGCTAAGATCATGG
Organism: Protopterus annectens; assembly: GCF_019279795.1. Lineage (NCBI taxonomy): Eukaryota > Metazoa > Chordata > Ceratodontiformes > Protopteridae > Protopterus > Protopterus annectens. The sequence continues at coordinate 556,196,072 of NC_056743.1, read as the reverse complement.
CAATGTCTTAACCAAGAATTTGTGCAATGCTAAAGTTTCATGCAAGTAAGTGTTTATTTCGAAAAGTGTTAAAATGGATTTCTAATTATGTGCAATATTAGTCTGTCTACCTGCATGTCTATGATGTAACAGCTAGGTGTTATATCTGTAAATGTCTGTGAAAAAAGTCTATATGTTGTTTACACATTGAGTCTGGAGACATGGAATTTCATTCAGTTTTTGCACTTGTGTGATTTCTGAATGACAATAAAGTTTACTTTGACTTTGAAGTTTACCTTGACTTGAAAATGGAAACAAATTCATCAAAAAATATTATATCACAACCAGCCGTAAACAAATAGTCCCTAATAGTTTTATCTGGTTATTAAAAGATTTTTGCATAAGTGTAATTACACCCTCTTCTCAAATTCCTTATTTAAATAACATCATTTCCTCTTTCCAAACATTCACATATTCTAACCATTGTATTAAAGACTTAACATTTTCTGTGTTTCTAATTGCATATACAAAAGACTGCTTATATACTCATAACTTCAACATAATGCTAGTATTGAAACAACAAAGTAACTTAATTTATTACAACAACACACAAAACTTCAGGGATCATAAACAATGTAGAAGAAAAGCAGTATTAGTTCATAAAATCCAAGTTCTTTATTCGGTAAGTGCTTTCATGGGAATAACTCCCACTTCTTCAGACCATTCAATAAAATGCATTTCAAGGCAACCCATTTATATAAGGAAAGCATAATTTAGTACCAATCAAATCAGAACCACACCTTTTCCAATTCTTAAAGTGATAAACATACCCAGGTATAACACCTCAAAAAGCATATATAGAAAAAACATTATCTAGGGTCTATATTAGATCACTGACCGCTTAAGGAAGCAAACAATGATTAATCGACCCTATGTAAGTAAAAGCTTACAATCTTGAACTGTCAGAAAAAAAATTGCTGTTACAAAACACATACACACAACACAAGCACACCAAACAAACAGCAATCCACACACATACACCTAAAATTGTACAACTAACCCTACACTAAACTATACACACACCACTAACTATCCAACTACCTTAACCCAAACCCTAACCCTAAGGTCTGTCACTATCGCACACTCACCTCACCCGCTCCCTAACCCTAACTCACCTAAACCACCCTAACCCTCATGTCCACACAATCGCACACATACCTAACCCGCGCCCAAACCTTAATTCACCTAACCCGCCCTAACCCTCACATTCACACAATCGCACACTTACCTGAACCTGACCCTGACCCGTAACTTTCCACCACAGCAGTGAAAATACCGAAGCAACAGAAATGGACAACCAAAATCTTTCCCTAGGAAAGAACGCAGGTTTCTGTTACTTCGATATTTTAAGCTTTCGCTCTGTAGGGTTCAATATTAGAACATTCGAAGGTTTTAAACCTCGATGTTCTAATATAGACCCCTTTCTTAAGCTTTTATTATTTTTCCTACATGAATGTGCAGATCAGTGTATCTATCAATATGAATAGGGGTTCTTCAAATATGCAAATTATTGTCTTTGCAGCTGTGTGAATCACAGCCTCTTTGTCTGTGTGTCACTGTTGTTCTCTGCAATACTCCACTGCCCTGCTCCTCCATATGCGCACTGTGAACCCACTGAATTACGTCCAATTCACATATATCTTCCGAATATTTTAGGTTGCTGAAATGACTTAACATGAAACAATTATCTGTACTCTGTTTCTGTACACAAACATGACTTAATTTGACTCAGCAGCTTCAGTTTGTACCCAGAATAAATTAGTAATGAAGCATTAGATATACAAAGGGAATTTCTTCAGCCCACTTTTTTAAATGAGTTTTCAGTAAGGATGTTCCATCTGACCCCAAACTTTAACTGAAATATGAAAAATATACGATTTACTTGCAGCTTTAAACAAGTATTGGACCTGATGGCACATTAAAGGCTTAATAAAAAAGTACAGTGACTTCAAACTTTAGCGTAATAAATTTTATTTCCATGCTTTTATCTTAAGACTTCCTCAGAACATATTTTCATGCAACAAATAAAGCCATAGTTATACAATCAAATCAATCAAGCTTCAATTATTCAATATATCTAACACTTAATTATGAAACTAATCATTAAAAAAATTAGAAAACTTCCTGATAAAAACACACACACACATATATATATATATATATATATATATATATATATATATATATATATATATATTTATATTTTATCATTTATAAACCTGTAGCCTTCTTTGGTGGTTTTGGATGGTTTTGTACTACAAACTAATGTATGTTTGAATAAAGCACTATTGGTGTCCTTTGTCTTAATATTATATACATGTTCTTTCATATATTCTAATAAAGTGTGTGTGGTCATGCCTATGTAAAATGTGATGCATTCACTACATAGGCTGATATAAAACACCCCTTTTGATTTACATGGAAAATGTCCAGGTACTTTTAACGTATGGGATAAATGTGGTAACAAAACAAATGGACCCTCCAGTATAAACCTACAAAAATTACATTGGCCACACTTAAACATTTCTAATTCTTGCTAGTCTCTAAAATTCTTCGTACATATCTTGTGTGGTCATTTTGTAATATACTCTTTAAATTATATCTGTTCATATAAACAAAATTTGGTTTAGTTCCAACTATTGTAAACAATTCGGCATTTCCTGCTAAGATTTTCCATTTCTTCTCCACTATACTTCTTATCATTGCTATCTGTTGTCAAGTCCAGAATACAAACAGACCCCTTATTTTCAAAGAACTGATCCTTATTACTTATAAACTGAAATCTAAGTATAGGTGGGTAATGACTGTAACTTTTATCCGGACTTCCATACTTAATTTATGTAGGTACCCTTCATCATACCCTCTATTGGAGAACAAGCTTGTAATAAATTCAAACTCCTTATAAGCATCTTTATCATTACTAGTCATTCTTCTGGCCTGTATATACTGGCCTTTAGGAATATTCTTTTTAATGAAGGCTGGATGATTACTTGTATTATGCAGATAACCATTAGTAAATGTATTTTTCCTGTGTATTCTTCTTTCAAACTTCTGCAATTCATTATCCCATTCCAGATGTACATCCAGAAAACCCACTTGACTACCAAAATCCCCTAGAACAAACTTTAAAAGCCTTGATTTCTCATTAATAGCAAGCACCAGATGTTCAATATCAAGACTTGTACCTTCAATAATAAAAACAGGTCGTCCATGAACCTTTTATAATAACAGATTTTAAAAACGTGATATATCTCTTGTAATACCGTGGCTTCCCACCATCCCATCACTATATTTGCATAAGAGAGGGCTGCTGGAGACCCCATAGCAACCACCTTATTTTGTTTATATTTCCCATCAACCAAAAAGAAATTATTATGCAACAGTAAGTCAATCATATCACAATAAAAATGATTACTATGTTTGGAAAGAGACAAATATTTAAATAAAAATTCCCCTCACGGATTCCACTCCTTCACTGTGAGGGATACATGTGACTAAAGAATCTACATTCAAAGTGAGAATCACATATTTATCAGGATCAGATTTAAAACCATCTAAAAATAGTCTAATCTTCTCCAAAAAATCCCAAGAATCTTTTACATGGGATTGTAAATTTTGTGCTAATGGGTTCAAAACCAAATCTATAAGAAGGGCAATACCTTCAGTAATAGAATTGGGAGAAGATACCACAGGTCTGAAGGACAGGTTAACCAAATTTTTATGGACCTTCGGGATGCTAAATAATACCCCATCTTAGTTTTTTTTACTAAACAAAAAATATACATTGTAACATCCATATCATCATTCATTAATGCATCACAGAGAAATGTATGCATTTTTCTATATCACTTTTGAATATCACTCATACATACTTCTGCCTAATCATCTTCATTATTCAAAAGGTCCAACATACTGTTACGATAATTAGCGGTGTTCATTAACACTAAATTATCACCCTTGTCACTTTTCATAACTCTTAGATTGATATTACATCTCAACTCATAAAGTGCCTTTCTTTCATTTTTGTTAAGATTGTCAAACTAACCCCTATTATGTTTACCTAAAATTTCCCTTATATCTTTGATGCATATACTTTCAAACACATTAAGAGTATTGTGTAAAGCTGGTGTAAAATTAGATGGTTTGAGATACTTACAAACAGTACTTTTAACATCATTTAATAAAAAATCCAAGTTCAATTTGCGAGTATATTGTTCTAAATCAACTACTGTTCTCGCAACATCTGCCCTTCTAGTTGGCACCTAATTAAGACCATACCCCAACAATTTAAAATGTACAGATGTTAAATTAAAGTCAGACAAATTAATTATGCTAAAAGTCTCTGCATCGTACCTCCTCAATTGTCCATTGATAAGTCCGAGGATGTCTTGTGCCCTCGTTCTTGTGGTTCTTACCCTCAGTACTCTGTTGTCCCTTTTTAGTAAAAAAAATCTTAGGTTTAGCACCATTTTCTATATTTGATCTACTAGCATCATTTGTTGTACTCCGGTTTATGCCTCCTGAATCCTCAACTTCATTTCCGTCTCTCCCCTTCCTGATTGAAGAATTATTTGTAACCTCTGACTAGAAATACTTCCTCATAACTTTAGAAGGAGCTGATTGGTTGTTCCCTTTGTCAATCACATTTTCCATCGGTGCCAGTTTTAAAGTGGAATGACTGTTCTTATAATTACTACCATTCCTGTTCTTATTATTATTACTGGGATCAAAGGAATGGTATGCAAGGTTTTCATATGCTGTAACATCCCTCAGCGATTTGTTGTGTTTACTAATAATTACAACATTCTCATTTTTCTCAACCTCCTCCAAAACTAGATCGTAGTATAGCTCTTCATTACTACAATCAGTAAATTGTGAACACAACTCATCAACCTTTAGAATTTCTTCCTTTAAATTAAACACGTTCTTGACATTATTTTCAATTAATAATTTCAATAGTTGTATTCCAACATTGTTAAAGAAATCAGTTAATGTACTGAAAAACAGGTCAGTGGATTTTATACCATTAGGGCATTTGAAAAAAATGTAACCCTTTAGGTACTATACAGAGTTCTATACATCTCTAGAAATACTTATTTTCCAGGTCTAAAGACCTATATTTCTTCAACGGTTTACACAGATTGCCACATAAACTTTTATATTCCTCTGACTTAGCACGTGTGAGTTTATATTCTGACCTCATAAAAGGGTCAGATTTATTGTCCAGGACCACCCTAATATCTGAATATTGAGAGAATCTTTTCTCACTACCATAAATTTTGTTAATCTCAGATGAACCTGGTCGATGTTATTAAATTCAATCACTGTCTCTGTATCATCATTGGAGCTATAAAATAATTCCTCATTACTCACATGCTTTGGGATCAACAATTTTAAAGTCCTCTGAATATCAGTCGTAGAAGTTAATAAGACCTTTAGAAGACTGGTATCTCCCACCGAAGGTGTAGGATGTATTATAGTATCCAACAAAGGATCCAATGCTGCCTCGGCCACTTGGAAACATCTCACACCAACTCGTAACTAGAAGAACAAACCAATACCAATCCACACCAACAAACAAGTGTTGGACATGATGGCACAATAAAGGCTTAATAAAAAAGTACAGTGACCTTGAACTTTAGTGTAATAAACTTTATTTCCATGCTTTTGTCGTAAGACTTCCTTGGAACACATTTCCATGCAACAAACAAAGCCATATTTATACAATCAAATCAATCAAGCTCCAATTATTCAATATATCAATCAATTATAAAACTAATCATTAAAAAAATATTAAAAAACTTCCTGATAAAAACATATATATATATATATATATATATATATATATATATATATATATATATATATATATATATTATTTACACACCTTTAGCCTTCTATCTTTCAAAAAACATTTTATGTTAATAGATTCATTTAAACCTGGTGTTTTATCAGCTTCTATTCTAATTTGCCATAAGGTGTCTTTTTGTTCTAAGTCATTTTTAATGTCAACCCACCTCAAATCCGAGGTGCCCAATTCTAAGATGGAAAACAGAAATGTTTTATACTTACTACAAACTAATGTATGTTTGAATAAATCACTGTTGGTGTCCTTTGTCTTAATATTATATACATGTTCTCTCATACGTTCTAATAAAGTATGTGTGGTCATGCCTATGCAAAATGTGCTGCAGTCACTGCATAGGCTGATATAAACTACCTCTTTTGTTTTACATGTAAAATGTCCATGTACTTTTAAAGTATGGGATAAATGTGGTAACAAAACAAATGGACCCTCCAATATAAACTTACAAAAATTACATTGGCCACACAAACATTCCTAAGGCCTTACTAGTCTCTAAAATTCTAGGTACATATCTTGTGTGGTCATTTTCTAATATACTCTTTAAATTATATCTGTTCTTATAAACAAAATTTGGTTTAGTTCCAACTATTCTAAATAATTTGCCATTTTTCTGCAAGATTTTCCAATTCTTCTCCACTATATTTCTTATCACTAAACTATCTGTTGCCATGTCCAAAATACAAATGGATCCCTTCTTTTCAAAGAACGGATCCTTATTACTTACAAACTGAAATCTGAGTATAGGTGGGTAATGACTGTATCTTTTACTCCAAACTTCCATACTTAATTTATCTAAGTACCATGTGGAGTCTGCATGTCCTCCCCGTGGTTGGGTGGGCATTCAAAAGACATGCGTAAATGGGTGTGCCTTCGTTGAAGGTTGAACGTCGAGCTGGTACTTCAGCATTCGTGAAAATCTACTGCCAATCATTAGAGGACCGGAGTTCCGCTATGGTGACCCCTAACTGGGAAAAGCAGAAAGACAACAACAACCTTTCATCATACCCTCTATTGGAGAACAAGCTTAAAATAAATTCAAACTCCTTACTTGCAGCTTTTCCTTCCAATGACTTCTGAACTGGCACACTTTCCTGAGCTAAATTAAGAAGAATACTCCTTAAAATTATATAGTATATCAAAAGTCCCTCTTCTCAAAAATAATGTCAAAATCATTACCAAAAAAAAAAAAAAAAAACTGAAAAACACTGTGATGACCTCTCTTTACCCCAGGCCAGTAATCAAGGAGTCTCAGCTCTCACCACTGACACCAGTGAGAGAAGGTCACTAAGAACAAGAATGGATTTACACACTATTTTAAAATGCAGCTCTCTGTATCAAGCACATTTCCTCCAAGAGCACACAGGAAATGTGCTCCTGACCTGGGACTGGATGATGTGTCTCTCCAGATCCCAAACAAGACTCACTTTGGAGCACTGTGTCCTGTTTCCAAGTAGCTGACACACCCACACCTGGGTATTTGATTTTTACACACACACACACACACACACACACACACACACACACACACACACACACACACACACACACACACACACACACTCCTAGGAAAGGCAGATACAAATTTACTAGCTGTACCCCTTTGGGCCAAACTATAAGGTAACCATGCTGCCATCCATCAACTACTCTCAGGCTCTTACAAGAATATTCAATTATACTGAGTAAAACAATACTAATATAAATGCTAGAGTTTAACCAAAGCAATGAGGCTTTTTGGAGTGACAAAGGAGTTAAAAGTATTCTCTAAAAGACCAGCCACAATCAAAAAAATAAACCTATTATATATTTACTATTTTCATGTTTTCTATTTTATTATTTATTATTTAAGTACAATAAACACCAGAGTTTCAATCACAGGAGAAATAAAAAGAACACAGTTGGACAGATTCAAACAGATGCAGAAATACACTACTTATATGATTTCACTGTATTTCTGGATTTCCTAAAGAATAACTGCTCCCTAGCTAACTTAATTAACACAGCAAGGTAAGATTAGATGCTGAGATGCTTACTTCCACAAGGCAACACGATGAGCTTCAAATCTAAACTGAACTATGATAACTGATATAGATCCTTATATCAGGTTTCAAAGAAAACAAAACAAATTGCTGTGTGAGTTCCATCCTCTCAGTGCTGGTTATGGAATGCCATCACATTTGATCACCTTACTCTGGTACAATACACATTTAGAGTTTTGCTAAGATCTGTTGCAGTATCTGAAAGCTATAGAACAATTTCAAAAACTTCTACTCTTCCCTTCCAGAATTCTTTGTTTAAACAAACATTTAATCAGTTATAATAACATGTTCATACATTTTTAACAGAAACATCTGTACAAGTCAGTGTGATAGTCAAATGACACAAAACTATGCTGGAATATGTTACACATTCACTGCCCTAATCTGCCTGGCACAGATGGCAATACCTCACATCATTACAAATACTATCAGGCCCACTAAAGTATTCCATTAACTTATGCTGGGTTCTGAAGCCAAAGATAATTATAAAGCCTTATTTAGATATGTTAGAAAACTAAGAAACAATATCCTACATTGTCCTGAACTTACCCAAAATGATGATGCCTCATATTCTGACCTAATGGATAATGCCACTATCTTTGTAAATACCTTTAATGCAAACTTTCCATCTAAGATTTCTATCCAATGTCCTCAAATATCTGAAGTCCTATCTCCTTACTATCTCTAAATATTATTTACTGAAATGTCTAACTAAGGCCAAAAATACGTCTTCTCTGGGACCTGACAATATACCTGGTTGCTTAATTAATAGTGATAAACATGCCCTTGCAGACCTGATCCTTAAACTGTTTAACATACATTTAGCTACTTGTTTTGTCCATGAGTGATGCGCTGCAGTGTTAATGCCCCCATAAGAGTGGTCTTGACCAAGGTAATCACAGACTTATCAGTCTAACAAGCCTTAGCTACAAAGCCATCGAAAGTATTATAACTATCTTCATAAACCATGATGTTAATAAGACGTGAACCCCGACAGTATGGCTTTGTCAAGGGCAGATCCTGTCTACTGAAGCTTGTAAACTTCTTTGAAAGGGTTAATGAGGCTGTCATATACAAGGGTATACATGAAATATCTTGAATTGAGCAGGGTCTTTGACACCATGCCCAGTGCTGCCATCATACAGAAGCTAAATGCTTTAAAAATGGACCCACATGTGGTAAGATGGATTGCAGACTGGCTAAAAGACAGAACCCACATAGTATGAGTTACATGTGCCTTATCAGAAAGTATGTAAGGGACCAGAGATTACCCTTAGGACATTGTGCTGAGTCCTCTCCTCTCTACTGACTTCTCAGATATCCAAGCAGAGAGGCAACTGCAAACTGGGGGTTACTGTTAAATCACCCTCTGATGCCCAAACCTTCCAGAATGAACTCTGTCTAGTAAAATTATTGTGCAATAAAAATAGTCTCAAACTGGTTGATAAAAAGTGTAGTATCATCACCTTTGGTAGGCAACCTCTCTCCTCATCATACTATATGGAAAATGTACCAATACAAAATGAAAATGTAGCAATGGAACTCTGATCATGGATTGATAACTCCAGCTCTTTTGAGAATCATGAGACAATGGTTGTCAGGAAATTCATTTATTTATCACAAATACTTGTTAAAGGAATATTATCAAGGTCTAAAGAGGTACTCAATCTTTTATACTCATCACTGATTGGAGAAATTATCAAGTACAATATCCCCTTTGGGCTATATCTCATTAAACATATTAAATGATTAGCAAGACACCAATTGTACCTAATCAAAAAGATTACAAGACTAAAGCCCCTGAGCTGTCAAGAGAAGCTGGAAGCTGTATCCCTTTATTTAGGGTCAATATACTTTTAAGCGGCATCTCCATCTTGCTTACTGTGCTATAAGAGATGTAGTTGTCCTGGGCCTTCTCTATCACCACAATAACAATTTATCCATCAACACTAGCACCAGAGACCTAACTCTTCGACAGCAGATAAATAAAATGTGGATGAATCAACAGCCTCCGAACCTCTGGAATAAACTTCTACTGCATGTTAAAAAGTGTGACTCAATATCTTTGTTTAAAATAATTTAGATGACTGGAATGGGTATCCACAAATTTACTTCAGTATTGACTGTTACGACCCTTCTGGAGAAAGGAGATGTGGCCTAAGGGGTGGATACTACCAAGTCATAAGACACAGTAGCATTAGAATATCTGTAAATTATGTAAATAGTGTACATAGTTATTTAAGATGTTATGTATAAATACTATGGAATTCATTCAAATGTATTTGAAAAATAAAAAAAAATGAGGAAAAAAAAGAATATCTGTAAATCTGTAATTGTGCATACAGTCTTGTCATACAAATCAACAGCATTCTCAGATAAATTATTACTTTCTGTACATATGTCACTTTTGATATTAGACACATTGTATGTCATTTAGCTTACTGGCTTTAGAAACTTACTAAACATTTTTCTTCTTTCGTTTTAGACTTGCTTTCCTGTTAAAATGTATTGATTTACCACATTTGTGACACTCTTAAGAGCTGGAGAGTTTGTTATCAGGAAATTCATTTATTTGTCTTTTTTCCTGTAATGATAACCAACTTTCAATTGACTGTCATCAATTTCCTGCATTACTGAAGCTCTGTTTGCTGCCATAATGTTAGAAACATTTCTCTTATGCTACAACTTAACAATAACAGTCTGTCTTTTGCCAACAGACTAGATTCATTTCAGTTTTGCATACATCTAAATCTTCTGCAAGCTCTTTAATTTGAACACTGGCTAGATTCGATGCTGTGCACGTATTTATATTTTTTCCAATATCAAATCAGTTTCTGACAAAAGTTTATTCTTTACTTTATTTTATTCTATGGCACATGAAATTGTTGCCTCTCAATAATAAGTCATGCAAATCGACAAACTCATGATTTTTATTTCTGTGCCTTTAATCAGTCACAACATCAACAGATTCTTATAAAAGCTAAACTCTAGTGAAAATGGCAAATGAATGGAAAGTTCTTTTTGGAACATGATATAACTTTATTATAGTACCTAACTAGCACTGTTGTTCTTTAATTAGGCTAAATGTACTAAATAACTTAATTGCATCGTCTGCGGGATGAGTAAAAAGTTGCAATTTTAACTTCATTAGTCATCATACACAGGCCCAAGGTGATATTTTAAAACCTAAACATCTGCATACACTATTTCCAAGCTTCTGTTAAATTATCTTAAAGAAATGATAATACTAGTAGTGTCAGTTGTAGATGCATTCCATAACAAATCTGTAGTCGCTAGTAACTTAAAAGTAGGAAATAAATGAATCAAAAAGTATGACTGATATTTCATCCAAAGTTTAGCTTTTGCTCTACTGAGAATGTATTGTTGCATTTGAACAACTTTTTTGATGCACCATATGACTGAAACAAAATGAAGGATTATGGTGTTCCTTTAAAAGAATACTGGAATTTCAAAAAAAATGCCAAATATTATTGTTGTAGCAACTTATCCTCCCACTGTGGCACCATATGTTGTTTTGAGGGAGTATGGTTACGGTTTAGTCCATAAGTAACTACAGAATAAGTAACTACACAGGCACACAAGCATAACCATAACATTTAATAAAATGGTAAGAATTGCCAAAGCAACACACAGTCATGGGACATGCTGCATGACTTAGATTTATGGGATATTAAAAACATATTGCACTAGACATTGCAACTTGATGATTGGTTTCCTTTTTTGACAAGGATGGTCTATGACTGCTGCACAAATATAATTAAAAAAAGACTTTTGACAAAATGATACACATAATAGATATCCACAATCATCTACAGTTATAAATGATTTTTATTCTATTGCTTCCTGCCAGCACTGCAATATTTGCAGTAATCCTTGTATATTTTAGGAAATATTACTAGAAAGTCAAACTGAAATGTAATATAGAGAAAAACTGAAATAATATAACTAATGGTAAGAAATAAAGGCAGCATCCAGCTGTTGGAATGTTTATTCTAGGGATCATGAACTATCTTGAATGGCTCTGGCCTTTTCAAGTGTGAATAATTACAGGTAGTGATCAGCTGATTAGAAACGTGAATTTTTTTGTTATTCAGAAATGGCAATCTTGGGTTGATTTTGCAAATGTACAATTTTCAATGACACTTTAAAAACAAATACGATAGCACAACAAAATTATGTGTGTGTGTGTGTGTGTACACACACACACACACACACACACACACACACACATGCACACATAGATATATATATATATATATATATATATATATATATATATATATATATATATATATACATATATAAATTCAATTACTGAAAACCCATAATGTTTATTTTCTTGAGACAAAAATAAAGAAATGAAATTCCCAAATTATGTAGTATTTCCTAGGGCAAGTAAACATTTGCCCATTGCGGGTTAATATGCCCTTTTCCCCACTGTAGTGCAATCCCAAAGTTGGTATATATAGTTGGGGGTGTGGGGGTGTAGCCCCCCCATCTAGGTGGGATTCAGATAGTGCAGTGTGTTTTGTGTAGTTTTCAGCATGTACTTACTTGCCCTGGGAAAAAAATACGTGATTCAGGATTTTCATTTCCATCATCTTCATCTCGAGAAAATAATGTTCAACATTATTGGTTTTCAGTAACTGAAAGTAGGTCCATATATATATATATATATATATATATATATATATATATATATATATACACACATACACACACACACACACACACACATGCAGATATATAGATGTAGATATATAGATATAGAAGGTCTAGAGGGTCTGAGGTCAAAGAACAAGTTTATATATATATATATATATATATATATATATATATATATATATATATATTTACTACTGAATCCCGAAATTACACAATCCCGAAGCCCAAAATACCTACCAAGACTATAAGCCCGAAACCTCACATTAGCAAAATGTTAAAACAGCGAAATTCAAAATCGCGAAAGTACTACATATATACAGCACACACACCAACATACACACAGCCTCCCCCATAACCAAACCACCCTACACTAAAGATAAGCAGGGGGGCTTTGCTCCTTGTATCCCCCACACACTCCCACTTTAATATTCTAACTCCGAGATCGCACAAACATACACACAAGGTAAACTCACACCAACACATTACAGCCCCTCACACACACACACACACACACACACACACACACACACACACACACACACACACACACACACACACACCACAGTCACAACACACACTTACACATACTAACGCCCCTCACAAACACACTTACACACACATACTTACCTGAACCGCAACACCAGAAACGCTAACTCAAAATCCCTTAACATTGGGATTTTGAATTTCGCGCTTCTGGTCTTTCGGTAATGTGGGGTTTCGGCTACATTATCTCGAACTTTTGAAATTCGAGATTTCAAAAGTTTTATATATATATATATATATATATATATATATATATATATATATACTTGTTCTTTGACCTCAGACCCTCTAGACCTTCTTAGCAGGTGACTATATAAAACTCACTGTCACAAACATGTGAGCAATGAAACACTACATGCTTAAGGAAGTGTGAATCTTGTTTGAATGACTGCACAAGTAGAAGAAATTATTCCATCTATCATATATACTAAACATGCTAATTATTTTACTACTACAGACCATTTTCAAGATAGATTTGCCTTAAAACTGATGGGTTTGGCTATTTTTCTTTTTTCCACTGTCAATAGCCCTCTTTATAAAGGGATGTATCTTTAAAGTAGCTTGACATATTCGTATCATGTAAATTGTCTTTAGGTTTTCTCCTCACATCAGAGACAATTTTATGAACGTTAAGGAAATTATGCACAATTTTATTTTATTTTCAAATTACATTATTTAAAGCAAAGAGAAAATCACACTTTTCTACTGAAATATATAACAATTTTAGACCTGATGACCATGTATTTTGTATACATTTGGTGCCATATCCATTGATCATGAAGTGTCACTATCATATTGGCTCATTCTTGTTCTATTCCACAAGCACTCAGAGATACCAAACATTGTTGGAGAGAGCCTAGTATTATAGCCATCATCCAGAATGACATTAAGACATTTTAGTATCCTCTTAACTCTCTTCTATCCTTTGGCTTGTAGGCATGGTGCAATGCCTCCTACGCAGAGCTGAGTAAAAGAGTGCATATCTGCATTCTTGTCATGATTTGCAGAAGTGTGATGCTCACATTGGCTTTGTACCTAATCAAGCTCAAGCCCCACCTATGATAAAGCATGCATATCTTTCATCTTCCCTGGGATCTGTAGCAAAACTTTCCCCTGGATAAGCCAGTACTGACCAATCACTCCTTCAACATCCAGACCACTAGTCAAGCCCACATCATCAGAGGTATAGCCAGTGCTCATCTCTCTATGGCATGAGGTAAGCTTATTAGCTACTTTTTTTTTAAAACTGAATGCTTTAGAAATGCTTTAGAAATGTTGTAGTTTGTCAACATCTAATAGCAATTATGTTCTTAACCTGACACTAACTAAAAATGCCCATATTTCACTAAAGCTTTAAGATTTTCTTATAGATTTTCAGGACAAGATATATATATCCTGTCAAGTCAGTAAAGAGAAATGAATGTGCTGATTGGCTAGGCAGAGGCTAATGTTTGAGGGGGTGGGGCAAAGTGAATAAAAAATAAATTACAGCTTAGCACAGATGTATTCTTCTTCCCATTTGCGTGAATTAGGAAGGTTAAAAAAGACTGACATAAAGCAGCAGAAGATGAGTCCAATGTATATCAATAAAAAGAAGAGGTAAAGGCCTAATGTCTAAGTGGCCTGACCATTTTCTGGAAAGCTGCAAAAAACGTTATAGATAATTTTATGTCATTCCTGTTGTCATTACTGGCCAATGGTCACATAGAGTACTGGGGAGGATAGTTATGTCAAGACATCTATGCTTTGGAGCATGGCCAAGATGTCTAACTGAGAATACCAGCTGGTGAAAGCTCTGTGACTGCAAACCTTTCTCTGACAGAAAATGTAATCAAAAAATGAAAATCTGAAGATATGTCTTAGCTAATTTTATTCATTAATAGTCAGAGAAAAGACTTATAGCTTCAAGTTCTTTATAAGCTTTAGCTTTTCTGTCAGAATTTCAACTGTTTAGTTAAGACCCAGTTTACCCCAGGGATCACTTCAATGGCCTTGCTTGATAGGGGCACTGGGAATTAACACTGGGTGGCATGATGCTAGGGAATCTTCTTGGGCTAGGCTTATATAGACTCCAAGGCTGTTAGCCTGGTACACACCTATGAATCTATGGAGCTATAAGAAAAAGAGACTGTTAACATGAACCACTCAAGAAATGGAACTCAGGATTCTTGTGTTAAAGACATCCATTTACTAATATCTATTATGTAGGATGTATTACTTAAAATAGACAAACTGGATAAAAAACTAGAAAGTTTCAAAGAAGACACCAGAAAGAGGATAGAACAATTTGAAATTCTTATGAAACAACAAGGGGCACAAATTGGCAGTATGGAAGAAACTTTGAACGATCATGAAGGCAGAATAAATGAATGTGAGTCTCAGACTGAATCTATTTAAAATAAAAGGTTTATGGAAAAACTTGATGATTTAGAAAACAGAGTAAGACAAAATAACATTAGACTTTATGGTATACCCAAAAATTGTTTATACCTGAAAAGTACAAGGGAGACAATATAATAAACTCTTAAACATTTGGCTACATAAAATGTTAAATCTACCTGAAACTTTAGCTTTTGAAATTGAAAGAGCATATAGATCTCTGACAGCATCTTCTAAGAAGGAAAACTCACCACCTCACTCAATTATAGTTAAGTTCATGTCTAGCTTAGAAAAAGATCAAATATTAAAAGCTGCATAGTCTAGCCCACCTATTAAAACAGGCAAAGATGTAGTCAGATTTTATAATGATTATTCCAGTAAAGTAATGAGTGAAAGAAAATCCTGTATACCACTGATCAAGGAACTTAAAATGAACAATATTAAACCCAATTTGGTATTTCCTACAAAGATCAAATTATTCCTTCTGAAGAAACCAAAATATTTAACACACTGTAGGAGGCAGCCACTTTTGTTAACAGCAATAAAATCCTTAATAATACTGAAGAAATGGAGTGGAACAGTGCATCCTTAAAGAGACAGAGTGAGCTTAATTCTTGGAAAAGTGCTTTAAAACTAAAAAGTCTAAAAACAAGTGACTCTTGTTCTCTGATTAAAAGACTGTTATTTTCTAAAACAATAGATTTGCCTTTAAGTAGAAGGATTGTGATGAACTTTAAGCCACAAAACATATGTAAGCATGTATTCATATTTTAATCTAAAACATTTTTTCATGATGAGGAATATGAAGGGTTAGTTCTACTGTTTGACAATATTTACAGTGGAGAACTTAATATATTTCATTTAACTAAACCTATAAGTCTGTTTCTAAATGTTAAACAAATACTTCCTGTAAGAGAATGTCATCATATTATAAGCAGTAGAATTGGTAACTTTAAAGTTATATCAGTTAAGATTTTTATTTTTTTTGTTCAACATTGTTTAGAATGTGCATTGCTGGATTAACCGAATGTCATATCTAACTAGTTTGCTAATTAGAGGAGTTAAATGGTGATTTTGTTTTCTTTGTTCCTGTGTAACACATTCCTTTCACAGGTCATTTATGAAACAACAGTCATTTAGAAAGAAAGCTTAAGAACAAAAGAAAGTTCTATTTCTTCAAACTGCTGTGTTTTTTTCCCACCTTGAACTGTCCTGATGAAAATCTAGGTCAAAGTTCATTACTGATGTCTGTGAAAGAAGAAAAAACAACTTTCTATTTTTTTCTCAAGTATGTATGTGAGAAAGCTTCTCAAAATAACACTTCTTTTCTTCTCTTAAAAGTGACAAATTGGTAAGACAAAAGCTATAGTAATGCTTGCATTTTACATGTTAATAGCTTATGTTGTAGTGTTATTAACTTTAACTATACATACTAACTGTACATATTTAATTGAAAGAAGTAAAGTTAGATGTTTGTTACTGATTAGAACAGCTTAAAAGAACTAAGAAAAATGGGGAATTAGCAGCTGTTCTGTGCTATGAGTTGTCATATTTCACATGCTGCAGCCAGATGGCTAATCACATGTATTCAAATTAAATAAGCAGGAATTATTTTATATATAGTCAAGATTGCTTGTTATATAAGAATGAATGAGTAAGCATCTTATGAATAATATTAATTTACACAAAGAATGCAATACCTACTATGTAAGATCAATAAAAGAGCAGTATCAGTAAATTAAAACTATGCACACATACTATAATCTCTAATATAGAGCTGATGATTAAATTGCTCTTTGATAGGAGATCTCAAAAATTAAAAATATATCATCATCATCTTCTTTCGGCTGTTCCCGTTAGGGATCACCACAGCGGATCATCTGTTTCCATTTCTTCCTGTCCTCTGCATCATGATCTTTCACACCAACCGCCTGCATGTCCTCTCTCACCACATCCATAAACCTTATCTTAGGCCTTCCTCTTTTCTTCTTACCTGGCAGCTCCATCCTTAGCATCCTTTTCCCAATATACCCAGCATCCCTCCTCAGCACATGTCCAAACCAACGCAATCTCGCCTCTCTTGCTTTGTCTCCAAACTGTCCAACCTGAGCTGACCCTCTAATATACTGATTCTTAATCCTGTCCACCCTAGTCACACCCAGTGCAAATCTTGACATCTTTAACTCTGCCACATCCAGCTCTGACACTTGCCTTTTCGTCAATGCCACCATCTCCAACCCATATAACATAGCTGGTCTCACTACCCTCTTGTAGACCTTCCCTTTCACTCTTACTGGTACCCATCTGTCACAAATCACTCCTGACACTTTTCTCCACCCATTCCACCCTGCCTGTACTCTCTTCTTCACCTCTCTTCCACACTCACCATTACTCTGAACTGATGATCCCAAGTACTTAAACTCATCCACCTTTACCAACTCTACTCCCTGCAACCTCACCATTCCTCTACCCTCCCCCTCATTCACACACATATATTCTGTTTTAGCCCTGCTGACCTTCATTCCTCTCCTCTCTAAAGCATATCTCCACCTCTCCAGGGTCTCATCAACCTGGTCCCTATGCACTGAAGTAGTTACCAGCCCACATCGGAGGAAGTTTTTGAAACAAAAACGTACTTGTATATGGAGTGTTAGTGTGATATCAGTGTTTTTTCTGTGAAGCTAATGCTTGGATTAAACTGTTAAAATGGCTGACAATACAATCTTTGCACTTTGGCGGTTTCATTATTTTGTGAGTTTCTGTGGATTACACTGTTAAAATCAATGGATACAACACTTGACAAAGTTGTCCTGTCCATAAGCTTTATTGTGCTTTCTTCCAGAGTCTTGACATTTGGTTTCTAGTTACTTTTTTGACCCGTTGGCAGTTTTTGGTGATTTGCTAGTTTTCTTTTGCCAAAGAAGGCAACACGAGCATGAAAGGGGAAGGAACTGACCAGCGCAATACTATTGGCCAAACGAGAAAGTTAATAGGCCAGTTGTCACAACTGATTGATTTGCTCACACCCTTGAGCCAATCTTTGATGGAAATGGTGAGCAAAGGGCAAGGTAGAAACAAACCAGATGAGGAAAATGGTAGAAGGCTAATGCGCCAGGACAACAGTTCCTCAATGGAACCTAATGCTGGTTCTTCCAGTACACATGACTAAATGGATTTTCTATGGACACCAGTATCTTTGAGACCAGCTGCTACTGTAGGACACTCCAATTCCAGTTCGGAAGTACCTGTGCGAGGTGAACAGGAGTTATGCCCAACCATAAGACATACTGGTCATAGTAATTTCAATCTCAAAGAATGGCTACAGGTTAGTTTTTCCTCTAATTTTAAGGACAAAAAAGCAAACCTAAGCCAATTACTGACTCTTTTAAAAATCAGTTGGACAGATTTGAGAAACTATTGTACAAATACAAATCACTTGATGTTGAAAATAGCTATTTAAAAGAATGTATTTCAGAGAATATTGTGCCAAAGAGCTTGAGGTTATGTAAATTCCCAAATAATGTTGTACCTGGTAGTACATTCCATAAAGAACGTATTGCCATTTTTAATAGATGTGGGCTGGATGTTTTAAAAACTATGATTGATGAAAATAATCAAGTAAAAAGTGACCTAATGAAAGAAATGTATATTTTAAATGATAATATTAAAACGGACCTTATGTTCCGAATCCAGGAAGAGAGAGAGAAATATTCTAAGATAAAAAACGGTATTGATGGTCAGTGTAGTGACTTGATTCAGAGAAAAATAAAGAAGTTGGAAAGGGACTTGACAGAATACAAAAATAACACCAGTTACCCTACACCAAAGTATAGACCCAGGTCTTGGATAATTGAACAACCTAGTCTTAGTGAAGAAGAAATATACAAACAATGCATAAGAAATGATGAAAGACTAGGTGACCTAGATGAATTTAATGATTATCCCCCATTGAGGAGGTCAGAGAAACTGAGGAACAGGAATGATTATCAACAGAATGGGCATTACATAAATTTTCGGGATGGAGCAAGAAGTGGGAGGGGGAGGTACTAAATGTAGCTAGTACCACCAGCCCCACATTGGAAAAAGAAATTATTATTCAAGATGTCAGTAACCCTTATAGATTTACCAAAGGTGACTTTAGTATTTACAACTTCAGTAATATCAAACTACAGGATGAACACTTTAGTTTGTTATCCAAGGGTATTAAATTTATACCCATGAGAAGAGGTGAGCTTACCGAGACCGTATTAGACATAAAAGCATTTCTTAGAAAGGTTAACTTGCAAGTTCTTTTAAACCAGGAAATGGAATCACAATTAAAATCTAATAATCTAACCAGGAGGAGTATTTTCAACCCTCCACTACACCCCCAAATTAAGAACTTTGAAAACATGGTTGAAAATTAAATTAGATCTAATTATAACAAGGTTAGATATACTAGTAACTTGAACATAGAAGAAAACAACACTTTAACAGAATTAAGAAAGGATGTTAACCTTAGAATTATGAAACCAGATAAGGGGGTGGAATGGTCTTGATGAATACACTTCTTTACAAAGGTAAGATGAATGAAATCCTGAGGGATCCCACCAGATGCACTGGTTGTTCTAGGAACAAAATAAATATAGCTTATACAAGGATTGATGTAGTCTTAGAAGACCTTTTTTCTGAGGGACTCATTGACAGCAAAACATTGAGGTATTTAAAAGTAGAAAAACCAAAAAT
This sequence comes from Protopterus annectens, assembly GCF_019279795.1. Classification (NCBI taxonomy): domain Eukaryota; kingdom Metazoa; phylum Chordata; order Ceratodontiformes; family Protopteridae; genus Protopterus; species Protopterus annectens. The sequence goes on along the minus strand of NC_056743.1, from coordinate 556,175,798 downwards.
TCCAATGATTTTTGGGATTCCCAAAACACATAAGGATGGAAGGGATCTACCCCTAAGACCTATAGTATGTGTGGAAAGCTCTAAAACCCTACCACTGGACAAATATATAGATTCAAAGTTAAAGAATATTTGTTGAATATAATAAAATACTAAAACAAAAGCAAAAGCAAAGCACAAACAAGTCTTTTCAACTCTCAAAAGATTCAAACCATTTATTACAAATGATAAGCGCTTTCGCTAACAAGTAGCTTCATCAGATCATATACTATTTTACTAAAACATGTGATGCTTAAATACTATACATCATCAAACAATTTATTCAAAAGAGCCAATCATTAACATCTGATAGTATAGTGCATTCAACAAGTTAAAAATATATATTAAATACAGTTCCAATACATATTAATTATGATTGCCTTCTTACAATAAAAATTAACTATAAAACTAAAACTAATGAAATAGAAAGAAATTATTTAAGTAACGTGAATGCAATTTATCATATAAACAATTCCTTTCATATAAAAAACATTTGGTATCACAATTAAAAACTGAACCAATAAAATAAGAAATATATATATATGTATACAATCTATCATATAAATATGTGTATACATAGATAAAAATACCAACATAATAGTACCTATAGAAATATATATACATATATATATATATACATATATATATATATATATATATATATATAAATATAAATATATAAGTTTATAAAAAGGATATATTATACATAAACATAAACAGATATAGAAGACTGTATGAATATGTAAAAAATATATATAAAAAGAGAAAAAAAAAGCAGAATAAAAGTGAATAATTAAACCTATTAATATTATTCACTTCATATTATATGTAGTTTCATTTTTTTCTCTTTTTATATATATTTTTTACATATTCATACAATCTTCTATATCTGTTTATGTATAATATATCCTTTTTATAAACTTATTTATTTAAAATTAATTATTTTAAAGCTATTCCTTGTCCTTTATCTGATCATAATGCACTAAGTATTAACATAGTAATGGATATAAGAAAATTTCAGATTTACAGAATCGCAGTATATATGATGAAATTAAGAGTTACCTTAAGGAACAAATCAAGGATTTTTTTTATGTTAGAATAATAATGGTCAGGTTAGTAAAGTCATACTATGGGATTCCTTTGTTTGTTTGTGTCTTTCGGCTTTTCCTGGTTAGGGGTCACCACAGCGGAACTCCGGTCCGCTAATGATTGGCAGTAGAGTTTTACGTGCTGGCTTGCCGGGCCTAACGCACAACCTTCAATGAAGGACCGCCCATTCACACATGTCGCCACACAGAAGACGCTCTGAGAATCGAATGGGCAACGTTTAACTGTGAGGTGACAACGCTACCGCAGCACCACCATCGCAGTACTATGGACTCCTTAAAAATGTATATTAAAGCTAGAATGTGAAGATGGGCTAGGAATAAAATGAAAGAATGGGATAAAGAGTTGTTAGAAATACAAGATGAAATACACAAAGTCAGGTTTGAACAACAAAAAGAAATTAGATAATACTGAAATCACTAGAAAAGTAATGCTTGTTAGTAGCCTGATTAAATTGTAACGTTATTATAAGCCTTTGGTTGAAGCACTTGGGCTTCAGACCAGTTGTTTTAAATTAAAAAGATTTGTGGTCTGCTCTATTGTGGCAGGACAGGTAGCTTACATCCTTCTAAGTTGGGAGTTACTGACTGAAGGCTTAGTGTCTGTTATTCTAATAGTGTATTAGTTCTGGTTTAAGCACTTGGGCTTTCGGCCAGTTATTTTACATTAAGAAGGTGTGGTCTGCACTCTTGTGGGAGGAGATGGTAGATTCTGCCCTTCTGAGCTGGGAGTTTCTGGTTAAAGGCTTATTGTGCCTGCTTATTTAACTGTTTCTTTCTGAAATTGGTACGCCTTGTTTGCTGTAGAATAGACTAAATTCAGATCTGCTGAATCTAGCTTTGTTTGTATACCTTGAGCACTAATCTAGACCATCCTTTTTAGAGAAGGTTCCCCTGCACCCTAGTGGCAGGAGTGTGCAGTTAGAACTTGTCTGATCGAAGACTGCTGGAGCTGGGCTCAATTTTTCACTTTTTATTGGTTAATTCATTGAAATCAGTTTGCTCATTTGCTACTGTTTTATTAAAAAAATACACGTAATGATTCGCTGCTTAGCTAGAGTTAAACTATTCCTAGTGCCATAAAGTCTGCCCTTCAAATTTTCCCTTAGAACTAGTCAGTTCTTTATCTTTAGCACTCATATCTGTTTCTTTGAGCTCATCACTTGTTCAGAACTCATTGTAAGCACTAAATAAGCTACAAATTACTAGAGCACTCAACTTTCCTCACTTGTCTAGAGGAAAACAGTTTTTAGTACTTAATAAATAAGCACCTATCCAGGCATGTGTAAGGGTCAGCTCCCAGTGTTTTCTCCTGTCCACTTGATGAATCTGGGCATCTTGGGGCAATGCAGCAATTGCCTCATGTACATAGACAACTCTCTCTTCCTACCACCCAACACTACAACCTGTGAGAGATGGACTTATATAGCCAAACTGGAAGCAAAGCTCTCTTCACCCAATACTGGACTAGACAGTCAAGAGGAGAAGGTAAACACTTCCACCACACTACTCTCATCACATAGTCCCTCAAACCTACACCACCAAAACACACACATAGCAACACAAAACACACACCTACATTTATGGAGGCTCTCAAAAATCTGCTCAAGCAACAGAGACTTCCAAAGCAGAAACGCATGCAACCACCACCCCGCAACACAACCCAAATGACACATAGCCCACAAACTCAGTGTGCCACTCAACCACAGCCCATAAGGCATAACAATGTACCCAAGACTCTAGTCATAGGTGACTCTATAGTCAGGCGCACTTTTGTCCCACTCACCAGGCTAAATGAGGAGAAAGTTACTGTCAGCTGCCTGTCGGGTGCCAGGATCTGTCACAAAATGCATGCACTCAGGTCACGCTACAAGTACAAATATGACTCTGTCATTGTCCATGTTGGTGTGAATGACCTGAGATGTACCTCCCTGGACTACATGAAAAGAGACATGGAAGAGCTCTCCAATCTTGTAGCCCAGGCAGGTTTGACCCTAGCCCTGAGTAGCATCCTGCCATCACCCAGAATGATACCTCAGTACAAGGACAAAATGATTAACTTCAACAATTGGCTAAGCTTCCGGTGTCATTCTAAGGGGATCCAGTATCTGTCTGCATGGGACAACATGGTCAACAGACCACGATGCTTTGCCAGAGATGGCCTGCACCTGTCACCCCTGGGATTCAGGATACTGGCTAAGGCTCTTGCTGCCCCTATAGTGCCTTTTTAAGGAATGGCTCAAATGACAAATTCACCACCATAACAAGAACAGGCAAGCAAAAACTGAGGGTAATGCTACTCAGTGCTAGAAGTCTAAACATCAAAATGCACTCCCTCGAGGCACTCCTTAAAATGGAGAACATCAATATCTGTGCAGTGACTGACACCTGGTTCAAGGTTCCAGAGAGCACCCCTGCATTACCAGGCTATAACTCATACCACACTTTTCGGTCACCTAACCTAACCTAGACCGGAACACCAAAGGTGGAGGTGTGTCCATATTCATTAAGGATATCCATACCTTCAGGAAAGTTGCTCAGCATAATGCATCCGAGGTTATCCAAGTGCAACTAACTCTGGGCAAAACTGCAATCCAAATTGTAGCTTGTTCAGATCCCCCACCATGCCCCAGGATTCCCACTCCTCTTTTATTGATATACTGGAAAATATTAGGGTTCAACCAAACACTCTAATAATGGGCGATTTCAACTACCCAACCATTAACTGAGAAAACTACTCATGTACCAACTCCTTTACTCAATGCTTTCTGGAATTCATAAATTCTAATGCCCTGGATCAACTTATCCACACCACCACCAGGGGCAACAATATTCTAAACCTAATCACTACCAACATGAGTGACCAGTGTTCCACACCTGAAGTCAACTCCTCGTTGGTCAGATCTGACCATAAGCGATTCATCCTAGATATCCACATCCTGCCCCCACTCCCCAGTAAGGAAATCATGGTAAAACATTTCTCCAAAATCAACTTCTTGCTTCTTAAGACAGAAGTGGTGAACTTCATGACACCCATGCAGATGGACAATACATTTAGGACTGCTGCATCCTACACAAATGCACTCTATAAGCACTTACATGAGTGCATGGATTGTGCTATCACAAACAGAACCAAGATGCTATCCTCCAAAAAAAGGAAGCCAATCTGGTGGTCCCCTGCTGTAAACAAACTCTACAACAGAAGGAAGAAACTGTTGCAAAAGAGAGTAAAATCCCATGAGTGGAGGAGTTCTCTGGTCAGCCTCAGTAAGAAACTGAGATCCCTTATAAGATCCTCCAAAGCTAGCTATGAAACAAAATCACCACTGATTCTAGGGACAGCCACAAAGCATTCTATAGCTATGTCAAGAATCTCAGTCGCAACACCCAGATCTGCTCTGAGATACAGCACAACTGCATGAAAATTACATAACCAACTGATATTGTCAATGTCCTGGCAGATAGGTTCAGTGCTAACTTTACCCCCCTCTCTCCCCTTAAGGGCCCATATCTATACAGGAAAAATGCAGCATCCCTATAATCACAACTATGCAGGTAAAAGCTACATTCTCTAAAGCCAAAAACACAGCATCCGTGGGACCAGACAGCATCCCAGGCTGTGTTTTACACGAACTTCAGAATGAAATGGATCCCCACCTACGCACCATGTTAAATTATAGTCTCACATCAAGCTTTGTGCCCACTGAATGGTGCACAACAACAGTTATCCCACTCCACAAAGGGGGAGCCACCACTGATCCCGGGAACTATCTCCCTATTAGCCTGACGAGCCTGGTCTGTAAGGCCATGGAATGTATCATCATGGAACTCATAAACAAAGACATTGGTAACCTCAAAACTCTGGACCCCAGCAATTTCGGGTTTGTGAAAGGCAGATCGTGCCTCCTAGACCTGATTGACTTCTTTGAGGCACTCACCAAAGCTGTAGATGAGGGTAAGATGGTTCAAACAGCCTATCTTGACCTCGCCAAGGCTTTCAACACCATCCCCCATTCTGGAATTATAGCTAAACTCACTAAACTAGGTATAAATCCCTACATCACAAAATTGGTTGCCATTTGGCTCACTGACAGAACCCACACTGTAAAGGTTGCAGACTCCAAATCTGACTTCAAACTAGTGACAAGTGGAGTACCACAGGGTTCCTTCCTAGGACTTCTCCTGTTTGGTATCTACTTCTCTGAAGTACAGGCTAACACAGAAGGCCTTTGGCTAACAAAGTTCACAGATGATTGCAAACTAGGAGCCATAGCTGAGTCCCCAAATGATGCGGACATCCTACAGAAGGGCCTTACCAAGACAGATGCCTGGTGTCAGAGACATGGCATCAAGCTCAATGCCAAAAAGTGCATCGTCATCCCCTTTGGTAAAAACTCTGTACCCATGAACTACCACATAGACAGCAGTCTACTTAATGCCAAATGTATGATATGAGACCTGGGGACCCAGGTGGACAGTAGTCTCTCCTCTGATAATAACATCGCCACAGTAGTCAGGAAATCCTTCTACATGGCACACCTCATCACAAAAGGGTTCTCATCTAGGAAAAAAGAGGTCATTGTTCTCCTCTACTCGACACTCATTAGACCCATTATAGAGTACATCGCCCCTTTTGGAATGTACCTCACAAGACATCTGCAGCAGCTGGAAAGGCCACAAAAGTACCTCACAAAGAGGATTACTGGCCTCAAACAGATGCCCTACACTGACTGTCTCAAAAAAACTCCAGCTTTACTCTGTAGCATATCACCTACTCTGAGGTGACCTCTGCCTAACATATAAAGCTATGTCAAACCCAGAGCTGTTGGACATGCTACACCTAAAGAAATCCCAATCCCTTTGAGCTACACGCTCTAGGGACCTAAACCTTGTCACCACAATAAACAGGACATGCTGGAGGGATAGATTCGTGTCTCAGAGACTTCCCATACTCTGGAACAAGCTACCCATCTATGTCAAGCAAAGTTCCTCATTAGCACTCTTCAAGAAAAATTTTGATAAGTGGATGGGAAATAAGAAATACACCCTGGGGATCACTTCAGTGGCTCTACTCGACAGGGGCATAGGAAAATAACTTTCTTGGGTGGCGTAAACCAAGGAACCTTGTTGGCTAGGCTTACTTAGGTCCTTGGGTCGATAGCCTAGTACCTACCTATGAACCTATAAGGGTGTCCCTTGTCCCCTTTATTATTTGCATTAGTTATTGACCCCTTAACTAAATGTTTAAGCAGCAATGGAAAAATTGACAGATTCTCAATTAACAGAGATTGTCAGTCTAAAATACAACTTTTTGCAGATATTTTGCTAACTGTAAGAGATTTAAATTATTCGATCGAAGAACAGATGAGGAAATTGAAAAGTTTCATGAAGTATTACTGCTGCAATTTAATAGCAATAAGACTGAAACTTTAGTGTTAAATCAATTACTTGATAGCAAGTTTAATATAATTGTGAAAGAAAAGAGCTAAAATGTTTAGGAACAGAATTCTATCTGGATGTGAGTAAGATTATTAATAATAATTTTGAAAAAGAAACTGAAGTGTTACTTGTTATTAAATAACGGAATTAATGTTTTTTTTTCACTTTTGAGGATAGGTTAGTGCTTATTAAAATCATTCTATTACCCAAGATTATATTTACTCAAGAATTTATATATATATATATATATATATATATATATATATATATATATATATATGTGTGTGTGTGTGTGTGTATATATATATATATATATATATATATATATATATATATATATATATATATATATATATATCATTCAATAGCTTTAATACCCGACCAAACAAAAACTTTTAAAGAAAATGGAAAAAAAACATTAACTTCATTCTTATGCTATCCTAAAAAGCTGAAAATTGCTTTATAGAAATCATATACAATTATGGGAGTATGGTGGTATTAACTTCCAGATTAATCTTATTCTATTGCTGCACATTTTATTATACTCTGGATAGACTCAACTTACACTAGTCAATAGAAAACCATCCAGACCATATTATACTAAATTCTTATAAGTTTATTAAAGGTGATAATTAGAAATATGCAATAATTCTTTCATGTGGTTAAAAAATTACCTTAGAAGGAACTTCATTTCACTCTTTAGACTCTGCAAATATGAAATTAATTCTTAAAACTGTTAAAAATATGTTTTTAAAACTCCATTAATATCAAAGTGGAAATATTTGTGTTTTCCTATTGCACATACCTCTAGATTTAAGGAAATTCAGAACAATATTAAAATGAATTTATTAAAAAGGAATGGATTAATATTATAGTCTGATTGCTTTGAAAAAGGAAAACCTAAGTCCCTACAACATTTAATGAAAAATATAAGCTGGATGAATTTCCTAACCAGTTAATATTATCCATAAAAAATAAATAAATGAATGAATTTGCAGATATGAGTGAAGAGGAACCAAAGATTATTTCCCCATTATATGAATAAATGAATTTATGAATGCTGGTACAGATGGTAGATTGACATACAAAGGAAACTTGTCCAAGCTATGTAAGTTAATTATAAATAATAATAATTTATATGCAAAATTCTGGAACTTTTTAGATATTGATAGACTGGATGCAATAGGTGATAAGAATAAGGCTTTGTTATTTAAATTAGTTAGTCAAACTTCAAGTTTATACTGGAATGTTTTTATGTGGAAATATATACATAGAATGCTTGTTACTCCCTATACAATCTCTAAATTTTGTAAATGACTTCTGCAGTTTGTGGTAGTTGTAATAAAGATGAAGAAAACTGACTGGATGTATATGTTCATGGATTGTGAAAAATTAAGTGTATATTGAGAAGAGATGAGTGTGTTTTTAAGGGTTTATGGTGTGATAATTGTTCTTTAACTAAATCTATAATACTAATAAATGTTCCACTTCCTGTATCTGTAAAAGCCAAAGATCAGGGACTATTTTGGGGTCTCTTGGCAGTTGCCAGAAAAGTTATTACAAAAAAATTGGAAATCAAACTCATTTCCTACTTTCAAAGCATTTTTAAATTTAACAACAATATTATGTAAAACTGAAAAAGAAATTATCCGAATAAGATATATAAATCATAATAATACCTTTAGTTGTTGGGATAACCGTGAACTATTGTTATTGAAATACCAAGATTCTTAATGTATTAATTATATAAGATTACTATGATGATTCAGTATATTCCTATCATTGTATAACAATATGGAAGTTGAATTTCTTCATTTCTGTGTATATATTGTAAATATGTTAAATTAAAAAAATCTTGAAAAACAGACATATATACTTTAAGTTAGTGTTAATAACAAAACTGTAACTATACCTGTTATTAGATTAGGTCTAGTTTACTGCTTTACTAAATGTTCTAAGATGTGGAGAATTAATATTTTGTTTGGAGGCTATAGAGTGCCAGTGGTGACAATGATGTTGAAGACTCCAAATATAATAGTGTTCCATGGTAGAACTGCTGAAAAATGTTTGCAAGAAATTGCTGTAGAATAGCTGCAGAGGAAGTTGAGGAAGCTATCCTATTCAGAGATGTTGCTTGCTGTGGCAGGCTAATGTTTTTTCTGCTAATATCCAATTCTGATTTCTTTGTTCATACTGTAAGCAGTTTTGATATTATCAATAGTGGCTGATATTTTATTTTTGTAAATCAAAAGGGCAACCTACTTTGCCTATCACCTGGCTTATTTTTGAAATCAATAGATTAGTGGGAGGGGATAACCTGGGAGAGGGAAAATTCTGTGTTGAGCCATGCTTTAATTATGCCTAAAACGTCTTTTTTTCTGAGTAAAGCCATGCTTTCAGTCCAAGCTATTTATGATGAATACACTCTTTATTAAGACATGCTAGTTTAAGAATACTGGATTTCAAAATAATAGGGTTAGGCAGAATAGCATTGCTACAATGTAAATTTAGCTATAGATAAGTTGAAAGTTAAGCTTGCTTGACTTCAGATAGACTGAATGTTGCTAGCTTGAAGTAACTGGAGTAGGATGTTCTAGAGCTTTATAAAATATTTTTTTCAGCATAGAGAGGGATGTGGCCTGTCTTTGAATGATGTAGGACTACATGATAAATTGTTTTCTTTTGGTGAAAGTTAGATTTTTGTGTAAATTTGCAAGTGAGATCTGGGGGATATGAAATGGAAGTGGTGGGTGTATGTCACAAAGCAGGAACAGTTGTTATTTTCGGTAGGAAAGATATCAGAAAAGAGTAGGCAAAGGCTCTTGCTGAGAAAAAGGTAGATGAATGTTGAGATTGTGGCATGGTTCATTGCAAAGTCTAATTAATTGCTGGAATTAATTGCTGTTTAGTCAGGTAAGTATAGCTGTAGTAGTATGAGGTTTGTTTAGATAAATCCTGTTTACCTTTAAGCTATTGTGAAAAGGAATGTTTTGTTTTATTTATTTATTAATTTTTTTTAATTAGATAATGGGAGGAAGGGACTTTGATAGGTACTGTGTGTGTGTGCTTAGGTATAAAGGAAGTGATTCTAAAGACATGCGTCTGGAGCATTTCTCCCCGGGCCTCCACTGAAAACAGGATCTGTGGAACCTAGTCGGACTTTCCCGGTCAACAAATGTTAAATAAATAAATAAATAAATATGGAGGTGGATGGAAATGAGGGTAGGATGAAGAGTGAAGTGAAGCTACACACAGCCCACCTAAATGCAGCAGAGATTTCCTCCTCTAATAAGTAAATAAGCCATAAATAAATAAAAGCAGTGTGTAGGAGTTTTGTTTAGCTAGCCAACACAAGTCCAAGTAGAATTGAATAATTTACAAGAAACTATGCATATTACATACCTTGTTTGCAACAGGACCTGTGACTCATTTGTAGAACAGTTTTTCTAGGTCAGTTGCTAGGGTTGCCAGTATAGGTCAGTCACCAATGAAAGAAAGAGAATCCATCCATGCACTTCCAGTGCTTATTTTTGTAAAGATGGTAAGCTGCTCATAGATAAGAAAGCTTGTAGCTATCAAAACAAAAATGGTCTATGTCATATCGGTGAATGGCCACATTATCAAACATCATCTCATTGACAATGCAGGCCATCAACCCTCCCCCCCCATATGGGGTTCTGGGCCCCTGCATCCCCCTGCTACTTGTATATACCAACTCTGAGATTGCACTACAGTGGGGAAAAGGGTAAATTTCCTGATCTCTTCCATAACCCAATCTCAGAACGGTTTGATAGCCTGCTTAGCGACAAAATGATATGTCTGACAATGTGGCAGTTCACTGATATGACACAGACCCAAATAGAAAGAATTTACAAGACTGAACTATGATAACAAGTGAAGTGTCCTTTTGCTTTAGTAGTAGCACTGGCTGCAAGCTCAGTGGGATATATTGTTATAGCAATCATACAGTAAACAATCATAATTCATAGAAACTCTAGGTAAAGCAATGAACAACTTAAAAAGCTTCTAGTTGCCTACTTGCATGTTTACATTTGTTACATATGGACAATTTTGTCAACCTTTTATACTTGGAGGTTAGGAGGTGTGTATCACTTTAAACACATAATGACTTGGAACAAGTGTGGATGCTCCTTAAGGGAGAAGTTTTTGTTATATATAGGAGGACTTAGTACTTTCAAGTTTTCAGCTCTGATGAAGTCCCAGTGAGAGATGAACATGCTTAGTTTGTTGTTTTTACATAGTTTTAATAAAATCTTTACATTTTACACATGTTGCCTGGTTTGTGTTTGATGTAAGGAGTGGTGAACTGGACTCATTGGAGTTACTTTTTGTTTTATCCTATTGCATTAAGCTACAAGAAAATGTTGGCTGCATGCATACCTCCCAACCTGGAATCATGAAAAGTCTGGACAAAGGCCCATGAAAAATAGGTACAATTGGCCAAACATCTGTGTGCTGATTAACATAAAATTTGCATGCATTATGTAACCACACCCACTCTGATGGAACTGTGGGATACCAACTTTTAAACGCAAATTGAAGAACAGACAAAATATTAAACACAAAATAAACAGAACAACAGTGCTTTATTTATATTAATATCTGAACTTGATCAAACTGTGAACTTGTACAAAACTAAAATACAATTTTGTCCAAAAGCAGCAAAATGGTAATCCACTGTGGATACGTCTGTAGAGAAACAAAAAACAGAAATCCAAAATATACTTTTCAAGACCAGCCAGAGAGCAGGCAAAAGTAAACAATGCAACTTTATTTAAACACTTGAGCCCTTTCATGCCCAACTGAGCACTTCTTCAGACCAATATAAAGCAATTAAAAACCAACAGCTCTTATACAGTCATTACATCAAATAAAATCAGTCATGTGGTTAATTACCACTATTTAAATAAATTGGATTTTAATTGTTGTAATATGAATTCTAATTGATTAATTGACTGATAGAAGTTTTCTTTCCCGCGCATTGTGGTATTTAAGAAATTTGCATTTTGTCTATTGTCATCTGATGAAGCATAGGGCACACTAGGCGAAAGCGCTTATTTCTTTATATTTTTATGTGTTGCTGCATCATTAAATACTTCTGGATTTTATTTTGGATTTGTGAGCTTTTTTTGGAAGACAGTCGTGGCTTGATCTCCTGTTCATGTTTTCTTTATTTAAATAAATTGCGAGCTCTAAGAACTGGTTTTAAAGGTACATAACCATTTAACCCTGGATTTACATCTGCTTGAAATCAGACAATTCATCCAGTTTCATTCTGTTCTGCGATATTCTTAATGTCTCCTAAACATTCTCTAAAGTTTAAACACCCTAACACTTTAAACTTAAACGTATCTAGATCCCCTTTTTCCTGTGCATGTTTCGCTAGGGGATTCCTATTGCCTCTATTCCTTATAGCCAATAGTCAGAGAACACCTATTGGCTATAAGGAATAGAGATAATAGGAATGTTCTAACACTCTAAACTTAAACTTATCTAGATCTTCTTTTTCCTGTACTTGTTTCGCTAGGGCATTCCTATTATCTCCTATCATATTATATCCTATCAAGCTATATAAACCACATTTACAGTGGAACAATCCACATTAACCTTAAACTCAAACACTTGTTTAGTAGTGGGATGTACAAATCTCTTATTACTGTCTATATACTGACAAAAATTACATTCACCACAAGGTAGTGTTCCTCCCTGTATCTGTCTTCTCACACCTTGTTTTCTGCCATAACATAACAATCTCTTTAGAGATTGTTTGTTCTTAAAGACAAAAATGTGGATGCTGTCTTACAATATTACTAATCTTTGTATCTGATAATAGGACTGGCAGATTATTTTTAATTATATTGCAGAAAATGTCAGTATTGTTGGTATAATGCATCAAAAAGTTAACTCTATCAATATTATTGTTATTGATGGTCCACTCATAATTACCAATGATACCACTACCTGAAAAATATGGTTGAGCTGAACTTCTCCTTAAAACTCTCACTTCTTTGACCATAGCTTCCACTTCATTGGTCCTATAGCCCCTGTCTTTAAACTGTTGTGCAAGGGTAGTTAAGTTAGAGTGAAAAATACTGTCCTTGCTATTTAACCTCAATGTCCTTATACCCTGGCCTTTCAATACATTCCTGAACACCCTAGATGACTGCATGCTATCTCTTCTCAACATTGTATTAGTATGACAGGGTTTTCTGTAAAGTCTAGTAGCTATCTTATTATCTTCCATCTTAAAGACTTCTATATCTGTCGACTTAGAGCATTTAAAGGTGAAGTTTAAGAAAGAAGTTGTACTGTGTAAATACTCAATAAATGCTGGAATAGCCTGTTCATGTCCTGCCCATAACAGAAAAAGGTAACCCACAAATCTCTTAAAAATAGAATATGTTCAGAGAACCTGTTACCTTTTAGAACATCTGTCTATTCCCAGTGCAACATAATTAAGTTTGCATAACTGTTAGCACAGGGCATACCCTGTGCTAACAGTTATGCAGACTTAATTATGTTAGCACAGGGCATACCCTGTGCTAACATAATTAAGTTTGCATAACTGTTAGCACAGGGTATGCCCATGGTAACACCCGTTTTTTGCCAATAATAAACTCCATTAAATAAGAACACATTATGTCCTGAAATCGAGTTTACAAGGGAACATATCAAAACAATCTTTTCATCACTGAAATTGCTATGCTCCTTCAGATAAATATGTAGAAACCTACGGCCTTCATCATTAGGAATGGATGTGAAAAGAGACTTTACATCCAGAGTTAAAACATATACATTCTCCATATCTTGATGTTGCTCTACACTTAAAAATAACTCCCTTAAAAATTGTTTAGTGTCCCTAAGAATGGTTGTAGAGGAGTCCAGCAAACCTCTCAATTCTTTCTCAACATAAATAGAAACTGAGTCTGTCACCCATCCCTTACCCAAGACAACAGGTCTCATAGGGAGTCTACTCATATCTTTATGTAACTTGGGTAAACCATTCAATATAGGTACTAAAGGCATATTCACTCTAAAATAATTGAATAAGTCCAAAGTGATCATACATGCTGCCAAATAACCTTGCAAAACTCTGTGCACATCATTAATAAGTTAGTGGACTTTTTGAACATCAATAACTTCATATACACTGCCAACATTAAGCATTTCCTGCATTAATATCAGGTAGAAATCCCTATCTAAAATAACCAAAGATCCACCCTTATCTGCACATTTAACACAAGTCCTGTAGTCTGCTACCCATTTATGAACAACCACTCAGCTGACTCCAAAGGAAGCATTCCCCCAGAGATTCCTTCTGCAGTCTTCCCAAGTATGCACAGGGATTACACTGACACAAAAATAAATATTTCCCCAATGATACCGTCTGTATTTTGCCCATGTATGCACAAGCACAAGCACTTCACTGACTGCAAATTAAACATTTCCCTTAATGATCCCTTCTGTAGTGTGCCCATGAATGCATACAAGCACTCCACTGACTGCAAGTCTGCCCATGTATAACAGCATTCCACTGATACCAAATGAAACATTTACCCCAAAGATCCCTTCTGCAGTCTGCCCATGTATGCACAACACATGGATTACAACTGACACAACAAAAAGAAACATTTTCCCCAACGATCTGTTTTGTATTCTGTTACTGTATGCACAAGCACTCCATCAACTGAAAATAAAAACATTAATTCCCTTAACAATAACTTCATCACTCGTGTTATGTAGATTGTAAGGTAAGCACTCATTATTACAGAAAACATTGCATTAATAACAGTGACTATTGGATGTAAGTACTATCTTCTGGTATAATGTGAAATTTTTGAGAATTCCACGTAAAATGGAACTCCATAAAATAATAAAACACAGTGATTGCAAGCAAGCCAGCTATAAACCACCCTACAATGTACTAATTTGAATACAAAAATTCCATTTTTAATATATAAAAAGAAAACAACAGGAACAGGTACATATGGATAAGTAAATAAACAAATTGACAAATTGTAACAACTAAAACAGAACACCAAGCACTCTCAGTGGTTGAAGTATTTTAAATGTCAAACATTGTGAAGAATCATAATAACATGAATGCACAACATGAAAACACTTGCATCACAACATTCATGCAAATCTAGATTTCATAATGCAAAGCTAATTTTCTAAGATAGGTGATGCAACAGTAATTCCTGAAAAACAACATAATAATTTTGCTTGCGAGAAATGAGTACAAGTTCAGAATCGGACTACCAAAATGTGAGTCTCTCGTAACTGTAAGTGTAATCTAATTTACACTGACACTAAATTAAAGCTTACCTGCCTAATGCAAGCAGCAACATTACAACATGACCTTTGAAATGAACATGTTCCTAACCTGCTAAATAAATCTGCCATATGTGCCAGTACCTCCAGTGGTGTAGGTAGCTAGAGTTTGTGCCACCCAGGGCTGTCTGAGTATGTCACCCCTCCCCCTCACAAAATCATTGTAAAATGGGACCCCCATACACAGCTCTCCTCCCTGCAGCCATTCCAGTATCCCAATACTTGGCTGTTTCTCCCCATTTACCATAAACACTGTAATGCGCATACTGCTTTATGCTTTACTTCTGTGATGATTATTTTATAGCACAAACACTGATAGACATCTGCTAAACAAAGCAATACAGCCTCACAATGAAAACAGACTTAGCATTAAAACTTCTCTGCCCCT
>NC_056743.1:556147974-556155474 GCF_019279795.1 Protopterus annectens | reverse complement strand
CTAGGTCTACTGGACCCATATTAGCCTCCCCCAGGTTCAACTCAACCCATATCTGGAGCTAATGTGGAGACTGAGGACACTACAGCAGAGATACTGCAGTTAGAGGATGTACCCTAACCTCTATGACCCCTCAGCAGCCTTGGAAGCTCTACTTTGGCTTCTTTCAGGAGGTGCACGTGCACTTCCATGGATGCACAACCTTCTCATCAAATGGTACATGGCTTGCAGCAGAAAGACAACAAGGATCAGAATGCTGCAACTGCAGCAAACCTAGGTTGTATGCCTCCCCCCAGGTTTTTGAGACAACATTGGCCACTCACTTCAATCCTCCCCTGTGTAACCTCTCTACTACCCTTACCACTAGGAAAACATGGATTGTCTGGGCCAAGATAAGCCTTTCCTTCCACATCACAGGGCTGGATTGGAGGTTAGTAAAATGCCTTTAGAGTGAGATGTACATGCATTTTTTTTTATATTGCAGTAAAAGCTCAGAAATGCTAAGTACAATTGGCTTGCTATTGACGAGGTTTATTTTTTAGTTTTGTCTTCACTTTGGTGTTTAACATTCATATGAAAGGCTGAACTCTGAATAGGTTCACCTATTTAAATACTGATCTGTGTGAGCAGCCATGAGAATATATAAGGAAATGTCTTGTGTCAAAGGGAGACATGCATGAACAGGCACGGTAAATATTGGAGGGGTACAGAGGACAGCTGAAAACATTTTGGATAAGCATATATTTTTTGTAAGTTGTTAAGTCATAATTATATTACTTATGGACAAACCTAACAAACTTGTGGTTAAACGTCTTACTGGAGCAAAAATCATTATTACAGCGTTTTCTCTGTAGAAAATACAGCACTTTGTTCCAAAATGCTGTGGATCAGGATAGTAATATATGTATGAACTGTTGCAATTTGTTAGATCTTGAATCTATAATAGATGGGTTTAGTAGGGAGGTTAGTATGGCAGGTCTGAAATGTGATTACATAACTTGATCTGAGGAAATAGTACTAAAAAGAAGTAATGCTAGTGAGAATACTTATATGGCAAAGAAAGAGCCCAGTGCAATGGACCAGGGTTCTCAAACTGAAAACTATTCTTTCGCTTATGTGCAAAATATCAGACGTTGTGATGCTCAAGGAAATAATGTATATTTATTTAGCAGAAAGATTTTAGCAAACATAGGGCTTCAAACAGTATTTTACATTTTATTGGGTTATAACAGTAACAAGGAAGGAAGCTACAGAATGTAGTCAACAAGGCAAACTGGAAATTAGTAAGGGTACTAAAAAACATAAAAGTTCAAGAAGGGATAGTGATTGTAACAAAACTTGTTTGGATGACCCTGAAAAGAAAAAGTGGGTCAAGAGAAGAGGTTTGGGAGATAATTTTAGGATAAGATTTAAATAAAGTTAATCTAAAGTAAGGCAAGCATCTGGTGTACTAGCGATATGAGAGTCAATGCTTAGAAAATGCATTAGGCCATTGTGCTGCACTGGTAAGGAAAATATCACTTTTATGAGTCTGGGTGGAAGCAGACTGCAAGATATGTAATTAGGTTTACAGACGTTAATAGGAAATATGACCAGTCATGGTTCAGTCATAATTTTTCTGTCATCAATGTTGTCGTTGTCTTTTGGCTTTTCCTGGTTAGGGGTCGCCACAGCAGAACTCCGGTCCGCTAATGATTGGCAGTAGATTTTGACGAATGCTGAGGTGCCAGCTCGACATTCAACCTTCAACGAAGGCACGCCTATTTACGCATGTCTTTCGAATGCCCACCCAACCACGGGGTGGACATGCAGACTCCATACAGAAGGCACTCCCCGCACTCCAGCCGAGAATCGAACGAGAGAACCTTTTGCTGTGAGGCAACAATGCTACCGCTGCACCACCGCGGCCTACTCTGGCATGACTTGACTAAAATCCACACGTGTAAACAGATTCAAGAAACTTTGAGGTGGGGTTATGTTTTCATACAGAGTTAATCTGTGTTTCACAGGGATGTCTACTTCTCTAGCTTTGATGGACTATCAGGTTTACAAAAGCAAGCATATTTAATAACTGCAATTTATGTCACTTAAAAGACAAAGATATAAATAGATCTTGGGGTGAGTTTTATGTGAAGGATAACCTTTTTATAAGGGCAGATTTCACTTTAATTATCATGGGGTAAATTACTGCATAACAAATAAAGTGACATCCTGAAACATTTTTTGGACTTTAGTCAATTTCTAAAGTCAGAAACAATTTGCTAAATATTTATTATGCGACTGAAAGAAGTTTGAATAAGAAAATGAATGAATTACATTTGATTTGTAAGTAGAACATATACCATGTGATACTGATTATTGAGTCTTGGAACACTGAAGGAGTTATACTGCCCTGGTATAAATTGTATAAATGCCTGAGAGGCAATAGAAGTGAAGGTGGAGTTGCAGTATTTGTTATTCATTGGGTATCTGCTAAGGTGATTGATGTTATTAACAGTTAGGAAATTTTATTTTTAGATTTACTTCTTAATGGGGTAATTTGTCTTATTAATTTATTAGTTTGTTACAAAAATCCTTCTATGTCAAAATTGCAGCAACATTTGTACACTGAAGAACTAGATACGTTTATGAACACAGAATTTGGTAATATTAGGTCATTTTAATTTCCCCAAGTTTAACTGGATAAAAGGGACAATGGGGATGGCTCAGGAAACTGACTTCCTTGATCTTTGATTCACAATCTATCACAGATCATACTCTGGACATTTTGCTGACACATATACCATACAAAATAATTAGTATAAGGCAGTTGTGTCTGCTTGGTAGCTCAGATCATACAGCTTTTGATTTTGTGGTAATGACACACAAAACATTTGAGCATCAGTCAAAGTATTTATTAGACAAGGCTTTAATTTTTGATTTAGATATAATTCATGCAGTTAATTCCATACATAACAACGGCAGGTTTTGAGGAAGTTTATAATAGCTGGAATGTCTTTGAGAGTACCTCTAGTGGTCACTTAGATAAGTGTAGGAAACCTATTATTTGGAGACCTGAGATTTTTACGCCTCCGTGGTGGAACTTAACTCATACAAAATTAATGAGGAATTAAAAGACAGGAGTTCATTATCTGGAGGTAATTCAAGATTACCAGTTCTAAAAGAGCACATAATTTGGTTAACAGAATGTTGAAGACATCCTTAAGAACAGCTAACAAAATATGAAGAGCATTTAATGTCCACACTTTATATGAAGACATTTTAATCTTATATAAATCAGTCTAGGGGAAGGGTCAAGACTCTAGGTCTAATAGAACATTATGGCACAGCATTATATGCAGGAGAATATCTAGCTAATGAGTTTAATAAACACATTTTAGTGGGGAATATCACAGGTGCACAAAGCCCAAAATACAAAAGTTCACAATCTCGAGACAACAATACTGTAAACCCAGACTCAGGAATGGCTGAAGTTACCCAGGGCAAGTAAACACTTGTCCAACACCGAACACAAACAAACCGGCCGATGTAACAACCACCTAGGTGGGGGGCTGCAATCTCCACACCCCCTAACTATATTTATTTTATTATTTGTTTATTTGACATTTGTTAACCGGGTTAGTCTGACTGGGCAGAGCCCTTTTTCAGCAGAGACTCGAGGAGAAAAGCTCCAGTATTACATTACTTAAACATTAATTAACATAGATAGTTGTTGCAAAAGAAAAAGTAATACAATGAAAAACTAACATTTTCTGTACATAACTAGTATCGTTTTTACATAAGAAATATATTCTGTAGAAAAATAAAGTACAAGTAACTGTGATTTATCATCAGGGATAGAGACAGGAATAATGGGCATATACATAAATGTTGTAGAAAACAAAAAGTGATCAGTTTTAAGTATATTTGTAAGACAGTTGAAGTAAGAGAAAGAAGAAATATTGAATTAGCACATAGTAAAGAGTATATTATGTGGAGAAGAGTACTAAGGTGTGTGATTGAAGCTAGTATAGAGTAAAAATGAAAAAAAAAATAGTGGAAAAAGTAAGTAGAGTAAGAACTAGAAAGAAAGTGAACAGGTAGGGAGCCAGTGAGAGGACAAATATGATAATATCTGAGAGGGCAGCAGTCTATGTTAGGGAAATATAGCTTAGGTTGGGTCGTGGCAGAGACATGTCTATGATTTGTGGAAGTAGTCTTTAACTGCTATTTTAAAGGTGTTAGGGTCTGTGATACATCTGACATCTTGAGGTAGTTTGTTCCATACATTTGCTATGGAATAGCTATAAAATAATTTACCAATATTTTTGTTGGGCATGTAGACTTGCAATAGGTTCTGTTGAGAGCTGCAGAGAGAGCGACTGGGAGTAAAGTATTGGATGAGAGTGGAGAGAGGGACAGGGGGAAGGGTGATGTGGAACTGAATGAGCCAAGAGAAGCTGTGGTATTAGGATTTGGTGATGAAATTCTAACCATTGCAGGTTTCTTAGGGCAATGCAATGGTGGGTGTGGAAAGGTAGGTTGGAGGCAAATTGAGCTATTTTGTTATAGGTGAGTTCTAGTTTAGTTAAAATGTTTGAAGGTGTGTGAGAATTGGAGCTGCATAGAGCAGTGTGGGGACTAGAAAGGCTTGTGCAAGAGAGAGTCTGGAAGCATTTGTAAGGTATTTATTATGTCTATGGAGCAGACCTAGTTTTTGATGGGTCTTTTTTATGCACTGCTGAGTGTGTAGATTGAATCTGAGATGATCATCGATTATGATACCAAGGAGTTTGGTGTGGGATCAGATGAGATAATGGTATTATTCAGGGAGGAGACAGAGAAAAAAGTTTTGTGATGGTGAAGAGAGGTAGGGAGAAACAAGAGGAGTTTAGTTTTCTTAGGGTTCAGTAGTAATTGGTGGGAAGAAAGCCATCTTTCGACAGAGTGGAGGCATTCTTGGGTGATGGTATGAAGGAGTGAGATATTGTCAGAACAGGAGATAATTGTGAAATCATCAGCATAATGAATGATGGTTGAGAGTGGAAAAGAAGAGTGGATGTCATTAATAAAGATGTTGAAAAGTAGGGGACCAAGGATGGAGCCTTGTGGCACCCCAGTTTGTACTGGAAGAAAGGTAGAGTTGAGGGAAGCAAGTATGGATAATAATAGTCTATGAGAAATGGTATCAAAGGCTTTGGAAAGATCTAGAAACAGGCTGGAAACAAATTTATTATAACATGCTTTTGTGATACTATTGATAAAGGAAGTCAGTAGCAGTACTGTGCTTTGGCCGAAAGCCATGTTGTGTGGGGGTAAGGAGATTTTCTTAGATAATATGATCAAGAAGCTGTTTGTGGATACATTTTCAAGTATTTTAAACAGGGGAGATAAGATGGAAATAGGTCTAAATTTAGAGGGGTTTGTTGCTGTACAGCCTTTATGCAGTGGGATAACATAGGATTGTTTCCAGATATCTGGCACAGAGCTTTCCTTGACAGATCTATTGATTAACACAGAAATAGGGAAAGCAATAGAATTAGCAGCTTTAGGAAAAGAGGAGGGAAGTTGTCAACTGATGGAGAGCATGTTTTAAGTTTGGACAAAAGTGATTTGATGTAGGATGTGGGGAACGGTTTAAGAGAGAAGGTGGGGGAACTGGTAGTGAGAGGTGGTGGGGGGGTAGGAACTAGTATTAGTTTTGGTGAGCTTGTGGATGGAGTCAATGAAGAAGGAATTTAGGAGTGTAGCTGTCTCAGAGGGGGAGCTGTTAATGCAGAGATTAGTGGGAGATGGGTACCCTGGATACAATGACTTAATAACAGATTGCCAAAATTTTGGGGGTTAGAGTGATGGTTAAGTGGTTTGTGGAAAAAACTTTGTTTGTCAAGGATGACCTTTTTTGTGTTAAACTGTGGAGCTCTGTGTAGGTATGAAGCTCAGAAGTGGATCTGGATTTGTTCCATGTTTTCCATTCACTCTCTCTCTTACTCATTAGTGTTTTGGTGACTTGTGTGAACCAGGGGGCATATTGAGTTTTAAGCCTTAGTTTCCTGAAAGGAGCTAGGGAATTGAGTGTCTCTAGGAAAATGTTGTTAAAGGCAAGAACAGCATTCTCTCAGGAAAGGTTGTGGAGGAAGGACCAGTTAATTGATGAGAGCAGGCTGTTGAAAGTGCCGGGATTAAAGTTTGAGAGATTGTCAGTCTTTGAATTGATGGGGTTTGTGTAATTGAGGTGAGTGTCTAAGAATGTCTAAGTATGTATTGGGATGGTGATCACTAAATGTGTCAGGTAGAGTGGAGGGGGTACGGTACAGATTGGGATTGGAGGTGAGGACCCAGTTTAGTGTGAAGCTATAGTTACTGTGTTTGTTTAGTTGAGTTGGGTTTGAGATCAGCTGGGAGAAGCCAAAGAGGTTAATGGAGGAGTTTGGGCTTTCAGTGGTTAGGGTGTTCCAATCAAAGTTTCCATCTCTCAAGACAATGGTCTCATAGGTGATGTTTTGGGAGATCCAAAAGGGAAAGTGTTCTGAGGTAGGGATGTTATTTCCAGGGGAAATATAGATGGAAGCAATAGCTAAACTTTTGTGTGTGTCTAAATGACAGTTGGCTATAAGGATTTCAGCAGGATGAAAATCTGGGAGAGTGATCGAGAGAGGTTGCAGGGTGAGCTTGTTAAAATAGAAAATAGCTACACCTCCACCTTTCTTTTTGATACATTCATGCCTTTGGAGATTATATCCAGGAGGAAGAATTTCAGTATCAGCAATGTGAGGCTTGAGCCAGGTTTCAGAGAGGCAAAGAATATCAGCGGTATGTGTTGACATCCAAGCATGGAAAGTGAAGATTTTGTTCATGATACTTTAACTGTTCATAGATAGTATAGTTAGTTTCTTAGTAGATGCAGACTATGTACAAGGACAAAATTACTTAAGTACGAACAGTGTTCAGTCTCACAGAGAGGTTCCCAATGAGAGTAGGTGTACATCAGGGTTTGGCTCTGAGCCCACTGCTGTTCACAATGGTGATGGACTACATTAGCAAACAGGTCAGAGGGGACAGATCAACAAAGTTGCGGTATGCATATGATGTGGCATTACATGCAGACTCTGAGCAAGAACTTCGGCAAAGGAAAGGGGAGTGGAATGCAAAACTGAAGGCACATGGGATAAAACTAAGTACAGAAAAGACAGTGGTAATGGCAGCAAATTGGGGAAGTCAATAGAATCTGAGAATTGAGATAGAAGGGGAAGACAGTGGAACAGGTTAACATCTTAGAGTATCTGGGAGGGGTGGTTGAGGAGAAGGAAAGTCTGAATGAAGAGGTCAAAGCTAGAATCAGAGGGGCTGGAAACAGCTGACATAGAGTGTCAGGTGTATTGTATGACAGAAGAATGCCAAAGAAACTAAAGAGTAAGGTGTATAAAACAGCGGTGTGACCAGTACTACTGTATGGTACAGAAACCTGGTCAGTAAACACAGAGCAGATGAGGAAGCTACAGGTGATGGAAATGAAGTGCCTAA